>NW_017728886.1:152180865-152189040 GCF_001723895.1 Crocodylus porosus
GTGAAACAATAAAAGTTTTAAATTGAACAGGTCTGAGCCTGTGCTTAATTCAGTCCTATATAATTCGGCATCAAGCCCCCACAGTCTGTTCTGGGTTCATTATTGTTTAACATTTCATTAATACTTTGGATGATGGGATTATATGCATGCTTAGCAAATTTGCAGACACCACCAAGTTCTAGGCACTCTAGAGCTAGGATCCAGAATGACCTGGATAGAGTAGGGAAATGATCCACAATCAATCAGCTGTAATTAACAAGGGTAAATGCATTTTCCTTCATGCTGGATGGAATAATTGCATGTACAAATACAGACCGGGAATGACTGGCTAGGACTACAATACTACAGAAAAGACCTAGGGATTACAGTAGACTGTAAATTGAAGAGGGGCCAACAGTGCACTCCAGCTACAAAAAAAACCCAGCAGCACACTGGGTTGTATTAACAGGAGTGTCAATTGCAAGGAAGTGATTCTTCTGCTCTCCTCAGCACTGGTGAGGCCCCACCTGGAGTACTGTTTTCAGTTTTGAGCTCTATATTACAAGAAAGATGTGGACAAGTTGGAAGAGCTCAATGAAGAGCAACAAAAATTATCAGAGTTTAGAAAAACATGACTTATGGGGAAAGGCTGAAAGAACTAGGACAGTTTAGTCTGGAGAAGAGAAGACTGGGTGTGTCTACATGTTCATTAATGTGCCATAATTACAGCACATTAAGTTTAGTACCTGTAATGACAGGTACTAACTTAATATGCCATTATTGGTGCTACTGCACATTAGCTGAGATGCACAGGTTTTTTGTGACGTTAATGTGCATTAGATAAAATCTACTGTGCATTAGCATGGATTTTGCCTGCCTTGCACAGTAGAATTAGTCTTCTGCTCTTGAAGCATCTTGTGTAGATGCCCCTACTGAGGAGGTATTTAATAACAGTCTTAAATGCCTGAAAGTTGCTTATAAAAAGAGAATGGAGATGTGTTTTTCACGTGGGCATAAGAGACAAGACTAGGAGTAGTGGCCACAAGTTGCATCAAAGCAATTTTAGGTTGGAGATGAGGAAAACTTAAGCACTGAAACAGAGTACCTAGAGAGGCTGTGGAATCTTCATCCCTAGAAGATTTTAAGGGCAAGTTGGACAAACAGTTGGCTGGAATGGTTTAGTCAAAGATGATCCCATCTTACGCAGGGACTGGACTTCATGACCCACTTTCCTATGATCCTAACATGTATCTTTTTGTTAGGTCACACTCTTGCACAGTGGAGAATGTGTATTTAAATCTCCTCTGTGAGAGGAGTGCCCAGAAACTAGCTGACCTATATCTTGGGTGAATTCTCTAACTACAAGAGTACTGGGGAAAAGATGGATACAACCAACACTTCGGAGCTGAATCCAGTGCTCTTGATTCAAGGAAGTCATGTTTTTATCCAGCCTAAAGGTGTGGGGCTTTCTAGGGCTGTAAACATACTCACATGTACTTTCCAATGAGTCCTTTTGAATTGTTAATTAATGTATGAGTCTAAAAAGTAATGACTTTTTAGGTGAAAGCAATTTGAATCTCTCTTTAGCATTTAGGCTTCCAACTTCTGCCTAAAACCTAGTTATGCACCTACTGAGGCAATTTGGATCTGGTTCCTAACCTTTACACATGGTTTATAGAGAGTCACATTACAGTGTCAGTGAAGCCAACATATAATACAGCCTGTGATTTCTTTCAATTGTGTGTCTGTCAAAAAGCTTGTGCCCTGAAGACAGAGTACTCTGTACTCTGAAATAGAAGTGTGTCGTTCACTTCGACAGTGGTTTAAGATCCCTTTTAAATTTTACACAGCTACTTCAGATCTACATAGATCACAGCATCTATAGATTTGACTAGGAACCTGTACCCAGATGAGGATTGTTGTACCAGGTTAAAAAGTCAAGGGCTGGATAGAAAACATATGGGAACTCATGTTTGCATGCCACCACACTGCTGGTGCCTAATAACAGGAGTATGACCGAAGATTGGGTCTTGCAGTTAAACAGCTCATTACCATAATAACAATCATACTTAAGTCCCTGCATCCTCAGAGAGATCTATTCTTACCCTCACTCCAGCCCTTTTTAATTTTGACCTCTTGATAGTAAAGGAGACATTCTCCTCCTGCTCAGAGAGGACAACATCTGCTGATTAATCTGCCCTGCATCCACACACAGCCTGAAGTGCAATGACTCTGCATTCCCTGCAGCAGAAAGAACCTGCATTATCCAAGATGAAGTGACCTACTGCCTGCACAGATGACACAATTCTTCTGTAGTATGTAACTTCTTTAATAAACTGAAAATGGAAAAGAAGTATTCCTATTTCTTGGCTTTCCCAAAATATTGGGTATAATCCTGTACTCTTTAGTTAGGTAAAATGCATTTAGTTTGACAGCATTTTCTCTTTCATGTGGACTTCAGAATCAAGTCTGTTAAAAGCATGAAGTTTGTTACTTTGTTCTGGATTGGATGCTTTAATGAAACAGAACATGCAGATAGACTGTTTTTTTAACATGTGCTTCATTATGTAGCTAAACTACTAGACTCAATACAGTGCAGTCTTGCTTTCACCTGCCTGTTAACTCACTGTCCTTGATGAAAGACTACTTGTGCTGCCTATCATGTTCATAGTGGGTAAGACTTATAATTTAAATTGTAAACCTCAATATTTAAATGGAACTGTATATGTGATCTTTGTCACCTCATTTTCATGAATGAAAAAGAATATTCTGACACAAAAATTACATACTTAATTCTGCCTCACCTTCTCCACTGACCTCCATCCCACACTGCCTTGGGTTTATTTCCTCATCCATCAATGGGTCAAAGTAATTTCTGCTGTATTCATTTCCTGTGGAAAGCACATGAAGTAAGGGTCAGCGATTATTAGAAGCACATGAACCAAAATGTTAATTTTGAAATCGACACCAGCATGTGAAGGGGCATTTTTTGCTACTTTATAAGCTTAATTTTTTAACAAGTCTTCTAAGCCTACTAGTACTCCAATTATCATCTTGTGAAAGGTCAAAAAAGGTAATTTTGGAAACAAGTGCACTTTATGTTACTCTTACTCAGAAGCTAATGAGAAAAATCTCAAATTTAGATGATAGAATGATAAAAAGAAAAATAACTCAACATCCCAAACCAAAGCCAAATTATTCTTGAGACACACTTTACAAGTGAATGTAACCGTGGCTGTACAGGCACTTGTGCGTCACAGCTGACCCTTCCAATTTTAACAGTTTTAAATTTCACCACTGAGGTTTCAACGTCTGGTGCATCTTTAATTCTGTAGTCAACCAGAGAAGTGTTTAATTACAGAGGAGATACTGAAATTCTGCCTCATTAATCTGAACAGCAATTATATTAAGTTGGGGTAGGTAACTAAACCAAGATTTTGATGGGATAAAAATACTCATTTAGCAGTTTCCATTTCAAGAGCTGTTTTTATCTTCATCCTTAGCTTTAGGAAATAATCAAGTTTACAAAAGTAGAAGTCATTCATTAAACTTATCAAGGAATTGTGCAGTGTATATTTGCCTGGCAGAACTTCCTGTATCATCAGCTAAAAGAATTCTCTCTGCTCAAGGCTGAGTTCCACCTTCCTCAAAAAATATCCTTGCTTTGGTAAAAAATTATCTTCCTGGTAGTCTCATTTAAATCATTGAGACTACAGGCCTAGTAAATTACTATTCGGTCTGAGCGGAGTTGGCAGATTTTAGCTCCAAAACTCATTTCAAAATTGTAGAAACAGGCACAATGCTTTGCAGTTTACATCTCCATTCTTGAAAACAAACAGAAGTCAAACATATGAGAGGGTTAATGCATCCAAGACACACTATAGCAATCTGCAGTATATTTGTTTTAGGATCAAAAATAATCCAAGCAGCAGCTCCTTTTCAGAGACTAAATGAAACTCTGATATGAAACTAGGTTTAATTTATATTTCTAGACTGGCACATTTTGACTGTCAGTCTCTGTTCTTTCAATGTAGTAAGTACAAGAACTGAAAATTTGCTTTACCTTGAGGTCTCAATAAAGAAAAAATAAATGAGTTTCATTTTTGTTACTTTATCTGTCAACAACTACTAGGCTGGTATGAATCTTGGCAGTATGTAATCAAAGTCTTATGTACTGCAATAACAGAGCTATTCTACCTTATTCACTGTAATTGTTTTCCTCTAGCACAAAGCACTGTGATTCTATAAGAACACCCTTTCATATGTTGGCAAAATAATTCACCCATGTGTTTAAAAAAAAGAAAGTGATGATGCATCTCTTTATTCAATTGCTTCATAGCTATAAATGTAAACTACTGGGAAGTGTATGTTGTGAACTATACAAAGTGGTACTAAGCTACTGCATGCCTTTCTCCAGTCCTCTGTACTGAGACATATTGCACTCTGTTTGGGGGATGCGATATAGAAAACTTTTCCAAAAATGAGTACAGAGGGATGCAAATGTTACACTATTGCTCTTTCTATCTTTATTATAAAGTCCTCCTTGAGAAACTGTAAAAACCATCTTGTTCAAGGAGGAATCTTCATTCCATAGTCTTATTATAGCCTTCCGAGGAGAAACAAGTATTACCACTGTTGCCTAGCTAAGATTTATCGACTCCCTCCTAGAGTGTTCATCTTTATTCACTACCAGGAAGCTCCATCACTTCTGTCAAAAATAGTGGAAAGGGAAAAAAAACATTATTTACTAATATTATCCACGACAACCAGGCCCAGGCTCTTGTTTATGGTAGAAGCACTGTGGATTTAAATTGAAGTTATTTAGAGATTAGAAACACTGGACTTGAATCATCCTCCTCCAGTTCACTAAATCCCAAGACTGGAAGGCAGCTGTCACAGTGGGCTAGAAGTACCAGTATAATTTCTTCTTGTGTCCAGCTACCACAGTTATAGTTTGCTTTTCTTCCCAGTATCAGGCACATAATATGCCCCTGCCTATAGCCCAGACAAGGTCTTCCACAGTGCATAGTTCCTCAAAGAGTAGGCAGACCAACAGATGCTCCATGGTCTTTGTTTCACAGCACTTGTGCCTGTGTCATTAGTGTTACCCTAATACTGCATACCATTTTTTGACCTGCTGACTCTTGCTCAGAGTCAAGAGTTAACTATGTCCAGGTCAATCTATCTTTCTCCGTGCCTGCTGCCCATGCTGCATTCCTAAGACACTCCTGATGAAGAAAATATATTATTAAAAACATATTAAAAATACTACCAGGGCATCAGTGGAACCCCTCCAAAGACATGTTCTTTATGTATAGAAGCACTGCCTATTTGGAGTTGTCTTTTCTTGTCTCTGTCCATCCACATTATGGGCTAGGCCAACTGGAACCAGATTCTGTGGTATTTAGGAACTGTTGTATAAGCATTTCAGGCAGATTGTCCTCAGCTGGTGGATTATAGTGCAACCAGTGAATCTGGTCTGTTGATTCCATGAATGAGGCCTGTTTATTTTAGTTTTAAAAATACTAAAGTATCAATATTAGTCAGCATAATATATTGCCAAAGGCATTTTGTTACTAATAGGAATTTATGAATGGACTACTAAGTCAGCATTTGCTTTTGGAAATATTTGAAAGTATATAACATGTGAATTAACAGTTCACTGAGGGAATTAGACACCATGAAGCAAAAGTTTCTGTGGTGTTTGCTTAAAGTTATTTTGAACAACATTACAAAACTTACTGGTTTTCCTTGGCAAGATACTGCAACTATTTTCTCCATTTCAGAGCCATGTGATTTTCTATCATTGGGTTTTGCTTTAATCAGACTCATACTTCAACTTCATAATCAGTCCATCCCTCAAAAGCTTTAGCTTATTATATGTTATAAACAGGGTGGAACCAGATGAATTATTCTATGTTCCCATAAAGCTGGATGCAGGTTCTTTTGACAAGTCAGGTGATAATCCAAGTAGGCATCGCTTGGCTGAAGTCAGTGGATTCCTCTCTCTGTACAGAGGAAGGACACAAAATGTCCATGAGATTCAACAACATGGTACCAGTGGCAGATCCAGGTGGATGTAGCAGTGTGGTTGCATGAATATATGCACATGGCTGTCAGGCAGTCAGAAGAGCAGCTCCCTGCAGGTAAGTCAGGCAGTATGGTGGAGGGGGAAGGAGGGTGGGGGGGGGGGTCAGGACCCCATAGGGAGGGAAGGGGTTGGGAAGGTCTGGTGCTGCTGCCCAGCCCGGGTGGTGCATGGGGCTTAGGGCCCAGGGCCAGAATGCATGGCTGCAGGGCTCAGGTAGGGAACAGCATGGAACCACACTTGGCTAGACCAGCGGGGTGGTTGGGGGGGGTCCGTCTCACCACCACTGCAAACCCTCCTGGGGGGGCATTAGCCCCACAATTTGTGTGTGGGGTGGGGGCTGTGGGAGCTCCCTACTGCAGGCTTGGGCTCCCCACCCTGCTGCCCTCCCCCAGGGCCTCCACAGCCCAGCAGGTGGAATCCGAAAAGGCAGGGCAGGGAATATCAGTGTCATCACTGCAAAGCCTGCACCACCATCACAAAGCATCCTCTGCCCACCCAACAGCAGTGGGGGTGGCGATGTAGAGTTGTACTCATCACTACTGCCAGCTCTTCTCTCTACTACAGGGCACCACAGGGCTACTACTGCTCTTCTCTGGCCATGCTGCCCATTGGGGAGAGGCAGCTGGGCTCCACATTCTGCTGCAGCAGCTGCTGCCTCCCATGGGTGGCAGCCAGGGCTCAGGCACTGCTGGGGGAGCAGGGGGCTGCAGACTCAGGTCCCTAGCCCCATACCCCTGGCAGCTGGGGGCCCCCTCTTTTAAACAGAAAACCAGGATCCATGAATAATCTACCTGCTACTCACCAGTCTCTGCACTTAGCGCACAACCCTCCTGAACAATTTTTTTGTATCAAATGCATCTCTTTTTTCCAATATTTCTATTCTTTCCTATTTTTGTTTCCATGTCAAGTTTCACACAGACTCTTATTCCATCTGTTACATTAGCTCTGCTGTGCCTGCTTTTCACCCATAGACCCAAGGAAAGGTACTGTGATACCCAAAAGCCTATGTTTATCCCAACCATGAAATTGGTCCAATAAAAGGTATTACCCACAGAAATTCTTGCCTCTTGCATATTTCCCGAGCCATTACAGAACCAACATCCTTTCTACACAACCCAAAATTGATGAGACATTTCAAAATAACTATTATAAAACATTTCAATTGACTATTTTGGGGGAATTTGTTCATTTCCAAAATCTGAGATTTTAAGTGTTAACTTGATTTCAGATGGGAAGAACTTTTAAAATCTTAAAGATTCTTGTGGGACAAGAAAATTATTTCCTGCTCAACCTTACTAGTCACTTAGGACCAGATTCTGTGTACTCTTGAATCACTTTCATTTCATTAAGCTTCACTTCCTATTACCATTCACTTAAAGTTATGTAGCCACATAACTTCAGATTTTGGCATACATATACAGCTGGGGATTCATCATTGCCCATGGAGCTCTGTGGGACTATATTCCATCCCGGAGGAAATGGAATCACTGGTATATGTGTGTAAGGCTAGCCAAGTCCTGAAATGTTAGTGGGAGAAAAGCCATGACTAGGAAGTATTAGAAAGAGGGGAGGGGGACCCTCCCATTTTAGGGAGACTCTTTAGTGTAGTCGTTAGAGTATTTGCCTGGGAAGCAGGATACCCAGAAGGGATTTCAACTTGTAACTTCTGCTTCCAAGTATTTTTAATTTCAAAATGTTTTGCTCCTAATTTACTTACATTTATTTTAAATGTTCAAAATTTCTGAACACAAAAATGCTAAATTTTGAACAAAACATTTCATGTGACCCAAAAGAATATTTTTTCTGAATTTTGAGTTTGATGGGGGTGAGGGGAAGGGGAGGAACTGTTTCAGAGCAACCAAAAGCTTTTTGGCCACTGAACAGAGTTATCAGTTATTTCTATAACTCAGCATAACTAGAATAGATATCACTACATGGCCAGTTACCTTGACACTTCCACGTACACAATTATTCATAGTTTGATAGTTGCATAGTTGGTAAGGTTGGAAGGGACCTCAGAAGATCAAGTTCGACCCCCTGCCATGGCAGGAAAAAGTACTGGGGTCAAACAACCCCAGCAAGGTGTTCATCCAGCCTCCTCTTAA
>NW_017728886.1:152189202-152192162 GCF_001723895.1 Crocodylus porosus
GGCCACTAGATCCCCCCTCAGCCTTCTCTTGTGGAGGCTGAACAGGTTCAGGTCCCTTAGCCTCTCCTTGTAGGGCCTGCCCTGCTGCCCCTTGATCATGCAAGCGGCCCTCCTCTGGACCCTCTCCATGTTGTCCACATCCCTTCTGAAGTGCGGGGCCCAGAACTGGATGCAGTACTCCAACTGCAGCCTGACCAATGTCACACAGATGGGGAGGATCACCTCCTTGAATCTGCTCGAGATGCATCTGTGGATGCATGACAAGATGAGGTAGGCCTTCCTGACCACGTCCCCACACTGTTGGCACATGTTCATTTTGGCATCAATTATGACTCCAAGATCCTTTTCTGCCTCTGCACTGATGGTTCAGATCACCACAGAATTTAGCCCAATGGGGTATATTCTGATCCCAGTTGAATTGTTATAAATCTGCAATAGCTCTGATGAAGTTATTCCAGATTTATCACATAAAAATATGTCTTACAAATTCCTATGGTAAGAAGGTTTAATAAAATCTTTGAATTGTGGTGATGACCATTAAAAACAGCAACTAGATGGCAAGTTATATCTAAACCTATAAAAATAAATCTTCTTGAAGTCTATCACCACCACATGATCTTTTCCACAATTGAAAGACAGAAAATACTGCTTCCACCTGTATTTTATTTTTTTTTAAATTGACAGAAACCTTAGTAATGTAGTATACTCATTACCTGTATCTCATGTTTGTACTGTGAACTTTGAATAAACTGGCTTGTCAAATTTAACAGAACATTGGTTTAAAAATAATCACTCTCGAGCTTGAACAGTTTTAATCTATTCTTTCAAGAGCATTTGAAAAATACTGCACCGTGTTTCCAGCATCTGCTTTCTTCGTTCACTTCTTGAAAGACTCGCTGTATTTACTGCTCTTTATACAGAGGTATAGCATAATATGTTTCTATTGGTAATCTATTTTTCTGCAAGCTATAGAGGGCATTGTGCCAAGGGATGCCAGTGTAAGACTTGCTGGTTCTCCTGGGAAAGGTTGTGGCTTGAATACATGAGCAAATACTTACTAATGATATGAAGTTAATTTAGGAACACTATTAGATAATATAGCACATGTCAATGGGGAAAATGTATATTGAGCACATAGACTATCAGAATTTGTAGTTAATATACTACTTGTGGAAAAACCCATAGACATTTTTAAGAAGCCTCAGGAACAACAAACACAACCTAGAAACATCCTATAACCAAGAGAAATAGATTAAAGCAAGCCTGTTACGTCATAAAAACCCTCAGGTCTTATTTTGAGTGAATGCCCAAAACAAAAATTCTATATATTCTACAGAATGTCACTTTTAGCCCTTCCATATATTCATGTAAGGGCATATTAGTAGGAAACTATGTATTTAGTTGAAATTACACGCGATTAATCAAGTTTTGCATACTACATTCTATACAGAGTAGTCCTGGTACTTGCAATAGGATGGCACTGGGTGTAGTTCGCCACAGAATTTCTTTGAGTGACAACCCCCTCTTCCTACACCTAAAAGGTTTTCTTTTTTCCTATACATCGTCCCCAGCATGCAGTTTTGGAATTTCCATTTCCCAATGGAAAACAAAGTGAGGAAGATAAAAATACTTGGTGAAAAGTTAGTCACTTGAAAAAGTGGCCCAAATTTCAGTATATTCTTGAGCCAATTCAAATTTTATAAGAATCAGCTTCTCTGTCACTAATAGCCACTTCATCAAACTGCCATTGCCCTGACACATAGTGAGTATGCAACCTTCCAGCATCTTACTACTTTTTATTTAAATTTATCATATTTATATAGGACATCTAATCTATTTACAAAATGAAATTAGATTCTGGTCAGAAAGCATAGATTCAGTGTTAATTAACTGATTGCAACATGTTCATGCTTACCATACTGGCCAATAAGCATGCCTTGCCACCTTGGCCAGTACCTCACCTAGGTCTATTTTCTTGCCCTGACTTGTTGTTCACACTGAGTATACCTCTGGAGGTGGCGATCAGTGGTTCCCTGAAGGCTCAGGGGTGACTATTAGCACGTTTTCTGTGTGGCTTCTCCTCCCCTGCACCCTACCCCTCTTCTCTCAGGTGTTATGATCAGCCCTGGTGGTGCTCTAGCATAATGATGGGGCTTTTCCTCCTGTTCTGGGTGCCTGGCAGATGGATGCTGCAGGATTCTTGTCACTGTTCTGTAGTTTTTGGAGAATCACAACACACCAAAAATCTACCCTAAATAGATTGTGGATGGTGGGCAGGTCGATGATGACCCCGTGCCAAGTGATTCCCCTTTGAGCATGGGTTGATCCAGTGCCCAGTGTACCCTTCACAGACCCACCTTCAAGCTCACTACAGGCTCACCTTCAGGTTCTTGTCTGGGAGAGTCATCTTTCTGGCATATATTCTCCTCATGCTGCCACCGAGCCAGCTATGGCACTGCATTGTGGCACCCCCCGTTGTGCTTCTATGAGGCTTGTGGTTCCACCAGTTTCCTGCTGGCATGCGCAGAGCTTGCAGATGCTCTAGTGGGGTGTGTGGCTCCATGCCAGGGTTTTACCTCATTTGGTGCCCACAGGGCCCACTGGACTGCCTTCTCCTAGCTCCACCTGACCTGCAGGCTTCCATGTGGTCCTTTGTGTGGGGTGAGGACTGAAGTTGTCCCCAGGCTATGCTGTTCACCAGCCACATTGGGTGAGCTAAAGTCTAGTCAGGTCATAGTTTCATAGTTTCTAGGGTCAGAAGGGACCTGAGTAGATCATCTAATCTGAACCCCTGCCATGGCAGGAAAGAGTACTGGGGTCAAACAACCCCAGCAAGGTGTTCATCCAGCCTCCTCTTAAAGACCCCCAGGGTAGGAGACAGCACCACTTCTCTTGGAAGTTGGTTCCAGATCCTAGCCGCCCTGACCGTGAAGTAGTGCCTCCTGATATCTAGCCTAAAT
>NW_017728886.1:152192572-152210281 GCF_001723895.1 Crocodylus porosus
TTGCAGCCTATTCCCCCCTTCTAGCGTGCCCACATCCCCCCACATCTTAGTGTCATCAGCAGATTTGAAAAGGGTGCTTTTTACCCCCTTGTCCAAGTCACTGATGAAGGTGTTGAACAGTGTGGGCCCGAGGACCAAGCCCTGCAGAACCCCACTGCCTACATCCCTCCAAGTCAAAAATGACCTGCATTCCAGGTTCCTGGTTCTTTGTCAGTGATAGAGGCTTCCTGGCCTTGCCAGGATATTTCAGCCCAGAGGGAAGCAACTGATCTCTGGCTGGTTGTCAGGTGTGTGTCCAGGTTCTCCCCAGATGCCTCAGCCACAGGATGCATTCATGCTACTTTCCCAAGAAAGCTAGCCCTGGGGGGAAGCACCAGATCTCTTCCAGCAGTGGGGAGAGTGTCCAGCTCCATTTATGGTGCCCTGGCATGTTCTCCACCTGCCTCTGTCTCCTGGACCATTTTAAACACATGGCCTCTGGGTTCCAGGCCAAACAGTAGTGCTCCCTCATGCTGCACAGTGCCAGCTGGCTTAATTGTGGCCTGGCCACCTGGACTGCAGTGCCATGGTAAGTCAGGCAGGGGCCTGTCACACTGATTTTTATATATTTGATGCCGAATTTTATCATCTATTTTATGCCATATGTGACTGCTACATACAGACCTTATTTTACTGAATATTCTTAGAACTGGAATCCAGTCCAAATTCACTTCCATGCTTGCTCTTGAAGTTCGGCAACAAAGCACAATGCCCACCCTCGATAATGCTTAAATAATATCTCTGCAGTCATAAAGGACTACTGTCCTCCTTGGGCTTTTTTGGAGGCAAAGTTATTCAGGTTTGAAAGCCCGATTTTCCCATATAGTGGGACATTTTTTTGTTAGTACAATGGAATGTCAGTTTTCTAAACAGTTAGATTCAAGCAATCACATGCCCAAGAGGCATTCAAACGCCATGATAATGGGCTTAATATAAATACCTAGATATACGATAGACAAATAGATAGCAATTAGGGATTTTTCTTATTAAGCTATTTCCTCCCAATTCCTCTCTCATCCTTTTATGGTTGATGAAATAGTTCTTGGAAATATCTCTGGGCAGTGAGTTGAAATTGTGTGGATCTGTGAATTACATGTTTGAATTGTAGGGGAAATAAAAAAAATACTGAAGAAGCCAAATTTTTATTGACCTTCAATCAGAATTACACTTCTAAACCACTTAGGAATTCACTGGGACTGTGTATGTGAAGGTCTTCCCATACAGGAATCACTGCCAGACTTGGATCAGTGCTTGCATGATATCCAGTGCTTCATATTGAGAGCTTCTGGGAAGTAACTTGTTTGAATGTAGTTTTAATCTAATTGTATCTCAATGCTTTCTCAAGCTTTCCTTTTTCCTATGCACAAAGTACAATGATCAGAATACTAGCTCGTGACTTGGGTGACTTGGAGTAAATGGCCTGTTCTGCCACAGGCTTTCTACATGACTTTTGGCAAGTAACTTAGCCCCTCTGTGCCTCAGGTCCCCATCTACAAAATTAAGGTTACATCATTTCCTTATTGCATTGGGATTCAATAAGGAATATATATCATATACCTGTGAAAGATGATACTATACGAAGAGGGGCATATAAGCACCTTAGAGAGATCAATAAGATGGACTTCCCTTCAAAAACCCAGCTCAACATAACCATACATTTGATCAATTTGCTTTAAGGTCTTATCTGCACCCAAAGTGACTCTGCCCTCCAACTATGTCCTAAAGCATTCTCTGCTGCTCTGAGTGGGTTGCCTCTTAAATCAGAAGTACAGCCGTGTCCTAATCTGTGTTATTGACTGAGAGGTCCAATTAGCTAGCCTCAAGCTAATTAGCTTGCCTACAGTGCCACACGGGCATGATTTTCAGTTTAGGAAGAAACCCACACAGAACAACACAGAGTGTTTCTCAACCTTTTTAGACTTAAGACACCACTGTTTAGAGTCAAGGCACCTCTTAGAAAATGCCAGCTCTTAGCACTCACTACAGAAAAATAAGAGATCAATTCTCCTGTTGCAAAGAATTCCTGAAGACCACAACAGGTCAGAATGTATTTAACACTATAAATTCTAACTTGAAATCTCTGGGTTTATTTTGTGAATTATGTTTACACACCTAATAGCTCTAACATTGCATGGCACCCCTGAAAGTCTCTCAAGCCACGCTAGAATGCTATGGCACCCTGTTTGACAATTACTGGCTTAAGTGGTAAGTTTACTGGTAACTATCAGCCTCACTATAAAGCTAAATCTTTCTTTACCTGAAAAAAAAAAAAAAACAAGCTTCACGTTTCACTCTGAAACACTTTGTGTTACTTTCTTGACCTCCCTTCCCACCAGCTATTTTTAATATTGTTAAAATCTAAGGACAAATTTATTGCAGTATGATAAGAGATGTAAGTATATCTGCTACAGAAAGTAGAATTAATTAGTCCTTGTGATTGTAAGAGATAATCTAGTGTTGAAATAGATTTGTGTATAGAGGGTGATAGAAAAAACAAATGTTGCGTGTCAATCTGGAGACGGTTTTCACTTAAATCATCAATCTTTGGGGTCAGATTTCCTCTGCTCTTCATGCAAGTATGAAGGATAGAGGAGAGGACATGCAGTCTTTCCTTCAACTTTTGTGGAAATGACAAGGGGAATCAGTCTCAGGGGGAGCATAATCACTTCCAAACAGTGTAGGGATAAAGTGGGCCACGTAGTAGAAAGACACCTAAGACAACATTATCTGAAGGGACTGCGCAGTTTCAGGAAGTCCCAAATTCTAAGCCCTATTTTGATATTTACTCCCTTTGTGACTTTGGATGAACAGCTTAATTTGTCTTTCTCTCTCAAATCTGTGTAACACCCCTTCACAAGGCTATTGCCAGCATTTCTTAGACTCTTTACTAAATTCTTTGACCATATCATATGCTATGTTTTTCCTAAACAAAGTGGTACCAGAAGAGAAGGATCTAGAGACAACAAAAAAAGTAGCAGCCTCAGGAATACATGCATTGCCTAGACCAACAGGGCTCAACTCCTTGAGTACTACAGCTAGATGACTGGTGAGGGGCTGCTCTGTAAACTGGATCTAGAGTGAGAGGTCATGTCATTTGGCCTCGCCTGTGGAGCTGGAATCTGGTGGCAGCAGCATTAACTGCTGTGGCTGTTGGAAATTCACGGCAGCCACTGAATTTCTAGCCCAATGGGCAACCCCACAGACCAAATGACAACTCTGGATCCAGCCCATGGGGCTTCCTATGGGTCCAGAAATTTGGTTGCTGGGCAAGTGGAAGCAGCTAATTACCACTACCCTGGGAACTGTGGTAATTAACGCTCCCACCACTCACCAAACTGCCAAACTTCTAGACCTGTGGGAAAGTCCCATGGGCTGGACAGCATGGTTCTGTGGTCACCCCAGTCCAGGCAGTGCTACAGCAACCACACAGAAAATGTCAAATTAAAGCTTTCTTACTAAAGAAATGGACTTTGGTGTCTGCACATACCACAGGAACAGACAAATATGAGAGATAATCAGATTTTTCAAATACATTATTTGGCTTTTTTTGTACTAAGGGTGAGTCTTATACATAAAAACCCACTGATAGAGTTAAAACATTTGTCAGTATTTTCACTGAAGCAGAACTTGTTTATAGTTCCTTTACAGGCTGTCTTGTAGGACTCTAAAAGCCACAGCCACAAGCCTCACATTTTCAAGTCACCCAGCTGTGACTGTAGATGAGGGATAGATGAAAGGGCCAATGAAAACTTTCTTAGGGTGCTGACAGAAGTGATATTTGTCATGCAATAGACCCCTTGAAAACACTCTACAGCCATGCACTGACAGAAGTGCACAGCTGCAAAGCACTTTAAAAGTGCCCAATCATGGAACTAATTAACCCTCATTTAATTAGGGTTCAGATGAAGGTGCTCCAAACTTGAGCACCTTCATTAACTTCTGTTCAGCCCTGCAAGTGAATAGGGCTGGGCTGATGCAACCCAGCCCTACCCCCAGTGTTGTCTTCAGGATGGGAAAGGGGAAAGGAAGGAGAGGGGAAAGGAAGGAGAGGAGTTAGCCCAGCCTGTGCTGGGAGGGGAGGGAGGCAGGTGGATTGGAGGCCCCCACTTTGGAGGACTCCAATCCACCTGTGTGCCCTCCTCCCTCCCCCCACAGCACAGGCTGAGCAAATCCCAGACAGAGCTCCCTCTCCTCCCATCCTGAAGGTAAAACTGGAGCTGGGAGGGCAGAGGGCAGAATGGGAGAGAGAAGGGCAGACAGACAGCCTCTCTCTGCTGAATCAGCTCCATGAGTTACAGAGGGGTACTGTATGTTGGCCAGCACCCCTAAACTCTGCTGGATGTATTCAAGCTAATTCTTCTCTACTGGTAGCTGCAAAGATGAAGCACAAAGCATGGGAATCAGCCTGGCTTATAAACTGGCAATAACATATACCTTCCTACATATTGTGACCTTTAATTAGTTAAGCTGTAAAGAATTTTATTGGACACAGGCAAATTTATACCATTTTGGCAGAGAAGAGAAAACTTAAATCAGTTAATCTCATTAAAATATTATGAAATTGCTTCACTAAAATACATCGGTTATAAACCATACATAAGAAAGCAGGAGCAGGTTATGCCAATACAAAGACAGGATAGGAAGTGTTTTGAGGAACCAGCCTGGCTAAACATCAAACTCAATGAGTATAAATTAAAAAATGAATCTTAGAAAAAGTGAACATTTGGTCATATGACAAGGGATGAATATAAGAGTGCATTCAGACATTCAAGGAGTTTGGGGTGGGGTTAGATTGAGTAAAAAATGGCCACGCAATCTAAAATAAGTTGGAATGGGGGAGGCTAGCAAGGGATATCATACAGGATTGGGGGGAAAGCAGGCTCTGGGGAGGGTTATAGGTATTAGGGGGGCAAGTGGGGTCTGAGGGAGATCAGAGGGGTAGGTAGGGTCCATGAGGAGGCTGCTGGGGTCCTGGAGGTTTTGACAGGATGAGAGGGTCTTTCCAGGTCTGCAAGGAGGCTTGAGGGGGTGGAGGCCTCTGTCTCCCACCCCCTAGGACCAGAAGCTATTTCAGCCCTCTCTCCCTGCAAACCAACCCCCCCAACCTATCCCTCCCCCCACTCTGGTTTACTTCCTCAGCTCCCAGCATTGGTGAATACCATCAAAACTGGCCCTGGGAGCAGCTTCCAAGATGGAGGTTTGGCAGGCTAGAGGAGGGCTGGTTGGTCCTGTCAGAGTGGGGGGAGGGGCCAGGAGAATAAAAATAGCCTATAATGATAGGAAAAGTGGGGCCATGGGACTGGGGCCAGTTGCTGGGTTAACCCAGCCCTGGGCTATGCTGGGAACTGTACAGACGTTCAGGACAGTTAGCTTAGTCTAAAAATGGCCAACTGAACTATGTTAGGCTACCTCAGATGTAGGGGTTTGCCTGTTGGGTCAGGGAAGGTCTGGACAAGCCCTGGCCAGCTGGCAGGGGCACTCCAGCAGCCTCCAAGGAAGCTGCCAAACCACCCCTCTACCCAGCCCTATCCCACACCCAGCTTTGAGGCTGTCAGGGGGAGGGGGCAATGCAGAGCTGCCAGCTACTTTGCCCGGCCAGAGTTGGAGGTGGGGGCAGGGTGAAACAGAGGCCCCTTGTCTCATGGGTCTCCCTTCAGCTACCTCAGCTGGGGTATTGTGGGGAGCTGGGCTGGACCCATGAGGCAAGAGGGGCTCCTGTCCCCCACCCAGAGCTCTTGACAACAGGAGCATGGAGCTGCCAGCTGCTTTGCCTGGCAAGAGTTGGAGGTGAGGAAGGATGGAATGGAACCCCCTCACCTCATGGGCCCAGCATTTTTAAGCACTTGAAGGAGAAGTGCTTGGGGATTAGGAACAATCAGCATGAATTCACCAAGGGCAAGTCAAGCCTGACCAACCCGATTGCCTTCTATGATGAAACAACTAACTCTGTGGATGTGGGGAGAGCAATGGATATGCTATACCTTAACTTTAGCAAGACTTTTGAAACAGTCTCCCACAATATTCTCAGAAGTAAGCTAAGGAGGTACAGGTTGGATGAATGGACTGTAAAGTGGATAGAACACTGGCTGGATCATTAGTCTCAGAGGACAGTAATCAATAGCTCAATATCTAGTTGGCAGCTGGTATCATGTGGAGTGCTGCACGGCTTGGTTCTGGGGCTGTTTTTGTTCAATATCTTCAACAAAGATCTGGAAGATAAGATGGAGTGCACCCTCAACAAGTTTTCAGATGACACCAAGCTGACAGGAGTAGTAGATACACTGGAGGGTAGGGTTAGGATTCAAAGAGACCTCAACAAATTGGAGGACTGGATCAAAAGAAATCGCTTGAGGCTCAAAAAGGACAAGTGCAAAGGCCTGCATTTAGGACAGAACAATCTGATGCACAGGTACAGCGCTGGGGACCAACTGGCTAAGCAGCATCTCTGCAGAAAAGGACCTTGGGTTACACACACTGCATATGAACCAACAGTGTGCCCTTGTGAAAGAAGGCTAACAGCCTAACTGGGCTGCATTAGTAGGAATGTTGCCAGCAGATCGAGGGAAGTAATTATTCCCCTCTATTCAGCACTGATGAGACTGCATCTGGAGTACAGCATTCAGTTTTGGGGTCCTCACCACAGAAAAGATGTGGACAAACTGAAAAGAGTCCAATGGAGGGCAACAAAATGGTGAAGGGGCTGGGACACATGACTTCTTATGAGAGGCTGAGGGAACTGGGCTTATTTAGTCTAGAGAAGAGAAGACTAAGAAGGGATTTAATAGTAGCCTTCAACTACCTGGAGGGTGGTTCCAAAGAGGATGGATCTATACTTTTTCAGTGGTGGTAGATGATAGAACAAGGAGCAATGGTCTCAAGTTGCAGCAAGAAAAGTTGAAGTTAGATATAAAGAAAAACTCTCATGAGGAGGATAATAAAGAACCTCCCCAAATGTCTGTAAATACCCTAAGAGTATCGCATGGGAATGCAGGGAGAAAAATCTGGAAGGCCAAGACACAAAATGAGATACATAAATCAGGGGTATAAAAGGCTACAAAAAAGCAAAAATATGTTAAAGCAAGTGTATGTCACTTACGGAACTTGAAGAACAATCAAATAATTGATGATGTAAAGAACGTTGAAGTATTTAATGTTTTTTTTTTCTTCAATCTCCAGAAACACAGTCAACTACCAGATGGCAAGTTTAGTTGGCAGGAAGGATAGGAAGGAGAGAGAATCAGTCCAGAGCAGGCAATGAAGAAGTTAGAGATTACTCAGAGAAGCTGGATGCTTTCAATGATTCTATAATACTGTAATGAAGATATGCAGAAATCTATAACAGATTAAAAAGTCTGCTTCCACATGGAAACTGGTGCAAAAAAGGAAACAGCTCTGAGACCATTTTATGAATAGCACATACAGCCAAGTGGGAGGGAGGGGAGCAGGTTAGGTGAAGATTGTGAATGACAGACAGTTGTTGGGTAATAATGTTGGATGAATCTGAGAAAACATATTCCAGCCAATTAACTCCCTTGAGTCAATGGTGGAGCAGTGGCCAACTAGCACTCCTTCACAATGCAGGGCTGTCCAACTGGTGGCCAATGAGGAGTTAAGTTGCAGACCCCAGGCTCCCACCTGGCCAGTGCTGCCTCTATTGCTCTAGCTGAAGGATCAGTTGGGGGCTCTGGGCTCCCTCTCCCTCTTCTGGTTTCTGTGGCATGCCCCTGCCCCAGCTCAGCTCATTGTGGCACAATCCATAGTGCCAGGGGAGCCAGAGGCCTGGACCACCTGTGCAGTGCAGTCTGGGACCCCACATCCAGGCAGCCAAATGTGAAGCAAGATGCCACAAATGGTGAAGCAAATGGGGCACCTGCCCACCAACTTGCACACCTGTACAGTGGGCAGTAGGGGCACCTGCATGTGGTAGAGCTCTGCAAACTCAAGAAAGAGGCTTGATGGCTTGTTGATAATGCAGACGCCAGCACAGTGCAAAGATGACCTACACATGAGCTAGCTTGAGTACAGAAAGCAGTGGAGTTCCTATAACACAGAGAGCTGCAGAGCAGTGTAGGCTAATTTACCCTGACTCACCTCTACCCTGCACTGCAACCTGTGATAGTCATATACATATTCAGGTACTTACAGTTTCACTGTGAATATTTTGAGCAGCTCTGGTTTGGATGAGTTTCAGAAAATCATCCAGACTTCTGGATTTGGGTTAAATACACATCTAAATCTTTGAAAGTTTACTTATCATTATCAAGGATCTGGCTATGTTTTATTGGCAGAACAAGCATCAGCAGCTGTAACAATATTCTTGAAAAGGAAAGGCTCTATATTTCTTTTCCATTTTATAAGATGGGAACTATCTTGACAGTGTATGTAGGGGCTGTATGCAGTGCTGTGTATGTAGGGGCTGGGTTACAATCATGTTTATAGCCCCTACATACACAGCATTCATAAGGAGATTCACAATTTGAATTCAAATGGACTAGGAGGTCACTGAATATCACCTGAAGCCTGGCTGTAGAATCAAAAGTCCCCTCAGAGACTTCTTAAATCACTTGCTTCCTGAGGGTTTCCAGTAACTTGATTCAAATACGCAGGAAGATTATTTATTATGTCATGGTTAGGGGCCTTCACATCTACAGAGAAAAACAGTAGGTTTACCTGTTTATGTGAAATAAGACTGTGCTGCCCTACCCCCAGGTGTGAGGGAAGGAAGCACAAACTGAAGAAGGAAGAGGGAGCCCAGAGACCCTGTAAGTAGCAGCAGCATCAGTGCTGGGAGGACCATCAGCAAGGCAGAAACCCGAGAAACCAAAAAGGGCTTGATGGCATGCTGGTGTTGGAGGCAGGTCACCAGCTGAGACAGTCCTGTTATACATAATATGAACAAGAGTATGCTCATTTAATATTAGAGATGCACTGCAGTCCACAATTGGCATGACAGAAAGCCAGGAATTCCTGTAGGTTGAGCACTGGGCAAGCCATTCTGACCTCAAAAGAGAGTCTAATCATTCTGGCTTCTTGGGTTTATAATGCTTGACGCCGAAAAGCTGAAGCAACCCAAGTCAGTGGGAACTGTTCATAGTGGTATACCTAAACAGTTTTGTTATACATGAAGTGGAATAATACTTTCTTATATACCTCAAAAGTAGGATTTACAAGGGCCCAGGATCAATTGAGTCTCCTCTGCAGCACACAAGTGATAAAAGTGATATTAAATATGCAATTAGGGATCTCCCCAGATGTATAACTGGCTCCATGACTGGCTCTTTTTCAATCTCTTTAGCATTTGGGGGAGGAGGCAGGGGGCTTGGCCATATCTGAAATAGGATGAGGCTGAGTTAGAAAGCCATGCCCTCTAGCAATAGCTGGTACTATAACAGTCTCTATGACACAGTGACAAGATGGAGGAAATTAAAGTAACCTTGGAGCATTCATTTGTTGTACCCAGGCTCATGTCTGTTTCTGGTTGCCCAGACATTATGGGGAAGCGATGGAAAGATAGTGGAAACCTTCCACTTCTACCCTCACACCCTGCCCTAAGGTACACTGATCATTGCTCTTGCACATATGGGGATGTGGGCCTATGATGATACAGTACTTTGTATATATGACAGGCTTATGTCAAAACTATTTGGCAAAATCTATATAAATTATCTATTTGTTTCAGGGTAGGCACTTCTGAAAATTGTTTCCATGTCCTACATTTTCTTTCAGGACACTTGATTGGTGAGTACAGCAAAATGAAGAGCACTCAAAAATCTCATGTTATTGATATTAGTCAAGCAAGCTGTATTATTGGGAAAGAAAACAGAAAGTACAAAAAACCTCAATGTGAAGTTTGACCCCTTATTGTACTCTCAGTTTATTATTTCTTCAGGAATTACTTTACTGTCACTCACATACTAATCATAGGCCACAGAATGGGGTGGGCCATGGCCTGACCAACTTTTAGCACATTAATTTATATAACTTACAAATGCGCAATCGTCATTCCAGTTAAAACTGTATAGCTATTTTTTTAACTGCATAGCTAGCTAAATTAACTTGCTAAAAGTTGGTCAGGCCATGGCCCAGGTGGCTCACTCCATTCTGTGGCCTACGTTATTTTTTTTGTCCTTGCCCAATACTATCTTATGGTTATTTATATTTTATAGTTTATTTCAGGTTTTCTTATTTTATCATTTATTTTAAATAATCTATAATATTAGGAAAGTACTTTACTACTTTACTAATATCCTAGTTCTATAATATTAAGAAAATATTAGAAGAGCATTTAGGCATACTTTACAATATTGGCTTGGCCATGGTTTCTATCTGTATCTGACCTCCAGAGTTGGAGGGCTTCAGCAGCATGTTGGACAGTAGGGTTGTGTGAAGCTTTGGTCCCTGATTCAATTCAGGGGAGATTCAGCCCAATTTGGTTGCTGAATCTCCAAATCCAAATCAAATCAGAGGACCCTTTAATCTCTCCGAATTGAATTGGAACCCTCCAAATTGATTCAGAGAGATTTGGAGATTCGGACATAGACACAACCTTAAATGTTTTTTCTACGTACCTCTAGGTAGCAGGCAGCTCATGAATGCAGATGGAGTGTCCCACAGGAGTGTCTATGTCTGAACTGCTGATTCACCGAATCAGCATCAAATCTTCAAATTTGGATTTGGCCAATTGAATCAAGGACAGTGATCTGAATCAATGAATCAAATCACTGTCCCTGATTCAGGCCAAATCTGAATCCAAATCAAATAGAGCCAGCTTCACACACCCCTATTGGACAGCTAGCAGCTGTGCCCATACTGCAGCTCAAACTTGGGAAGAAACAGCAGCTGGGAAAAGCTGTGTGGGAAGCCAGCTCAGAACACTGGCCTGCCTAGGACCCAAGCTTGGTTATTCTAGCCGGTGGATGCAAAAAGTTGCCAACCCCTGGTTTAGAACATTGCATGACATTATGGTATGGAAACTATAGTTGTATTTTAGGATTTCATCTACAGAATGCTGAATTCAAGTGGTTTTTGAACAACAGGAAAAATCTATTCTGATCTGCTAATGCTGGACTGCATTCTCGTTTGTGCAAGGCAAAATCAGCAGCATCCTACATCATCTTTGACAAGTGATCCAATGTTGAACTATTTTAAGTTGATTACCTAGATATAAAAATGCTACACTGAGGTTTTAAAGCACAAACCCACAGAAGAGGCTACCATGCTTCACCCCTTTAAAGAGGCGCCTTGTGATGTGCAGCCCAATTGTTAATTGTCCCAGAGGGCACAAGGGATCAGTAGGAGTTTGGGACTTTCCATTCCCCAAATGTTCAAACCTAAGAGGAAGCCAAGTGTGTAATGGTGTACTCTGAAGGCACCTGATAGGTAGAGATGATGAGCAACCAATAGTTTTTGCTACTGAATTCAACTGGATCTGATAGGTGGTTCAGTGCTGAAAAAATCAAGCCATTCCTATGGGTGCCTAACGATGTACTTAGGCCCTGAATCCATACATGCACATGTCTATGCACGTGCTTTACCTTCTACACATGGATAGTCCCATTGACAACAGCAGAGCTGCTCAATCCAGGAAGGGTAAGTATGCACATAAGTGTCTGCAGGATTGAGAGTTTGAGACTAAATTTATGTACCCTTTTTTGCTTTGTTTTTTAAACGTTGGTCCAACACTCTTCTTACATATCTTATGAAATTTGCAAATTGCTCATTTAAAATGCCTCTAAGATTGTCAGTCAACAACTGGGCAGCATGTCCAACAACTGGGCAGCATGTCTTCACTCAGACTGACTGAGATGGTTTAATTTCAGAGCTGTATTAATTAACAGGAAACTATATAATAATAATAATAATAATCTGTTAAGTGGTTTCTTCACCTGGCAATGAGCATCATGCAACTTCCATCACTATTAATGGGAGTTACATGAGAGAAGAATTGATCTCTGAGCATTTAAACATCAGACATTCTCCACAATATTTTAAATTTTACATCCTGGGTTTTCAAAGCGGCCTGTTTGAACATGTAAGGCTGGAATGCTGATACAGGCCATGGGCTGTACAGGTTAGATCAGGAACACAACTACTGTCATTCAGTTTGAGGATAATCAAGATTGAAGTCTCACCTCTTGGTTCAGCATGGGCATGCAGCCTGAGTTTTTGTTGGTGAGCTGCAAGGGTGCTATCTAGCTTGTCATGTCTAATAACTTTCTCTTCTGAAGGCTGATATGCTGAAAGATCTGTGCTGCTGATGTTAAAAGCTGGATTTTCAATGCCTTCTGTTGCTGCTCTCTCTTCTTTTACTATGGAAAACAAGGAGGTCAGAAGAGCACATTATACCAAAGTGTATTTCAATGACAAGCAGAAAATTCCTTCTAGTAATTCCTTTGCTGAAAGACTCAAGTGTATCGTCCTCAAATGTCGCCAAAACAGAATTAGGTTAAAATTAACTCTAAAAATAAAAAAATAAAAAAAAAATAAATGATTAAAATAATTACAAATTGCACCCTGACAAGCAAGAGCAAAATTTCGCCCACAGCCATTTGTCTGTAATTAGTTAATTAATCCTTACACAAATTATGAGCAATAACTCATCAAGCAAGGCTCACCCATCAGAAATTCAGCCGACTTGGATTTCTTCTGCTTAGTTTGCTTCAGAGCCTTCTGCTGGAACTTCTGGAGGGAAATTGTTAAATGAATAAATTAGCTAAAGAACGAAGATCATTCTTTATGATCCACAACTACCACAGTATTTTAAATATGGGATGGCATTGAAATGTCATTTAATTTACATCTCTGCTAAAGGGGTCAAACACTAATTGAACAACAGAAGTGGAAGAATTAAATAAAATAGGAAAAGAAAAGTTAAAACAAATGCCAAATGAAGGTCACATTAAAATACTATTTTTTAACCATTTTAATTAATGTAAAGAAACCATAACAAATGAAGAGGGTTAAAAAAAACCTTCTCTTTAGAGTATGAATTCAGCACCACTGCTCCATTTTACTTTCAAAATGTAGGTGCTCCATTAAAAAAAGTTTGGTTATGAAGCATATTTCTTACAGATAGTCTTCCCTCTGCCATCCATGACTGTTTACTTTCTAGGTCCATTTGGAACACTGTGTGTGTCAATAACAAGGAAATGAGATCTCTAGATTTATATAAAACAGTAAATCACCATTTTCCTCCAAAAATACTAGGAGTTCAGGAGATGTCACGAAAGAGGTGTCATGATTATAAGTTGTGGGGAGATGCAGAATTCACTGCAATGCTGAAAGTTTGTTTAATATTGAAGTATGTAAACAATGGTTAGAAGGTAGACAAATAGCAGCAAATTTCACTAGTGATTTTTCAAGTCCTAAATTAATTTTCCAGGAGATGTAAAGCACCAAAGACATAGAATAGCAATGCCATAAACTTCCCAAAGTTTTAAACTTTTTCCTTGTACTGAAGCAAGTGAGAGACTCAAATATGAGACCACAGTTGAATATAACCCTATATAATCAATGCTTACAGCAAAGCCAGGGATTGGGTGAAGAGTTTACATAATATTAAAAATTTGGAAGGAAGTGATTAAAGTAAAATAGCTGAATAAGAAAAACCCAGACATACTTATTTTAGAATTTTGTAACTGTTTTGTAAACTGGTTAACCTCTAAAAATAAACCAAATTTTAAAGACAAGTAGTTTAAGTGTCCTGAAATTAGGACCCCTGCTAGCAACGCAGCTCCTAGACAATGTCAATACAAAAGGTTTAATTACAAGATTCATTGAAAATATATAACTTTACAAAGACTTTTCACATATTATGTCTTTCCCAGTTGACTGTATATGTCAATTGCAAATGAAGTCTGGAATTGACCTAATCAATAAAAATCTGCAATAATACTTTGACCATCATGCTCACACATTAAGAAATACAGATACTCAATACTGATAAAAATATTTTAAATATATTTATATTTTAAATATATTGAAAAGCTGACACTTCTCTGAGGTAAGAATGTAACTGTTCTGTGAATAGGAAATTCTCTGCAAAAAATGGTTTAATAGTTAAGCTCTCACTTTATAAATATTAATTCATTTTTATTAATTAAAGTTTTACAGATGCTATCCTATTGCAATGAAGTCGTTACCAGTGAATTCAGGGATAAAACTCCTCACTTAAATGTTTATGATTTTTCAACTAAAACTTTCATTTTTAAAATAAAAAGTAACATGATTTTAAAATAACATCATTTCTGCAATATTAAAACATTTTTGTTTATTCCTGTATAGCTAAGAAATTGCATTTTATAAATTTTGGAGAGTTAAATACCACTGGTAACACTGTTATTCATTACATGTTCCTTATTCTTATCAAGCTGTACGAGATACAGAATTGTAACATGAAACTTTCAAATGTATGTAAATAACTTCACGAAAAATTCAGAGTCAGGTGCTCAGCTCATGTAACTCAGAACATCTCTGTTAATTCTGATGGAGTTATGATGATCTACAGCAGCAAGGGACTTGACTCCCATATATTCCCATTCTCTCTGCATTTTGAAATTTCAAAAGCAAGCCAAGCTGCAAAATTTGCTATTGTCAACTTTTAGATACAGAAGCTCATGTTATATACGTTTTAAATGGCATAAAATAAAATCACAAAAATTGTAAAGATGAGACTGTGTTTTCATCTCGCCACATCCAACAAAGTTAACATTACATATTACTTTCCAGACACAGTAATCAGAATTACTTATCACTTGACTTGCCTTAACTCGAGATACTGGTAATTTTTAAAAAAACACTTGATGCAATGTATCAGTAGCCCTTGTTGACTTACAAAAAAACTTCAAAGGAAACTATATACTTGACGTTTAATGTGCCAGAAGTGTACTTTTTCTAAAAGGTGTGCTCTTCTCTCTGTCAATTTTTTATCTCCTTCCCCTAAGCTCTAACACACACATTCATATATTTGCAGTGAAAGAAATAGCTAATTTTCTACAGTACAGATAAATTCTTTCAGAGTTACTTCTCAACATACCAGAATAATGGTATGTTTCTCTGGCCTCTGTATAACTAACACATGTTCTTGTCACTTTGTGCTTCAGAGGAAATTAGGAGACATTTTCCTGTCCTACCTATTGCCGGTCAATTTCCTCAGCCTTCACTTTTACACATGGGTACCTTCAAACAGTGTAAATTACATCCTTTTTTTTAATTTTAGCTCTTTCCCCCTTTTATGATACTTTGTCTTCTCATCAGAGAACAGGCAGGAAATTATCCAGTGGCATTTTATATTCATTTTATCATTAGTCACCAGTAG
This sequence comes from Crocodylus porosus, assembly GCF_001723895.1. Taxonomy (NCBI): domain Eukaryota; kingdom Metazoa; phylum Chordata; order Crocodylia; family Crocodylidae; genus Crocodylus; species Crocodylus porosus. The sequence continues at coordinate 152,207,928 of NW_017728886.1, forward strand.
TTAATGTATGCATTTATGCAAATTTATGTCTAAAGTAATTGTTCTTTAATTAATTTGCATGTAGCTACAATACTTAGATTTCAAACTGCAAATTAAAGCAAACTCTTTAAATGACCCTTTGCCATATTTTCAGCATGATGCTCCATTCTATATGCCTGTATACAATAATATGGTCACGCACGCATCTACACCCAAATATATCACTTTAATTATAGCAAACTACCTGTAAATAGTTATGAACTAATATATATTTTCAAAGAATGCAATATGTTTAAACATCTTCAGCCAGATGCACAGCTGAGGTAAAGTGAAGAAACTATCTCAATTTAAGTGAGCACCACTAATTTATAACAGCTGAGGAACTGGCCCAAATTACATCCCAAATCAATGTGTGTCAGACTTTCCTATACCTGATCAGCACACACAAAAGCCAATGAGTTTTCAAAGTCAAATTTAAATCATGATGCTTCTGCTAATGGTGATTTCCATTTTCTGGATTTGTGCAGCAAGTCCTAAAAAAATAAACACTCCTGTAATATAATATTACAACATGATCATGTTGTATTGTGCAAAGGTGGGTGATAACTTGGGATCTTCATAAAGAATAAATCCCATCATCCTGAAACTTAAATGGCAATCTAAACTTTTAAATGCCTTTTCTGTTCTATGCATTGCTGTCATTAAAATGCACAAATTGTTCTCATGCTATTTTTTAGCAAAACAATATGAAAATAAAATCCATGTGAGAACAGCAAGCACCACCACCACCACAACAACAAAACTCATTTATAACCGGTGACAACTAAAACCTATGAAGTTTTTAAAAGAATGTGATTGTTGTCAAAAGGAATTGGGTACAACAGTGCTGTGTTCAGTTCTGGTTCCACTCAAAGCTATGGCTGAGGGGCTCAGGGAAAGCTGCTGCAAGGCTGGTGGGCACAGACCAGCAAGAAAGTGAATTTTGCATACTGTACGGATCATCGCTCAGTTCAGGGCAGTCAGATTGAATCTGTGATCAACCAATTGTGCTTCATGAAACCGTCAGCCCTCATTTATGTCTAGCTGTTTTCTTCTGTCCTGTTGTAAACAAGCTCTGCTCTGAGCTGTCTCCCTACCCTTATCTGCTTAGGAAGATCACACAGACAGACCTCATCAGCAGCCTTAGAGTTAAAGTTAAAGTTACTGCTTCCAGACAGCAGTCCCCATGCAAGCTGGAAGTCAAAAAGAAGAGCAACTTTGGAATGACAGAGTTTTTGTTCCTTTTAGGAAATGCATACCTTAGATTCATACACATACTGGCATGTTATGTCTCTTTCATGAAATTAAATTAGGTGTTCCTAATATGAACAACTGTTTCTAACATCAGCACACTAGCTCAGCAGATTCATCCATGGTTTTATTTTTTTTTTCCTTTGGGGCCTTGTTTGAATACAGCCAAAAGAGAAGTAGCTGGAAATACTGTCAATCTGGTAGGGCTCCAAGAACCTAATAATGTCTGAAATGCTCTAAGGAGTGTAATGATGGTAAACAGGAACAGGTATGTTGGCTTCTGTTCTCATTCACTTCAGTGAGAGCATGGAGCTAAACACAATTTTCAAAGAAGAGTCCTGTTGCATAAAAATGGACCGAGCCTTCCTAAAAACATATTCCTCTGTGAGCACGCTCAAATATATTAGTTGGTATTTACAGCATTTAATTCTTGTAACCAGCTGGTATGTCCCTGTTAAGGCTTTCATTTATGCAGCTGGAGCTGGAACCTTCTCTTCCCCCAGTCTATTACTTTATCTGTTTAAGGGATAACAGCCAAAGTGAAACAGCTTGTAATTTGCACCTGTCTGCTTTAAGCATTCCATGTTAGATTTTGTTGAGAGCAAACTCTTCACTGCTAATGAGAATGACACTTGGTGGGGTCAAATGCATTTTTTTTCCTAGCCAACTCCAGCAATTTAAAAAAAAAAAGAAAGGAAAATAAATACCAATTCTTTTAAACACGTTCTATCTAGGTAATAAGGCTAAAGGGAAAAGCCAAGTTGAAACGGGTATGATTCTGTCCCTGGGTGAAATACACGTGTGCTTCCCATAACACAGAATGTATATTCCAGTACAACAGAGCTGTGGATTCAGTGCAGTATTCTACAAGCCAACTTTGCCCACCACAAAGTAAAATACATTTTCAGAATCACTTCAGAGTGGTCACTCCTTAAGGAGACGATCCTCCAAGCCCAAAGGAAGGTAATCCCGACGAGGATCAAAGGGAGCAGGAAAGCACACAAGCCTCCATGGCTCACCAAAAGCATCCGGGAATGTCTCCTTGCTAAAAAGGAGGCTTACACCCAATGGAAAGAAGGGGTCAT
>NW_017728886.1:152211347-152238349 GCF_001723895.1 Crocodylus porosus
GACCCTAGAAACTATGAAACTATAAAGGCCATGCGCATCCTAACATTCTGATTATACTGAAATCCTGCATATCAGGCCTTCAATAGGAATTGATCGTTCTCAGCCCCCCCTCCTCCCCGCTACCCCACACAAAGCTGTTTTAGAGGTTTTACTCTATCCTTCTGTTTCAGACCCATGTAAGGTTGGCTTATCAAATGGCACATTGACTCTGAAAAAGCTACAAACATCTAAATGCAGGGGAAAAGTTCATGGGTGATCACAAAAAACCTGTGCGTTTTTGATATCAAGGATTTCTTATGTAGACAGTTTAAAATGAACTGCAATAACATGTTACATTGTGTTTAAATAAGTAGCAACAATTAATTTGGCATTCTTTTATAGTTTTTAAGAGTTCAGGGGCCTTTTTTGCCACTGCCTTTCTAATTTTTGAAACATAAAAGTGGCAATAAGAACAACCAAAGGAAAAAAAATCAGTGAAAAAAATAAAAAGAAAGTGAAATGAACTAAAAAGTGCCACTTATTAATAAAACCTTGACACTTCATTTTGATTCCATAAAATTATCCCTGTCTGCACATCCTGTTTAAACAATAACCAATACGACGATGGGTTAAAATGAAGTTGCGATTGTCACAAACGCGGCCTCACTAGTAATTAATGTAGTTTAATATGGTTGTTGGCACACATCTCACATGACAGATAATGTTCCAACATGTCACTGATAGGACCTTTCAGCACAGCTTTAGGAGATCTACCAGGCATTGCCGAGGTTGGGTAGGTCAAAGGGTTGAACCATGTGTAATTCAGAACAGAGGAGGTCCCACGGTCACTCCACAAAAACAATTACCCTACTTATTTCACTCTATCCCTTGCCCGAAATTCACAAGCCTCACAGTTTCAGTGCAGTCAATCTCATTCTGCCCCTGGGCTATAAGCCACATGAAAATATGTGGTGCTGTGTTTATAAATCTAATCAAAAATAGAAACAGTAGACAAGCACAATGAGGTCCTACTATGGAACATGGGAATTTTCTGAATTCTGAAGGCACTTTTGTTTAACTTCTATAGGCCCTCTCTTCCTACTACATAGTCTGCAACACTCGTTAATCATCCCTTTTACTTGTCAGTGATATAAAGGAGACTACGTGTCTGCTAACTTCCCTCCTACGACCCTACAAAATAATAGTAGAATATCAAAATGTTAGGAATAACTACTTTTTTTTAATGTAAACATTATTTTTACTTACCTCCCTGTCCATGTCAATCTGCCCTTTTTCAGAGATATAACAGGGTAAAGAAAACACTTCTACCTATAATCAAAGAGGGAAAAGCATCCAACATTATATGAGATTTCAACCTGCACACACAGCTACAGCTAATCCCCATATAAAGTAAGCACACATGTTTAGAGAGCATAGTACAGGGACAGATCTTTTGTTCTTGCAGTCCTCATGAAGCCCAGCTGAAGAGGAGAGAGAAAACAGTTTAGTGTCTTCATGTCAATCTTACAGGAAAAAAAGAGAGAGATCAACAAGGTATAAACCCAAGGTATAAGTCAAGGCAAAATATGGCACAAGATATAAGGACAGAGACAGATGTGTTTGTGGGCAGAAGGCATTAACTTGTAACCCTAGAGAAATCAGTCATTCCAGGTCACCCTATGGTAATCGCAAAGGATGCATGGAGTTTGTACTGGCATTACTACACTTAATCTGAAGACAATTAAGTACTTTGTGTCTCTAAGCATTCTGCTTCCTCATATCCCATGCATTTTAGCATCATTTAAACATGTAAATGATAGATATTCCAATAAAAATGTCTGAAATATCTTATTAATAACTTGCTTTGCCATGGAAAAAAAAGCTACCCATGTAATATAGCTTTAGGGTTTGACCCTTTGTTTGTTAAAATCAATGGCAAAACTACCATGATCAGTCTCAAAGTGAACAGCAATTGTTTTTCCATTTTCAGTTTTTTCTTCATATTCATGTAAAAATATGCATTCAGATTATGTGGCAGAGGCTGAAAACAAAAACAAAATCCTTCAAAAATTGAATACAACCTTTAATATTCCATCTAACATTTATTTGCTCTTGTAGACCAGAAGTGTTTGCTGTTTTCTGGTGGCCCTGATACCAGATAGCATCTTATTCAGGGCAGCATATACATACATACTTTAAGCATTTGTTTCAGTTCCATCGAAATCAATTGAACTTCAATGCATGCTTAAAATTATGCATGTTGTTTTCAACAGGGATTTAGACACAAACTAAAAAGTTCACCTGAACAGGGCCCTGTCATTGCAGTTGGTAATACGCACCCAGTGTATTATTACTAACTAAATATAAGGAAAGCAGAACTGGGTCCATCATAAGCATGTATTCTGACTTTGCAGTGAATTAGTAGTAGGAAATATATCAGTTATCTATGTTCGCTCAAGAATTTTAAACCTAAACACTTTTATTTGCATATCCTGAGGGATGCAGGTTGTTTTACTTTTCTGTGATTGAAAAAGGGAGAAACTACAGCATTTTTGTTTGTTTTAAATAAAAATGTTTCTGTATGAAAACTTTAAAACACAGGTTCCTTAAGTACAGATTAAACTAAATAAACATGAAATGCTCAAACAGGAATGCACCAGTTTAGATAAAGGTGGAGTACCTAACTATGTATGGCACACACTGGCAGAATGGTTCTGAGCCATTTGCTATGGTTTCAGAGGTTACAGTTTGAACTCTGGTTTGCATTCACATGAAAGGCCTCTCCATCCACCCTCAACCGAGCTTTAAATGGGTAGCTGATCACTTGGGCCTGATGGCCCAAACAAAGATGGCCACGTATGGTGCTAGTCACATCACTCCCTTATATGCTGTTGGCTACAGAAACCAGTGCACTTTATCCATGCTAGCCCCATGAGCCACTAAACTTGGCAAGACCTTAGACTTTGACCTAGCCAAATGACTGACCCCACCTAGTCAGCCTGCTGATTCCTCTCCCAGCTGCTGCATGGTCCCTCCCAATAGCTCCTCAGGCATCACCTTACCCACTGGCTACTTCCACCCTGCTGAGGTGTCCTGTATAGATGAGACATCCTAACCCTCATCTACACCAGACAGTTTCCACCCCAATGCCCAAGTAGAGTGCTTTCTACCACCTTCTGGCTGCAGTCCTATACCTTTTCTCTTAATCAGTGAATAAGTTCTCCCTGCAATTTGACCAATGCCTGATGAAGTGAATGGGAGTCTTTCTGTTGCTGTCAATGAACAATAAATGGAGGTTGAATTTTCATTTTCTGTACAAGGCAAGGAATAAATGAAGGCGTCTTCCTTTTCTTTGTTTAGGCACAGGATCAAACTCTTTCCTCTGCTCAGTCACTAGCAGTGCTGAGAATCTGCTGACTTTTGTCACCTCTACAGGATATCAGTGCTCTCTTCTGACTGCTAAAGGTCATTTTTTAGTTCTGTGGTGATTCAAGGAAATTCTTACATTCCTTCTGCTGCTGTCATCCTGGAAGCCCCTATATCATCTCCTGGTTTTATCTTTGAGTTTGTACTGAAATTCTTTACTGCCGTTGCTCCCCATAATGCGTAAAAGGCAGGCATGCAGAGATCACGCAATATATCTAAGGTAACATATCAAGTCCTCATCAGACACAAAAAATAACCCAGAAACCATGAGTCTCAGAGCCATTATCAGTGCACTGTGCAAAGACAGTAGCAGATTCATTTTATCAATTGATTCCCATTTGCTTTCCTTCCATAGGGTTCAATAATCCACTTATGACCTAATTCTCCTCCTTTTGAATTCACAGATAAACACCCATTGAGTACAGTGCCAAAGCATCAGCATCCATAGTGCCCTATCTGCATCATTTTCACCCTGCAATCCTTCATTTCCTTTTTAAAATATGTCTTTGTGTATGCTGCATGCAATGAAGCAGCTAGAGGAGACCAAATGAAGAATTCAGCCCATAGAGAAGAAAGATCCCCTTATAAGTAGAATTTTAAAAAGCTGCCATTAAAAATGTGGTTGCCTTAAAAATAAGGAGGGATAAATAGTGCAACCTTGAATGAATTACTCATTGACACAAGGGCTGACCAAAATGCTGAGTTTGGATCTTCCACATCTTCTCAAAACTGACATGGAAATTTTATGAATCAGTGGAGAAATCTAGATCCACATCTTAATTTATGCGAAGTCTAACAGTGTTCATCTTATAGCTCTGGTATAGGTCCACTACTATTCTTATGGAAATAGTTGCTTGCTTCTCCAAATGAGCAGCGAAGTTGGATGAATCACAAGAATGGGCTCAGTACTTTACCCTGAAAGGGGACATTATCATGAGTGGCCTAATGAAAAGGTAGTAGGTTCCACTAGTGCTCCTCTTCATTTTGCTCCACAAACATGACAGACCCAGCTCATGCTCTATCAAGCAGCTCAGTACATATGACCTAGGATTAAAGAGTTTGTGAGATCTGCCTGTATTATCTTAAAATTGTATTAATGCAGGTAGCCCAGGCAGGTACTCTGGGCGGCTGCAGTAGTAGGGATGAGCACGTACAGACAGAAACAAGCAGCCAGAGTCTGTAGGCAGCCAGGAACTCAGCCTGGCCCAGCCGTTTGTGAAGCATTTATACCAAAGTACTCATAAAAATCAGTATCTTGCCTTCTTAGTTAACAAGTAGAGCTGGCTAGAGAACAACAGTCTTGTTTCACAATAACCCTCAAGTTTTTGAAATTTACTTTTGTTCCACATCAGAATGAAAACAAAATCATTAGAACATCTGGGTTGCAACTAAACATCTGGTTTGGGATCAAAAGTCCAAAGTTACTCACTATTGGATCTATCTGGGGCTCACCCTCCTTCTCTGGAAGCGGTCACTTCCAAAGAAATCTGGAACCAAAGGTTTCCTCAGAAACCTTACTAACATTGATACATACTGACAGAACATCAGTGTTTGGTGAAAAAAAAGATTGATTCCACGGGCTCAAGTTATGAGGAAGCCATGTTATGTTAATGGGGGAAAATGACTGAATTCTTCATTCCTTCACTTCTCTTCATTAGAAGTCTTGTTTTTTTCACATATTAAGGGGTGGGGGGAATGGTGGAAGCTCTACACTACAATACTGGCAAAAACCAGGAAGGGAATGATAATTCAGCCTATCTATGACTCCTTTTGGATCTCTCTAATCCCAGGTAATGTGTATCAAGGTGGAGGAGGAGGGCAGAGGGGAATCTAGTCACTTACGTTCAGCAAAGATGACCACTGAAACAACAGCGGGAGCCTCTTCTCCCGGTTTATTCTGGTATCATACTGAGATCATATTCTCAAGACTCATTTCAGATCTCATTTTATTTTTTACTGTATCTCTTAAGTAAGAGTTTCACTTCAACCATACTTGTCTGAGATTACTCACACACTTCAAGCTTACCACATGCTTAAGAGTTTGGCTGGTGTAGAGGCAAAGCTGCAGCTCTTTCTATGAAGAGGCCCTTGAAAACGCAAAGATGTGTTATAAATAGAAGTTTGTCATTGGTTTGCTTGAGACCATAAGTTTCATAATTCATTGGTTCATCAACTGTAAGGCTGGAAGGGACCTCGGAAGATCATCGGGTCCAGCTCCCCTGCACCAGGCAGGAAAGACGGGTGGGGGTCTGGTGACTCCAGCAAGATAACTATCCAGTCTCCTCTTGACGATTTCCAGGGTAGGCAATTGCATCACCTCTGGAGGGAGTTTATTCCATAGGCTAGACACCTTACAAGTTGTGAAGGGCTGGAAGGGACCTTACAGATCATCAGGTCCAGCCCCCTTGCACATGGGCAGGAAAGACCACTGGGATCAAATGATCCCAGCAAAATGGACGTCAAGATGTTTTTTGAACTGTACCATCCCCTCTGAGGATTCCTAAGGCTGGCTTTTGGGACCTCTAAAGCCCTTCATCTGTGAGGGAAAATCTTGATAATTTGCAGCTTGGGAGGGTGCTTTCTAAGCTGCCACAAACTCTTACTCAGCAAACCTACCTTATCTGGCTTCTCTTCTGAGCATGCTTTTACCTGGGCTTTTCCACAAAGTAAAAATGCTTTTTCAGGGGAGGAAGTTACATCTGAGTATATAAAAACATAGAGTACAGAAGTATGGCTGGACTTGGGCAATAGTCCTGATGTTTGCAGCGGTGAAATACCGGTAGACTGTACACCAGTAGATCTTCCACTATCCTACTGTATTAGAAACTTCAGAATTTTTACCTTTCCATAGGCCAAGTGACCAACCCAAGGCACAGGTGCTGCAAGTGGCACAGGTGGCCTCTATATGTGGCACACAACAGATTAGGGAGAAGACAGGCAGCACAATGGCAGATAGGCCAGGAACAGAAAGCAAAGCAGAGCAGTAAACTGGGCCAGAGTGCAGGTAAGGAAACAGAAAGCAGATCAAGCAGAGAGCCTAGGGTCAGGAACAGAAAGCAGAGTGGCAGATCACCAGAGGAAGGGGACTGGAGTGGAGTGACACCTGGGAAGCATTCAGGACTTATTTGTGGCACATCTCCCAAAAAGGCGGGCCTCTGCTGCCATAGGCCATGTGTTACTGCAGCCACCCTTACTCCTTTTCAATCCCCAGCCACTTATAATCTGTTACTTTTACTATATCTGCTTCTGAATCCAGGTATTTCCAAATAATTTGGTCTTTTTCCAACAGTATGAAAGTATCAGCCTTTTCAACAATCCCTAAAATACACAAATCACTAGAGAGATTTAAATAAGTGAACATCTTTCCATCCTTTACACTATAGTACATTTAGAAATATTAACCATGAACAAAAGTGATTAATAAATTCAGCAGATGAAGAATATCCATTGTGAATGTACCTGGTAAATAACTTTGGAAACCTGAAGGCTGAAAACATGGCCTTACCTATTTCTAGTGGACAACATCTCCGACTCCTTCTCACAAGCTGAGTCAGAATTTCTGTCATAAAACCTTGTTTTCAGGAAATAAACTTCTATTATTGTCTGAACCATCTGTGAAGTTTAGAACTTCTGTGAGAACTTCTATTTCTTGTCTCTGTTTTCAGCTATTGTTTTCAGCTATTATGAAAACACACGTGCAAAGAAAATGATTCTGCAAAATTACACAAATATACTCCAGCACTTGAATTGAAGCTCTGATTACTAGAGCAACATTTTCTATGCATTTCTTTACAACATGAAGCTGTGCTTCTTAGTACATGACCTGTGTTATAAAAAGGTTGCTACTGGTATACTTTAACTATAGGTTAAAATTGTATACTTTTTTAAATCTCTTTGCTGCTAGAATTTAACAAGTATATCAGTGTGTACTGCAAGATGCAAAAAAGACATCTTCAGAAATAATACATCCCACATATCTTCCACTGCAGATATTGATACCTTTGTTAATAGATCAGTGGAGTCTGACTGAAAGCAATGAGACAGAAATCGTACCATATGAGCATTCCCGGAAGGAATACCTCTAGTGTTTCAAAACATACTTCACTTGCCTCTGGCATAAGGTTCTGGATTAGTGTCATATATGTGTCAACATGAAACAGCATAGGCTGTTTGTTTATACATTCTCATTACTCCCCTTTATTTTACTCTATATTCCAGCTGACATTGACGGTATATATCAATATATTCCTCATAGTAAGTGCATTTCTTTGTCACATATCCGTGAATAAGACACAACAGCTGAATAGCAAACAAAGGGAAACTGAGGTAGTCAAGTATATAATATGGAATAAATAAGATTAGTTATGGCAATTTTCAGATGTTATTTATCAGAAGCAGAAATAGTAGTTGAGCATTCCATACAAACCAACCACTTAGCGAGTTTCACTTGGTCTGAAGATATATAGCTGAAGTAGTTTATAATTGTACCTTTAGTTTTCACTTCTTAGGCACCTAAAAGTATAGTGTACATTGAATTATCTGAATATCTTCAATTGGTGACACCTATTTCCTAGTTTTATATACTCCAGTCTCAATACATGACAAATGAAATGTCTCATTCTTGGGTTTGAATCTCTGAATCAAAACTCTCTTTGAAATAAATGCTAAATATTGGTCATGTATCCCACTGCAGAATGGATATGAGGTAGTCTTCAGACAAGGAATAAATGAATAATGACTTCCAAGGTCAATGCAAAATCAGACCAAAAGAAATATATTTTGATAAAAGGCCATAACTGTAAAAAGTCTATAAAAATGAGATTCCATATTTTTCCCTTCTCCGTAACTTCATTGTCATCTGCTCCATGCCTGTAAAGAACAGTACAGGACACAAAAACTGTGGCACCAAGCTGATCATGCAGTGGACCATTCCCCTGGGCTTGTGTCTCTCAACTCATCTCTCTAGAGCACAAGGTATATGTGCACTTTGAATCATTCTGTATGGTGATACACCGGGGCTGGCAATTATTTTGGGCGGAGGATCGCTTACTGAGTTTCGGCAACCCATCGAGGGCCGCATGACAGGCAGCCCAGGGCAGATTAATATTAATTTTCTAAATTTTTTAGGGGCCCCGTGGGCCAGACAAAATGGCCTGGTGGGCCGCATCCAGCCCCCAGGCCACATTTTGCCCACCCCTGTGATATGCTCTGCTCCCATCTCTACAGCTTTTCACCTCTGCAGTCCCTTAAGGGAGATGCAGCACTTCCTTCTCACAGACGTTGGAGCAACTTACACTATGAAGAACATGGAAGAAGAAATCTCTAGACTCATAGGCAATGTGTTGCAGGGGGAGGAGGCTATAGGGGGGCATTTGCTTCCCGAGATTGGCCACTGCCGAAGCTGCTTCTGTGGATGGTTGCCACCCACACATTTCTTCCCACCCCACTGCCAACACGGTCAGCAGTAGCTGCGGGCAGTCCCTGCTCACCACTCACCACTATGGTGCTGCCCCAGTCATGGGAGGCACCAGTTGTTCATACCTATACTCCTCTGAGTACATGGTCTGCAGTTATCCTTGACCCTTTCCCCTCTACTTGTTCATGCACACTAGGGTTGAGAGCAGTCTGACTGAGTAACAAGAAGTGAAGTCACCTCTGTGAATAAGATAAGCAAGAAGGCCTCTGCACTACTTGAATCTAACAGGACTTACATAACACATAAGCATTTTGCTGCTCCAGGAAGCAGATAAGCCAGTTCACAACAAGCCTTTTCCCCAAAATACCTTACTAAAAGTCAGTATACTTTGACTGCTTCTTGGCTTTTGTTGGCCACACCCATGCTTCTACCTAAAAACAGTTTTTAATGCCACATTTCTCACTATTACAGATTACAGTTAAAAAAAAGAGTCCTTGGATTTTTCTAAATATAAAGCGTATTATGTACTCACTTATGATACTGCAATGTACAGGACAATTTAGTTTTCATTAAGATATAGAGAATATTATTAACCTTTCCCCCATGTCTAATTTGGATGATGATATAATTATCACTATTTTGAAAAATATATTGCATGACAAATGCAGTAGGAGGGCTGAAAAGTAAACAGTCTAACCAGCTGCGTAATTATACAGGCCCCAATCCTAAAAACATTTAGGTGCTTGTTTTTACTTGCATGAGTAGCTCCAATGAATTTGGCTAGACTACCCATGGGTGTGAGTGTTTTCAGAGCCACAGTATGGCTATCTATTATCCACATTTTTAAAACACTATACAACAGAAGGTAGATATGGTTGCTGCCACTTTATTTCTGATTATACTTCTCCCCTCCTCCCTTTTTCTAGAAACCAAGGTAGTCAAGTTTATGATAGACATACAGAATAAATAATGATAGTTGGGGCAAGTAAAGTTTCATTATTACAGGTGATAAAGTCTGATACAACTGAAGCAGTTTATAATTATTTCGATTGGTTTTCACTTCATAGGCACATATAATTACAGCTGTTCAAGGTTGAAGTTAAGACTGCAATACATCTTGAAGACCCAACTCTATGTTGGTGTAAACCCAGTGTTTTCAGTAGGGTAATTTCTCATTTGCACAGCTCTAAATACAAGCAGATTCAGGTATTTACTGTTCACCAGAAAAAATATATACCTATATGTTTTTTATATATATATATGTTATATATTATATAGATATCTATCTAGCTATAGATTAAAATAATCAATGCTACTTAAAAATATTTCTACCTTTTTCTCCATTTCAAATATCAACTTGAGGCCATATTTTTATATCTTGAGCTATACACTCTCAAAAGGATGGGCTTTCTAGAGTGCAAATGCTGATACTGCCATAAATAGAATCAAAACAGGGTACTGTTCTAATAAACTGATAAAAGTTGGCACTTTTCCAAGGCGTGCCTTGAGTCTAAAACATTTGAGAACCACTGCTTTAGCAGGGTGTGACCACTGGGCTTCAATTAACCTTTCTCAAGTTGCCTTGCAGGTAGGTGTCAAACACCTGTTGGGATCTTGTCAGTGTTGGAGTCGCTCTCTTCTCTCCATGTCCCCAACCCCGTTCTCACCCACCACGATTTGGTGTTCCTCGGTGTAAGGGGTCGGTATGCAGGATACTCCGTGGCCCAGGATCCTTCGGTGGTCACTTCATGGGGCTCCACCACCCCTGCACCCCCGGCCTCACGCCACCTTTGGTACGTCCTTTATCTGCTGGCCTCATTCCCCAGTCATGGGGTGACACCGTTTGACCTGCCCTTAAGCGACCATGACTCCCGGTCCTGGTGCTCACCGGCCAGCTGGGCCCCATAGCCCTCCTCGTCTACTCCCCTCCCTTCAGGGTGCTGAGCTGCAGGTGAGTCCTGTTCATTACCCTGTTCTCCGGGACACCGGGCTTTAGAAAATGATGAAGGGAGGGAAAGACAAAGTTATTTGACTCTAACTTATTAAGCACTGGTATTGTATTTGATATCTCATGAGGTCCATTCCAGCCCTAATATCTATGAAATCTATAGTGCAAGACAAAGGGCCTGATCCAAAGCCCACTGAAGTTAATGGTAGTCTTCTGTTGGTTCCAGTGGATCGTGGTTCATGCTTATAACAGTACTAGTGAATTTCCCATTAAGAATGATGGATGAATGGTGACTTTCTTGATGGTGACTTTCCTAATGGCGTTGTGCATGTAACTGTCTTCTCACAGTGGCATTTTCTTGGGACTCATTTGCAAAACTTTCTTGATTATGTTACGTATTTAATCGTCTTCTCACAGCAGCCTCCTCTTGCGATTCATTTGCACAGCATTCTTGATGGCATTGTGCATCTAATTATCCTCTCACAGTAGCCTTCTCTTGGGACTCATTTGCACAGCTCTCTTGATGTTGCCTCAAATCCAATCGCCTTCTTCGTGTAACTTGGTCCTCAGGCCTTAGTCCATCTGTCTGTCCATAACACTCTTTAAGGGCACTGGGAGCCCAGCATGGCAGAGCCTAGCATAGCAGAGGGAAGGGCCAACTATTATCCATTTATAATAGAATTATTTGTTTGATTCAACATTTTACTGATCTAGGGTAAACATGTCTGTGATGGTTTGGGCCTGCAATGTAACTAGGTTTGCTTCAAACCAGAAAGGTTAATCATGACCATTTCCTCTTTAATTTGCTTTCTTTGCAAGTCAAATATATTATGGGAAAGATCCAGAGTCACACTAGGAGCAACTAACTTAAATATTAAAAACAAGAATTTTCATGAAGTCACATTAAAACCATCACAAACTCTTTCTGAGTTCAGGAAGTCTCCCTCCCTCCCCAAACCACCTTTGAGGCTAATGACCAATTTTAAAATTCCTCCCCAGGAGACCATAAATAGACTAAAGTACCCAATACAAAAGAAGTATTTAATTCCTTTGTCACAAGCTTGTGAATCTCCCACATAGCTCCTTCCCAAGCTGTCTAACGGCTGGCACCTCACTCAGTAGAACAAATGGTTCTCAACTGTTTTAGATCTGAGGCACCTCTTGGAAAATGACATCTCTACTTTTCATTTGCTTTTTTGACTACAGAAAAACAATTCTTCTGTTGCAAAGAACTCAGGAAGATAACAACAGGTCAGAATGTTTTAGCACTATAGATTCCTATTTGAAATGTCTGGGTTTATTTTGTGAATCATGTTTGCACACTTAAGAATGTTAGCATTGCATGGCAACCTGTAGCACCTTTGAAAGGGTCTCAAGACACCCCAGAGTGCTCCAGTACCCTAGCTGAGCTAAAAGGTTCATTGCATTAAAGGAATCTTAACATCTTATGGTCATGGTATCACACCTCTGATAAATTTATTAGAAAATGGTGGTAGTCTATATGGATGATGACTTTGGGGCATTTTGGTACCACACTCTAACTGACAGACTGATTCATCCAACTGCTTTGGAGGTGTATACATTCATAATAAAAGAGAGGGCAACAGGAACAGTAAAGAAAATAATAAACTCTGGCATAGCCACACTGTTGATACAAGGGGAAGGAACTCTACAGAGACAGTTTCCCCCCTAACTCCAGTCACAGAGAAAGTACATATCATTGTGCTCGAGTGATGACCCATTTTGTGCAATATGCTCTAATAGATGTTTTGTAGGATTTGGGATGCAAGTATCAAAAAAGGGAACCAACCATATTCATGCCACCATATTCATCTCAGTCCATAAGTGTCCATGAAAGATTCTGGTCTTAAATCAATTTCATTGCCTTCTAAATGCCATCACAGGTTTTAGTAAGTGGGGAAACCACGAATATACTGGTTCTTGAAGGCAGCAAGGGACAGCCAATACAGCCTAACTAAACTACTGCCATCTACAATGAATGAATTTTTTTGCCGTTGACCTGGAATTGCCTTTTTCTAGAGGCCCTGTAGCTAAGATAGTGAGAGGTGTTGCCCTTTCCCCATAAAACATCATCCCAAACTGCTCACACTAAAAGGGATGCTTTCCTGAAAATTCTGAAGTGATCTTCAGCCTCTTTTGGCCCTCTCCTATATGGGTTTCCCTGTGGTTTACTCCTAAAACAGCACAGGTAATAAAGTATGGAAAAATACTGCATAAACAGTTTAATATATCCTTTCAGGCCCTGGATCACTATATTCTTGCAAGCTAAATCTTAAAGTATAGCAAATGGAAA
Organism: Crocodylus porosus; assembly: GCF_001723895.1. Taxonomy (NCBI): domain Eukaryota; kingdom Metazoa; phylum Chordata; order Crocodylia; family Crocodylidae; genus Crocodylus; species Crocodylus porosus. The sequence goes on from NW_017728886.1 coordinate 152,224,431, forward strand.
CTATATTCCAGGTGGCTGCCTATCCCAAGATGAGTGGATAAATTCTTCTCCATTATTCATTTCACTCTCCTGAACACATAAAGGAATGACATTTCAGTATAAAGTTACTGATTTGCCTCTAGGTTAAGTTTAAGCCTTTGCTTAGTCGCTTTAAACATTTTTGTTTTTCCCTAAAGGTGATATGTAAAAGTGGAAAAAAGGGTCTATACCCATATTTTGTACTTTATGATGCATAAGAAAATGTTTGAAAGGTTTCTTTCTTTTTCTTTGCATTTCTTTTTTATTTCTTTTTCTATTTTTTCATTTCTTTTAAGCCATATTTTTGCTGGATGGAGAATCAAAGTGATAGTTCAAGAACTATTTCAGCCCTACTTTAAAAGAAGTGAGGTTGTTGAATCTTTCGAAGAATGGTTTCTCCTAAGTGTTTGTTCTTTGTATTCAAGTTAAATAATGTCAACAAAACATAAGGTGTGATAGACTCCAATCCTGCAGCGCGCATTGTCTGGATGAATTGTTTCATCCACTGATATGAATGGGATCCCATGAGGACACAGGCGTGCAGTCTAACATTATTTCAAGAATGCAACCTTAGCCTGACCTATAGTTCACCTTTCCACAGAAAATCACTGTGACTTTAATGCTATTTAATTACATCAGCTAAACAATTTTTTTATATCTAAAATAGCTGAGAAAGTGTGACTGGCTTTAAGCTTGATTTTACTTCCTTGGGTGATTTTTCTTTCCTTTTGAACCTTATAAGTCAGTGTCCCTGTTAAGACAATGTATATTTCATGCAACTATTATTAGGGTTGAGTAGCATAGGATAACCTCTCTGACATCCTCTCCCTGTCTTAAAATACACTGCCAAGAGAGCAATACTAATTAAGGTATTAAATGACAGATTTGGGATTCACTGGATCCCATGCCATTGGATGGAAAGGAAGCACAGCGTGTCTTTAAGGTGGTAATGTTACAATATAAACGTTAAAGGAACTAATCTCCAGTGAATTAATTCCTTTTTTCCTCCCAGTAGTAGTTATACTGACCAAAAAAATGAAGTGACATTGTGATGAATTGGGTCCCAAAAATGTGAAAAATCCCCTTGATCAGCTTACCGGTTGCTCTTTCTACTCTAGTTAAAATATCAGCAAAAGCCTCACTCAAAACTATCAGATACAGTTATATCTACTTTACAGTCTCTAGCACTGAGAAGATCAGTTCAGTGAATGATTGAACTTAAAAGTAGTAGGATCCAGATTTAGAACAAGTCAAATTTAATTTATATAAATTAATAAATCCACACACACACATATATAATTGAAGTTTAACTTGCTATGTCTGGACTTTTAAGCTGAACTTCAATGAACTGAACTCCTCAGTGTTAGAGACTGTAAAATGGATATAACTGTATCTGATCTTTTAAAAATATATCTGATATAAATATATACATTAGGGCTGTGCAAAGCTTCAGTCACCGATGCGATTCAATGGAGATTCGCCTCGATTCAGCAGCCGAATCTCCAAATCCAAACTGAATCAGGAGACCCTTTAATCTCTCTGAATCAAATCGGAACCCTCCAAATCAATTAAGAGAGATTCAATGATTCAGACAAAGACACAGCTTTAAATGTTTTTTCGACATACTTCAAGGTACCAGGTGGCTCCTGAATGCTGAGATAGTGGGGAAGAGGGAGTGTCCCACGGGGGTGTGGGGGGGGTCCCCAGTGCACTTGGTGGTGGACCCAGAAGGGGACCTGAAGCACTTACGGTCCACTTCTGGATCCACTGCAGAGCGCATAGGGGACCCTCCCCCTGCCCCCTGGCTCAGCAACTGGTTCCTCCTGGGTCTGGGGGGCTCCAAGCCAGTGGGAAGCAGGGGGATCCGCCCCTGAGCACACGGGCCCTCCCCCCCGTGTTCCTCTGGGATGCTCCATCCACCCCACCATCTCAGTATTCACAATCCGTGCCTTGTACCTCGAAGTATGTAGAAAAAACATTTAAATCTGTGTCTATGTCCAAATCACTGATTCTCCAAATCAGCATCGAATCTTCAGATTTGGATTTGGCCAAATCGAATAGAGGCAGTGATCCAAATCAATGGATCGAATCACTGTCCCCCAAATCAGGCCAAATCCAAACCCAAATCAAATATGGCCCATTTCGCACACCCCTAATATACATCTATCTATCTATCTATAGATAGATGTGTATGTGTATAATTATCTTATTTATTAATTATACATACCATGCTTAGTTCTAGTGGTTCAGAAATATTTCCATTTAAGGAACTATTCAATGAACAGAAGGTATAGAAGGGAGTAATTTTTCCTTTCTATGCCATTAATAATTGTCATTTAAATACTGTCCTGCAGAGGGTTATATGTAGTGCAGCTTGTGAAATTCAAATTGGTCTCTGTCCAAAATCAGGGCCAAATTCTTACCCGAGCTGACCACAGCTGAGGAGTTACCTGTATACTGTCCATGTCTATAACACTTCCCTCTCAACCCTGGGTTCACACTCCTGCTGTGACCTTGCCAAAATGTAAGCATGCCAAGCCCCAATGTTTAAAGGGTTTGGCTAGCATAGGAGCTTCTGGGCAGGGCCCATCCACTGTGGAGAGTAGCCCTTGGGTTGAAGTACCCTCTCTACTGTGAGACTAGCAGCAAACAGACTTAACGGACATGAGTCACGCCTAATGTCTCAATTTTAGGCCGGAAAGTAGGGTGTCTCAAAATATTTAAGATAAAAATGGGGGTCTGAATGTTCCTAATTTCCAGTGGAGGAAAATATGGAATTTAAAATATACATGCAAATACTTCATTCAACTCTTTGTTTTTAATGAACTTGGAGCAAACATGAAAAACAATCCCTTTTCTTCTGAAGTGTTTTCATGAGAGAGAAATATTTTACGCAGCCCTATCCAATCCTGTTGCATGGCATTTCACAAGAAGAAATCCCTCACAGTATATTGACATCTGAGTGAAAGCAAGCTAAAAGCACAAATTTCCCTCCTTTCAAAAACACGTAAGGTAATTGCATGAGTCTCAATGTGAAGTTTACACTTCAGACCTTATTCATCAACTAACAAACAGTTTTCTTTGGTGCAAAGATGACAGGAACAGGCTGGTTTTATATCATAGCATGTAAGAATTGCCTCAGTTTGAACTACTAATGCTCAGAGTCTCAATGCTGACAAGCTCGAGGCCCTCAGAGCTGCTGTCTTCACACTGTCTGTGATTGGTGCTACTGCATACTTTCAGGCACTCAGCCCAGGGGCACACATTGTATCTTAACATGCTAGAGTAAGGAAAACCTATTCCAGTTTCCTAAAATGACAGAACTACAGGTGTAGAAAGTTACTAACCGTTAGCAAATGCTTTACCTAGCACATGGAGACTTGAAAGGAGGTGTGAGGGAATAAAAAAAAATTAGTTCTGGGTGTGAAAAATTGCTCTAACCTTGAATGCTAACTTGGCAAGAAAAGAATACAAAACCCAAGATATAATTTCTTTAGTACAAATACACAAAAAAACTCCAATAATAGATGAAGGGTGGAAACCTACATGCCTCCTGTTGATAGGAATGCTTTGGATTTGGCCGGTGTAAATTGTCATGACCCAGTGCATTTTTGACAACTATGCCATTTCATTCAAATAGAGGATACTAGCCTATATCTGAGATTCTTTTTAAAAGTACAAAGGATGTGATAACACATGTAACACATGTAATTTATGTGAAGCAATAAACTCCAGAGCAGTTTGAGCTGAAGTAAACTACTCCCAGGCACCACTTCTGTACATGCACCCAACAATTGGATCCAGGGTGGAGCAGGCCTGGACTGGCAGGGGACATGGGGGGTTAGCCCCGGGCTTTGGGTCGTGATATTGGGCAGCAGAGGGGCTGGCTGGGACATGAGGGTGCTGAAAGTGCAGAGACGTGTGACTAGGCAGTAGGCAGGAGACTGGCCCACTGCTGGCTGGGCTGACCAGGTACAATTTATGGCTACAGTCAGAGTCTGTGTGTGTGTTTAATCACAGTAAATTACTCCAGCATAAAATAGTACTGTTTCTAACATTACTATCTTATTGCAGCATTAATTAGTTTACTGCAGCCTAATACCATTGCACATGTAGACAGTGATGCTTTACTCCACAGCTAATTAGTCTATACCACAGTAAAGTGCATGTGTAGATGCAACCAGTTTCTCCTAGTATGACTATTTCCCGAAAAACTGTAGATATGAAAACAAAAAATTCTAAATTTTATTCCAGATTAGAACTTTATAGAGCCAACTTCTCCTTTATGCCTGCGATGAAACAAATACTTGCAACAATTTTTTGTGGGTCAAGTGTGGATATCAAGTATTTCACTTGGATTCATTCCCACTTCAAGGGAATACCCAAGATGCACAGAGCACAGCATATTTTTAGACAACAACAACAATTAGGAAACTTGATAAAGAACTCTTTTATCTTCATATTATTGTCACTGACAGTGAGCTGCTTCGCAAACAATAGTCATTTAATTTGAACTGGTTTGGGAACTGGTCTAACTTGTGCACCTGGCCTTCCAGTAAAACAAAGCAAAACAAAAACATATTCATGATTTAAGTGTCATTGCTATTTTCTGCTGCTTCTGGTCCATTATTCCTGATCCATATCTTTGTTTTGCTTGTCTTTGTTGACAGATACGTATCTTGCTGTACCACATGACGAGAAATTTATTCCAACAAATATCAGTCTCGTGTAAATTAACATGAAAGAATCATATTGTGCCATTTCCCCCGGATTGTGCAAGTGCCAGGTAATGCAGGATATGACTCATCCATGAATGTTCTCCAAGGAGGGGAACTGTGAAACTTGCAGCTCATAGGTTTTGCAATTTCAGTTTGCCCAAGTATAGCACTCCAAGGTTTCTTTTGCACTGAGGGACCATGAAGGTATGAAACTGTATCAAGACAACCTGTACCAAAGTGATTTGAATCAGACCCAGAAAACTACTTCTGGATCTTACACCACTCCACCATGCCACCTTAAAATGACTTGGGATCCCACTTTAATTTTTTTGCTATCTTCCTGAGGATGGGTGCGGAGGGTCAAGGGGCCTTGTCCACAATTCCATTCCTTTCTCTTTGTACAGAACCAGTAAATTCACACTTTTTCTTCCCATTTAAGATAACTAGTAACTAAGTCCAGCAAACTCCCATCCTCACCTCCAAGAGGGACAGTTGTCAGAACTTTTGGGGAAGGAGACAACATGTCCTCCCTTCATTATGTAGCAGTTCAGTTGGGAACCAAACTGTTCTCATTGCCAGTACTCTAATGCCATTTCCTTACTTTCACTTTTGGTCTGAGACATACTCTAAATCAGCATTTCTCAACCTGTGGGTCACAATCCAAAAGTGGATCCCAAGAATATATGAAAGGGTCATGAACAAAATTTTAAAATGGATCAGCAAACTTTAAAAATGTATTGTCCTTTAAGGGAGAAAAGTGTGGGAAACCGCAGCTTTTTCCTGCAGGCTGGCAGAGTTCCAAACTTCAAGGACCTCCCCATGCCCCACACATGCCCCTCTTACCCCACATACCCACCCCCAGCCCCACACACTGGAGGTGGAGGATAGCAGGTTGGGACTGGCCATTGGGTCCTGGTACAAAGAAGTTTGAGAACCACTGTTCTAGATTACACTTGGCCTTAGGAAATTGGGGATGTGTATTTTCAATTTGAAGATGACAACTAGGCCTAAAACTCAAAAGTAAGGAGTAATTTTGAGGGGTCAGCTTGAAATACCCTAAAGAAATCCCCTACACTTGACAAGGTTTTGTTCCTGCTGCCATTTAGCTCAGCTGTGTCTGTTTCTGTCTCCAAGCCTCAGGAAGGGTACTGTGGTACCTGAAAGCTTGCCTATAAAAGATATCACCCACAAAAGCTCTTGCCTTTTTCATATCTCCTGAACCTTCATAGCAGTAACATTACTTCAACACTACTAACAAAGATCATAAGTTTTAGAAAGTTCAGGGATCCTTTCCTCAAATGGTCTTTCCTATTAAGATGGTTCAAGACTGAAGAAGCCTAGATCTTGTCTCCCCAGTTCATTTTTACTGATGACCTTGAGGTCAACAATTTCTTTGCATACTTTCACATTCCACTTGGTTATTTTTGTGGGGGACTTATTTTCCTAACATATGTCCATTTCTTTTACTCCATGAGAATTCACATTGTTCTCCATTGGATACATTTTGATTATTGTGAAACTGATTCTGCTATGACATACATATTTGTAAGATTTAGATAGGGCAATTTGTTAATAAGTTGCTATTCAGTGTAGTACATTTTTATGAGATGTACTTGGATGTCATATCCTCACCATTCTCAAATGATGCACCATTTTGCATGTCAAGATTTCTAAGCCACACTAAGAGATAAGAAAAATAATGCAATGTCTAAAATAAGCAAGTCTATTGCTCATTTATTTTGGCTCGCTACTAGCCTCCCACCAATGTTCCTCAGGCCTTCATAACTCAAAACATGCTTTCCAAACAGAATTCTCTAGAACCTAAATACCCAGAACAATCCATTTAAAAGATGTCACTGAGACTCCAAATAAGAGAAATAATGGAGATGGGGGAGAAGAAAGCTTGAAACACATACACACACACGTATGTACACAGAGGATGAATACACATGCCTACATTAATAAAATAATCTTACATCCAAGGAAAGTCTCACTGTTAAGAAACAATTCGTCAAAACACCACTAAAGTGAAGGTAGTTGATTATACTATACCGTTTGCAGCATTTTGCTGATTTGGTCATAAATGGAACATAATGGTACATGGGCCTGTCCCACCCAGCACTATCTACCACATGTTATCAGCACAATGATAGCAATTAGACTTGCTTCTCTAAGAATCAAGTTCTTACAGTGCTTCAGGTAAGCTAATTAGCACTTGACTCTCACTAGCCACCTGGCATGATCGTTCTGCAGTGTAGACATGCCCTTATTGGTCAAAATTGGTCTGAAATTTATTGCTGCATTAGTAAGATGTTTCATCCTTGTCCTGCCCTGACAAATTATTCATACAGAAACATATCATCTGAATTACAACTTTTTTACATAGGACAATGACACAGGGAATGGAAAAAACTCAGATAGGAAGAGGACATAGCTCTCCTTAACTACGGAGAACAGCATAGGTCCCCTTAAATCATAATAAACATACAAAGCAATGGATCACCCAAAGGCATGGATGATCAGAAGTATGTCTCTGACCAGAATGTCTTGCTTTTAAAAGAGTTTTAAAAGATAAATAGAGCCTTGTACTTAAGTCAACCTGTAGCTACTGGGAGACTAGGAAGAGAGACAAAGTCTCTCTTATCTACTCAATGTGTGTTTTCTTCCACTGTTGTCTGAAGCAACTTTTGCTGGCTGCCATCAGTGCCCAGGACCTAAACACAATGGACACTGGAGTCTGATCCTGTTTTATTTCTCAAGTTCTCTAAAAAGCATGAATAAATTAACAGAAAGCACATCCTTAAAATGCAGACTGATACCTGAAGGTGAATCATTTCTGAAAAATAACCTACATAGACTTTCTCACTCATTGTGAGGAACAGCATGAGAACGAACATCGTGAAACAGAAAGCCAGAAGATGACTAAAATCTGGGTGGATGAATTATCACAAGAGTCACCAGGTACAATTCAGTTAAAGTACACTGTGTTATAAAACTTGGGAAATGAAATCACTGAAACATTAAAACAGGGGTCCTCAACCCCGATCCTCAGGCCAGATCTGGCCCATGACCCCATGTCATCTGGCTTGCAGATCCAGAAATTTAGCAGTGAGAGAGCAGTGTACTGCTCCCCCACCAATTCATTTCCAGCCCATGGGAAGCTATGGGCCCTGCAGGTGACTTATCCCAACATGCAGGGATAGGTGGGGGTGGCACCAGGCCCCAGCACCCAATCTCATTGTTGACAGTCTCGAAGGAGAGATCAAGGACTAGCTAGATACAGAGACTAATGGCATTTTTACATGTGCTTCAGGGTGTCAGGGAGGAGGGGGTAGCACTTTAATTAAGGCAGCTGTGAGAGCTGCTCTAATTAGAGTGCTACAGTGTCTTGTGTATCAGCATCACCACGCTTCAAAATGGCAGTGGGGACGCTTTAACTAAAGCACATTGAACAACCTTAAGTTAAAGTGCTCCCACCGTCATTTTGAAGTGTGGGGAAGCTGATACACAAGACACAGAGGCTACAGGAGCATGCTAATTAGCACACTCCAGCAGTCTTGATTAATTGAGTCTGCTCTGACGCATTATAATTGCAGCACATCGGAGCAGCCTCCCACATATCTACAAGCACCCTAAGACTCTGTCTCCTGCCTACACACAAGGTCCCTCCGAGACATGGCTGAACTACACTGATGGTAAAACTTGCTCTACAACACTGTCTCCCCATCTGTACTACATACAATTGGAGATTTTAGTCTTCAGAGTTATCAAACTAGCATCAGTTATGAGCATTAAGTTTATATTGCTGTGATGCCCACAAAAAACCCTGGCAGTGTTTCAGTAGCTGGTGTACCAAGATCACCGCTGATTTTATTGACCAAAACTGTCTCATTGCTTCCTCGTGCTTTCCTGGCTGTACCCATCTGTTTCTTTTTGTCCTATACTTTGATTATAAAACCTGTTAGATGTCTTATAACAGGGGTAGGCAATATTTTTTGGCCAGAGTGCTGAAAAAAACACAATGTCTATCTTGGAAGGTGCTGACATGGCGGAGCCTGGAGCAGCTGTTTGCAGCTGGCCTGTGGAGCCTGGTCTGCTTGCAGCAGGGCTTGCAGCCTCCCAGCCACCTGCTGGGAACAGCCTGGACTCCATGGCTGGCTGCAGTTGCTTAGAGCCTGGGCTGGTGGTGGTGTGCCAAGCAAACTGGTCTTGCGTGCCATGCTCGGCATGTGTGCCGGGGGTTGCCGACCCCTGCCCTATAAAATGACAAGGACCATCTTTTTCATTCTGTTTGTGTAGTGCCCAGCACAAAGGGGCCTTGAACCATGACTAAATAGCTTTTGGATAGTACCACAAAAGAAATAATTAATAATATGTAAAAAAAACTTGGGAAAATTAAAGAAAACTTCAGCTGAGAGTACTGTTTATGAGATTTTGCTTTTCATTTAATTAGTAGATATACTTTAGCAAAAAAAAGAAGCAGCAGCAGTCACCTCATGCAACGAATAGTCAAGAGCCTTGAGACGTGCTCAGAATGTAGGGCCTGGGATCTGTCCTGGGTTCTACTCTAGTTCCTTATGGAAAAAGGGGTGGGATTTCACTACCTGTAGAAGCGGTTTAGCTGGCTCCTATGCCAAATCCCCTCCACCTGTCAGTACAGGAGGTATGTCATAGTAATCCCAAGTTGGTCTTCCAGCTGGTCATAGGGCTGTTCTGAACCATTCTGCCCTAGATCAGACAACTGCAAATAACTTCTTCGATACACCCAATAACTACTAAAGATTGATGCTGGGGTTCCCCCCACCCCGCCCAAAAAAAATCCCTGCTACCACCTTCCCTTGGGCAAAGCTGTACAGTGAAGGAGTCATAATCCATGATTCATGTACCTATATCATTTTCTTAAAAATATGATAAGAACATTTATTTTACAATTGCAGATATGAAAATTATCTACTTAGTTGCAGAATTTTGTCAAGCCTTGGCAATATGTAAACTGAATTATCCCAGTTGAATAATTCACTACACTACTGAAAGGAGATAAAATAAACATTTTGACTGAAACTATAGAGATAGTTCTACCTACACACGTAACAAGGGACAGAACTTGCTTACTTTAACTGTTCTGAACTAATATAAAGATCAGCATATTTAAACAATACATATAATTAATTTATATCAGTACCCTTGCTAAATTATGATGAGACTTAGGAAAGTGGTAAGGAAAGGGAATGTTACTTCCCAATGCCTGAAAATTATTCATCTTCTGTGCCAAACAGGTAAGCACACAAGGTAGTGACTCACTCATCTTTGACATTAAAAGATTCTAGCAGGGTCAAGTATTTGTTTTATACCATCTCTTAATGGCATGTTAATTTAATTATTGCCATGAGAGCATTAGCCAGAAATTAAAGTGAGAAACAAACCCATGCCATTCTTTTGTATACAAGTCTATTTAAAACTGCTATCAAAACATTAAACAATAATAGTATTGATGTTTAATATGTCTTATAGAAAACTCTATCTTACCTTCTCAGTTCCTGGCCTTCCTCTTTTTGAAACTGTATCCCCATCCTAGTCTCTATGGCAATGGTGACGTATAGGTTCCACTGATGAGAGGATTCTTGGCACATTCAACAGGTGCAAGAATGGCCTGTCATCGTGAGAAGCCTCTCCAGTCTTAGGTTTCTCTGTGAGCTCAGAGGGATGTACACATCTTTCTCAGGGACTGGAGCTGGACACAAATAAGAAAATCATGCTACATTTCCTTTCAGTGTCTGGTAAATAAAGGAAAAAGTAATAGCTCTTAAGGTATCATCACAGAATGTAACTGGGTCACAACCAAGATGAATTAAGTGTAGCTAATTTCCCCTGAAGTACTTTTAACACAGGGAAGATATGTACACAAGATTGTAAGGCACCTGATAAACATGATGACCATAATTCCTGGAATATCTATCCACCTGGTTTGAGAAACAAGCAGTGACAGAAAGATATCTTGACTCCAATGGAGACAGAAGTAATAGGAGAGATTTTATCAAGTGTTAACTGAGAAGTAGCAGGTGTGCAGTGTGGAGCTGCTCCTTTCCAGACAGGGGAAGCTATGGGGGGTGCCTATGGTGACTTTCTCTTCTTAGGAAAGATTTCTGAGAATCACTCAGATATAAAACATCAGTAATGGAATGCAGTAATAGGTCTATCTAGCAGCATAATTCTCAAGTATATATACATTATACTGCACCTCCCTGTAGCAGTTTGCAGTACAGGACATACAGTTTCTACCATTGCCTGCCCTCTCTTGCAGTCCCCAAAAAATGATAGAGGGAATAGCCTTGCTCTCTGGTCACAGGTCTATCAGCAAAAGCTGCTGAGTCAGCATAGTCACCAGATGTCCTGGATAATTGATATACCCGCTTTCAGATCAGCTCCCCACCCCTTCATGTTTTATTGGCCCATTATGAATTTCCAACTAAAGCAGAGTTTTGGCCTCTTTTTGTTACTGCAACCTCATTCTCTGGATCAGACTATGCTGAGATACCTCAACTAGGTCAAGCCCCAGGTTACCCTGCCCTTTAAATTTAAACAGAGATGTGTGGTGCAGTGCTGTGATAAGCTCATTTCTGATTTCATTCAAATAAAGCAGGCCATTAAAGTTGAAAATTAGAGTCACTCCGGGGTCAATCACTGCCAGCATTTTCAACACTATTTGAGCTGGGACCTTCCCAGTGCTCCTCAGCTGTGCACTTTTGTAACCAACTGACCAATACACCTCATTGCCACAAAGGCAATGAGACCCATCAACAGAGAAGTCGATGATTTATTTCATAGTAAAAGGGCATGTCTACACGGTTAATTCACTCTGTAAGGCAGCTGCACTCTGCAGGTGGCTTCCTAAACCTGAAGCAATGTAACTATGTCCACACAGTGCTTCTTCAGATGAACTTATTAGCCCCACTGAATACTTGTGTTAATTGACCAACTTGCAGTGTTGCTGGACACAGCTGACCAAAATTGATAATTGATTGATTCAAGACCATCCAGAATTAATCTTTAGAATATTAACATTTGATTAATCTTTTAGGAAAAGGCTAGAAGAGAAGGTCCTTTATCTAGATTTGGGTTTAAGAAACGTCAAGTAACCCATACAGACAGGCCTTTGCACCTGCATGATGTCCCATACACTCTATGATAGCAGGATTGCTATGCAACAAGATGCATTCCTCTATCCATTCATGTCTGTCAGTTGTTTTGTGTAGATGCTTCACAATAATAATGCTAATGTTTGCAAGGTGTCATACATGCATGAGATCTTCAAGACAGATCTAAACCAACAGAATAGAGTCCAGGAGAGCAACAAAAACAGTCAAACTGATAAAAAGCATGACCCATCCAATTGGTTGTTTAGTCTTGAAAAGACAAAAGGGACACATGATAACAGTTCCTAAATATGTAAAAGGTTGTTCCAAAGAGACAAATTTTAAACCATTTTCCATTCCAGTAGGAATAGGACAGGAAGTAATGGGTTTAATTTGCAATAAAGGAGATTTAGATTAGACATTAGGACAAACTTTCTAACTGTCAGGATAGTAAAGATGTTGAATAGCCATCTGGAGTTTCCTTCTAGCTCTCCTTTTTCCATGAGAAAAAAAGTGTACCTTTTAGAATTGTCTCTCTCACACAAATAAATTATTAGCCCCTGGCCTACCAATACAGAAGCAAAACTACAAAGAATTTTAGAGGTGGTCCCACTGGGGGGTTTTTTTTGGTTTGGTTGTTAGGGGGTGGACAGGGCTTTTTGTTTTGTTCTGTATTTGTTGCTCTCATGCTTTTAAACTCCTAATGATGACTTTTTAACATATTCCTAATGGAAAACACATAATAGTAATTAAAATAGTTTTTCAATCTATAATTACGAGTTTGTGAGCTTTTAGGCAGGCTATTCACAGCAAACACTGTATTATCCCAGGCATGCAAGACGAAAGAAGAATGCAAAGGATATGTAACTAAGCTACAACTTCATTAACTCACAGGAAGGTACCAGCAACAACTTGTACAGTGCAGGTCATTATGCCATCCATCCTTCCCATCTGATATAGGCCTGTCATCAAGCCTCTGCACCTTGTCTTAGCCCACTGTTGCAGCATCACTGTCCTCTCCTCCTGTGGAAGGATTAAAGGGCTAGAAAAAAAGGAAGCATCTTCACTCCATCAGGCACAGGAAGGCTCACATCTTTCCTGCATTCTATTAGAGAGACCTTTCCCTAACCCACCTTCCAGCACCTTCCAGTTTATCAGGAAACAAGAACTGCAAGGGTGCATCCAAATGAGCGTGCACGTGCCTCTTGCCCTGTCTCAAACCCCTGGATAGAGGTCTAAAAAAAAATGGAGTTTAAAAAAAGCAGGGCAGGGCACGCTCGACCATGCCCTGAGGCAACCAGAGGCTGGCTCCTCCACAGAGACGCTCTGGATGCCAGAGCATCTCTGTGGTTGGCCCCTCGCCCTGGTACTGAAGCTTGCAGTCTGCCAGGCAGTGTGCTACAGCACCCAGGCTCCAGTGCTGGTAGGTAAGGGGTCAGGGGGGGACTGGAGAAGGGGGGAGGAGACTATGGGGGGGCCCCAGCCCAGTCCCACCCTCCGCCTGCTCCCCAAGTCCCCCCAATCCCTGCCCTGCCTGGCCCCAGCCCCCCCACCAGGCCCCTCAAAGCTCCTGTTCCCTGCCCTGCTATCCCAGCATCCCCATAGAAAAAATTAAACAAAACAAAAAAAACCCTGGCACTTACCGGCAATCCAGCTGCCATGTGTATCACTGGGGCAGAGGGACAACCCCAGCAGCCTCTCACCTGGGCCCTCCTGCCCCCTGCTGCCATGTGCTGCCTGCCAGGGCTCTGCCAGGAGGCCCCAGAACCCACCCGAGCCCCTGCTTCTAGGGTAAGTAGAGGCTTGTTTTTCCTGGGTTTTTTTCTTTTTTTTTTCTTTAAAGTGACAGTCCCTAGGGTTGGGGGGCAGCCATGGGGGGCAAGGGGTGCAAGTGGGGGATGGGAACAGGCAAAGCAGCCATTGGGGGGTCTGCAGGAGCGAGCATGGGGTGGGGGGGCATAACTTCAGAGGGGGGGCAGCAAAACATATATTTATGAAACATGTATTTAGAATTCACTTTATTATTATGATAGACACTGGTAGTCTTCCA
>NW_017728886.1:152238449-152241213 GCF_001723895.1 Crocodylus porosus
CCTTGGACCCACCTGGCTATGGCTGACCTCCTGGACAAATGGGGCCAGAAAGACATGCTTTGACAGTTCAAAGCAGCCTACCACACCCAAAACATCTTCTGGGTGATAGTCGCCCAGATGGCCAGAAAGGGGGCACACATGGCAGTAGTGCTGCACAGATGCAAACTCTGCAACCACAGTTTACTGGCAGCTGGCCTAGAGGGGCAGATGCCTCTACTGGCTATGCAGTCCCCATCCGGGTCTGGTAGGTGTGCAGCAGGTCACATCCAGGAAGCAGCCCCCACAGCCAGACTGCTGGAGTGGATAGAGGGTGCAGGGAACTCTCTGGGCTGCTTCAGCAGTCCAGCTGGCATAAGGGGTAGTGTCCCCAGATACCAATTGGCCAGTCCCCAGAAGCTTCTATGAGTGAGTAGGCCTGAGCTGCTTGCCAGGGCAGCTTTTTGCACTGATGGGGCTAGAACAGGGCAGCTTTTTATACTGATGGGGACAGCACAGGTGCTGGCCCTGGGCTCTAGCTCCCCCTGGCTGCAGATCTAGGAGGAGCCAGCCAGGGTTATTTTGCCCTAAGTGGCACAATTTGCTCCATAACAAAGTGCATGTCCAGGCACGTGCGCCAAGGCAAAAAGCCCCAGCTCAAATTTGCACTGCTTCTATTTGAGCTGCTGCAAGCACACATGCTTGCATGTGTGGATGCACCCCAAAGGGCTGATTTCCCACAGTGGATGCCTGTCACAAGGAAACATCAGTGCACAGTCTTCCCTGAGATGAGCTCTGAAATGCATCCCTAACAGCAGGAAAAGAAATGTATCTCCTTCCCTGTCAGAGAGATGTGCCTTATCATCTCCAACTCACTCAGGCACCAGGCATGAAGTTTTTCTAGGTGATTACCAAACTGATGATTCACACATTTTCTAGGGAGGCAAATATTTGCTGTTCAGATAAACCTAACATCAAACTGCCAGTTCCAGGCTTACCTTCAATGGAAGAAATTTTGGATCATGGTAAAATGGAACCTCAGAAAGTGTATTGCTAGGATTCCCCAGATGAAGGGAATTCAGGACTAGATTACTTATATCCACAGCACAGCTTGGCATGGGAGTACAATGCTTTGTGTTCATCTGTGTTGGCTTCGAAATGCATGTACAGGTCTAGAGAACCTTGCTGAAGAAGCAAATGTCTTCCTGTCTTTCCCTGCCTTCAGATCACGGCAACAGTGTGCCTTTGTCGCAAAGAAGTCTAACAGCATACAGGGCTGCATTAGTAGAAGCCTTGCCAACAGATCAAAGGAAGTGATTATTCCCCTCTATTCAGCACTGGTGAGGCCACATCTGGAGTACTGTGTTCAGACCCCCTCCCCACCCCCCGTGCAAACTACAGAAAGGATGTAAACAAATTGGAGAAAGTCCAGCAGAAGGCAACATAAATGGTTAGGGGGCTGGGGCACGTGACTTTTGAGGAAAGGCTGATCTTATTTAATCTGGAGAATAGTGGACTGAGGTAAAATTTAACAGCAGCCTTCAACTGAAGTGTGGTTTGAAGGAGGATGGAGCTAAACTGTTCTCAATGGTGGCAGATGACAGAAAAAGGACCAATGGTCCTAAGTTGCAGCAAGGGAAGTTTAGGTTAGGTATTAGGAAAAATTCCCAGAGACGTTGTGGACTCTCCATTCTTGGAGGTTTTTAAGACCTGGCTAAACAAAACCTTGGCTGGGAGAATCTAGTAGGGGCTGGTCCTGATTTGGCAGGGAGTCAGACTAGATGACCTCCTGAGGTCCCTTCCAACCCTCATTTTCTATAATTCTCTGAATGGGAGCTGATGACTAGATGTGTAAATATAATATGGTGCATTTGAACTACAGTCAAATGGCCAGATACCCCAAAAGTCTCAGTGCTAGGCCGCAGCACTGAGGCAGCTCTAGGCTGGCCTAGATAGCAGGATCAATACTATGGACAGCAAGTCATGAGATCCAGCGTGTGGATGTGCAGGCACAGGGTACACAAGCAGGCAGCCAGTACCTCTGGAAATTCACAGATTTGTTGAAGATTTTTGATCCATGCACACATTTGAAAATCTTGTAGTCTCTTTGTAGGTAAATTGCAAATAGAGCACAGTTTGACACTGGGGAGGAGAGTGAACAGGTATAGCAAGAGCAACATCAGTAGACAGTCACCCGAGTCAAATTCTCTTTACAATTTATCTATGAAGAGACTATAAGCTTTTGAAATGTGTCTGTGGATCAAAAATCTTCAACAGTTTATGGGCATATATTTCAACCTAACGCTTGCAAACTTCATTATCTGACTCCTGCTTCATGTATTTGCAAGCCACACTGTGCAAATGCATCTGTTTACATAAATTGGCATGTGTATTTTTTGCTTCCTGAATATCAGATTTCTGAAACCTAGAGTGTTTCCAAAACCTGTGCTTGGTAGACATTTCACCATATAAAAACTGCAAGTTCATGGGGTACCTGACACCTACTGAACATAAGTGCTACCACAGCACAAACACCTTCAAAAGTGTATAAATGGTCACATCAGCAATACCAATAGCCATGGGATCATGTATGGTCATGAGCAGGAATCCTGATTTTCCCAGATAAAAAAAAAATCATAAATTCTGTGATAAAAAACCCCAAATCTATGATTAAAATGAAAGGCCAATATAAAAAGGTATCAGTTGAACACAATGTTTTCATGATATATTTACAATTTTAAAGCAATTTGGAAGCCTGCTGGTGCCTCAATCGCTACAATAAAATAAA
>NW_017728886.1:152241374-152280603 GCF_001723895.1 Crocodylus porosus
CCACCCCACACCCAGCCCTGCCAAAGGGGGCTTACAGCTGCCAGAACTATGGAGCCCGGGGCCCAAGTCCACAGTTCCCTGGCCCCCGCGACAGTGCCTGAGCCCCGACTGCCACAGTGGAGCAGAGTGCGGAGCTCAGCTCCCTCTCCCCCCCATTCACTGCCTGCTGCCTTCCTGCTCTGGGCTCAGGCATGGGGTAGGGCTGGCTCTTCACTGCTATGTACACTCCAGGGGGGCACCCATGCCCCCCAGATCTGTGCCCAGAGAAGAGGAGGCGCAGGCTGCCCACTGCATACTCGGGCTCCCTGTCCTGCTGCCCACTCCCAGGCCTCTGCAGCCCAGCGGGTGTGATCCAGCATGGCCAGGCTGAGCAGGACCACAAGAGGAAGGGCCTTGCTCCTGTGAGCTCTGTGCTGCCTTGGCAATGCACTCCCTCCCTACGCCACTGCTGCTATGTAGGCAGAAGACACCTTGCCAGTGCAGCATAGACATTGCAGTAGTAAGGAGCTTCCCTGCATGCCCCGCTCTGCTCTGCCATGCCGGGTCGCACCTTCTAGGCTGTGGAAGCCCCAGGGGAGAGCAGCAGGGTGGGCAGCCCAGGCCCACAGTGGCTAGCCCATGCCTGCCCCCACCCCATGTACTTTTCTGGGGTCCATGAGTCCCCCCTGCTCCCCTGGAAGTGGGTGCAGTGGCAGGGAGCTGGCCCCACCCCCCACCCACCAGACAAGCCACCTGCAGCCCCATCTCATGCCCTACCAGGGCCCTACAGCTGCACATTCCAGCCCCGGGCCCTAAGGCCCCTGCACTGCCCAGCTGGGCAGCAGCCCCAACCCCAGCCCTGCCCAACTCACTTCCTCCCTCCCTATGGGGAACTCAATCCCCTCTCCCTTCCTGCCTGACTTACCAGGCTGCCTCACAGCCATGTGCACATGCACATGGTACCCTGCACCTGACCGCCCTCCTCCTGCTCCCCGCCAGCCCCTTGCAAACTGTGACCTGCCAGCCTTCAGAGAGCTCTTTGCAAAAGTGCAAAATGTGTGGGTTTCTCCATTAAAATGAGAAATCCACAATTTTCTGAGATAAATGGAGAAATCCATTATTTTCTCCATTTTTCCATGGGAAACAGAAACTCCAGATCCCTGGTCATGAGCACTTCCATGCAACAGCAGATGTACAGGCCTCTTCCTTTTCCCATTGTACTGCTCATGCTGTGAGCAGACTTTCATTGGTACACATGTTTGCAAAAGGCCCCTTATGAAATAAATGGCAAAACCAAGCCATGTTTTTCTATTTAAATAAATGTCTGTGACTGCTTTTCTTCCAATCTTACCAAAAGACAATGCTGATCTGGATGCTGATAACAAGTTACAATTCAACCAAGTCTTTTTTAAACCCCAGTACTTTTTTTTTTTTTAGCAAAAACCACTGTGTTGTAAGGCCCTGATCCTGCAAAGATTTATGCACATGCTTAACTTTAATGACTGAAAAGTTAATGTAACTTCCATTGTGTGTAAAATGAAGCACATGTGTACATCTTTGCAAGTTTAAGCTTCTAAACAAATACATTCTTTGAACAACAGTATGGAACCAGTACCTCAGCTGGTATAAATCAGCCTTAAAGTCAATGGAGATACCAAGTCACACCACCTGAGAATCTGTCCCTTTAAATTTTACACAATGAATTTTACACCTTTCACTCCATTCTGAATAGAAGCTCCAGATGGTTTAACTGTTAATACTGTAAAAAAAAAAAAAACTTTCATTATTTATGTTGATTGAAATAGATGTAAGTAGTTTTTTAAATTGCATTTACATAAAGTCACTTGATGGAAAATGTAGGGGAGGGGGGTTGTTTGGTAAACAAGTTACAGTAATAAAGCTTCCAGACTGAGCCAAGAGACCTCTTAGTAAATCATTTCTTCCACGGTTTGACAATATTTACAAAGGTTTTTACATGAATTATTTACTTGAGCTTTTATAACATGTAACGTACTGTACACAAAACAGCAAAAACACATTAAGGTTACAAACCTGGGAACAAACAGTTATTCAATGACAGATGGTGGAAAGGCCTCTGACAAAAGGAAGTTTACAACTAACACAAGCAACAATCTTTTCTGTCTGTCATCAATAAAAGGGAAGAGGACTGCAGGAAAAAAAAAAAACACAAACCAAGGAAACAAAGATGATGTTTCAAAAGCTTGCTGGGTTTTGTTATTTTTTAAACAAGTATTTGGATTAGTGTCTAAAAATGCTTTTTGAAAGAGCTCCTGCCACCAGTGAATGAACCCGGGGTGCACAACACAGTGGAGAGAATTCCAAAACACTGCTGATGGATATCTTATCCTTGTGCATCATTATTTCATATTCATTTTACAGTAGAGGTCAGAGAGGCCCCAGTTACGACTGATGGGTTGTTAGGGTAGTTTCTGCACCTAGGAAAAGATACTCCATACTCAGCATTTCTCTAAACAAAAGACACAGGGCAAGCAAAAAATGATCTTTTATCACCATGAATTGTCACTTAGGAGATCCATGGCAGAACAGAAGTTTCATAGTTTCTAGGGTCAGAAGGGACCTGAGCAGATCATCTAGTCCAACCCCCTCCATGGCAGGAAAGAGTACTGGGGTTTTTTATCATGGAAAATATGAAACCAGAGTGAAGTTTATTAAACACAAGTAACACAAGTCCATGAAAGCTTGAGGGGAGGAAAATCTGGCTAGATAAGTTTAAAAATGTTGCTTTATTAGCACCCATTTCCATTATCTAGTGTCAGCAGGTGCTGCCATTGCTGGAAAATTTTCTATAATTTATGCCACCTTCCCCACTCCAGCAGTGTAAATACCACACTAGCCCAGCCCCCTCCTGTCAACTATAAAAATCAAGAAGCCCAAGATAAAGTCTGAGTAGCCAACACTTTGTGAAGGCAATGGACTTTCCTGTCCATTTGTCCTGAACAAAATACACACCTCCTTTACCCCCATCACATATCTGTGGGGAGCAGCCAGCACTGGGGACATCAGCTTATGAAGCCACAAGAGCCAAACCAGGGCCCAGGTACTAACACTCCCATATGTTCCAGAACACATCACAAGAGCTCAGAGCTCTTTATTTTGTAGTTTGGGAGCATAGGTTAAGTGCAGGCATTCAAGAAGCCTGTGGTAGAAGCACTCCAACTTGTGAGCTTTACTCTAAGTGCCCGAAGTTATGTTGGGAGCAAGCAGAACATGTTACTCCTTGTGGGGTGGGGAAGGGGGCCCAGAACCTGCCTGCACAGCCTGAGCATAGTAGATAGGGGGGACTCTCACAAGCCTCCCAGTGTGCCCCACAGGCTCCCTGGACTGCCAAAGACCCCCAAGAGAAGACAGATGACTGAGCTTCCCTGAGGCTGGTGGACACCCCACACGCACTTACACAGAATGCAGATATCCTGGACACACACATACACAGACACACGTATGCAGACAGAGAACTTGGGCATCTGGGGCATGACTGAGCCACCAGCTTTCAGATGGCCAGTGAGGATGATGCCCACCTCTTGTACAACTCCCTGTCCCCTGAGGTGATAGAAAGCAGGCACTATGCTCCCAGAGCCACCAATTTCAGCATCGGCAACTTCATTACCACCCCCAGTCCTCATCAGGGGCCTGGCTTTTGAGGCAGCTGGACTGCTGGAAGGAGCGGTTCAACTACAGACTAGGCCTGGCACCACAAGCACATGGCACAGGGATGGGGGAAAGGGTGATCCCTCCTACTGATGTGTGTGGCCCTAGCCCCATACCACAGCAGTCTGTCTGGATATGTGAAGCCCTGGCTAACTACCTCCTCACCTGTGTGGACCAGGAGCCCTCCCCAAATGAGTAGGGCTGGAGGGCTTCAAGTGCCCACACCCTGGCACCAGGCCATGGGTCTCCTGCCATGGGCTCCTCTGGCCTTGTGTCACAGGCACCATTGCCCACAACTCAAGCTACCTGGGCACTGTCTCACTCCCCCTCTCCCTCACCAATCCCTCCAAAAGGCGCATACAGGCATCCAGGGGAATGCAGTGCAAGAACAAGTTGTCCCTCATTTTAATCAAATGTTGAAGCTGCCAAACAGTTAGTGTGTTTATTAAACAAAAACCGTGCAATGTTGTCCACTCTGGAACTTGGAGCCTTCTTCCCAGTTACCGTTAAGAGAGTGTGGAAAGACCCTGCCTGAAGTAGGCAGTTCTGCCATGGATGGTGAGAGGGTGATGGGCAGCCACAGGGGGCTCAACAAAAAAGGAAACCGGGCAGGGGGAATGCCACGTGTGGAACTGCTTCCCCTCAGTTTAATTAAAAGCTGCAGCTGCCAAACTTTCCATGTGCATAATAAAGAAAAACTGTGGAATTTTGTCCACTCCAGAACTTGAACCAGAGTCCAGGGGGCTGCCATCCCCTGCAGTGGGACCTGGGTCTGAAATAGTTTGGCTTGGTGGGCTGGTGGGACACCCTCCCTACCCGCTGTTCGCTTTGGGGCCCTGTGCCTACACTTGTGACCACCAGTGGCCTGTTGTGACCTGTTGTAGTCAGTTGGCCCAGGAAGGTGAGCTGAGTAAATACTAGCCTTGGCATTGGATCTTGGACAGCCTGGTCCCCTTCCCACCCACACTGTTACTCTCTGGAACAGGCCTCGTCCAACACCTTCTTGTCTCCTTGGACCATAAGTCAGCAGTTCTCACACTCCATATCTCCTGTTCTGGGGCCCCTCCAGCCCCAGCATCCCACAATCAATGTGTGGTCTGGAGCATTCCCCTATGGCTTCCATGCCCTCCACCACCACCTCCCCATGGGACTTTCAGCCATGTCGCTGTAGGGAGCAGTGTTTGGAGTGGGGCTCTCCATGGCAGGGGCAGCAGCCTGCCCCACCACTCTGGCCTGGGAGGGCATCAGATAGGGTAGATGGAATCAGCACGCTGAACAAGAATACCAGACAGTGGCTGATAGCTGGCTGGAAAGAACAAGGGGAGGGGACAAAACAGGGCTGTGGGGGTGAGAAACAGGACTGTGCTGACTTACCAGTGACAGCCCGGGGGCTGGGCCAGCCTAGCACTCAGGCAGATTGAAACACTGGCCATGGCTAGACCACCACCATGCAAGAGAGGGTGAGGGGATGCCACAATGCTCCATGGGATGTCAACAAAACGCTACATACCATGAGTCTCAATGGAATGTGGTACAGATGTTTGTTACTGCACTCTAGCTTACGGCACTGAAATCTGATGCCACATCCATCCAGGGTTATCCTCCACAATTTTTACAGCATTTTTTGTGCCCTGACCATCTATACAGTTATGGCTGTAGTGCTCTTTCTGCATGACTACCATGCATTAAGTGTAACTTCTGTACCTGGCCATAGTATCTAAGCTAAGTGACCTTCCACATGGCTTGCAAGGGGCAGCAGTGCCACTAAAGACACATGACTTCGGATCTCATGGCCCATTCTCATCACTGCCCTCCATCTGTGAGGTATGGATACATCCCAGTGCTGCCCTCACCTTACAACATCAAGGAAAGGATCATGGCACAAGCTGTGGGCATCAATTATATTACAGCCAACATGCCAAGATAACATATGTAGGGTATATTTATTAATGGGTGATGAAAAAAAAAAAGACTAAGAGCAGAATAAATTCTTAATGCAATACACATTAACTGGACCTAGCACTCCTCAGCCAACATCTGAGAAAACACTTAATGATCGCGGGTTATAGAGATACAGTTTAAGCCGGTATAGTCAATGGATAGATGTCCAGTCACTTTAGTAGCACCTGGATGGAATTCAGGGTGAGACAGCAACTCACAGAGACAGCAAATTAAAGCAACCCATGACAGGGAGCTTAGTTAACTAATTTAAAAATATAAGCCAACTTCACAACAGCGGTTATAAAGCAGAAAAATCTCCACCTAAACTAGCTGCAGTGAGTCAGAGCAGCATATACACTAGTTACCACCAACATAACAAACTGCATAGCAGTAACCCAGGTCAAGGCAGTAATGGCCTTATTCTGCTTACAGTAGGTTTATGTCTTGAGTGGCCATGAAGGCAGGACTTAATTGAAGAACGGAGGTATTCAGAAAGGTGAATGGAATTTCACATTTTTCAGCATATCAGTAGCACAAGGGGCTGATGTGAACATAGAGGGGTTTTTTATGAGGTGAAATATGAAGAGCAGAGGTGACTAATGGGGATTCAGAATCATGTATAAGATGTTAATAGAGGTGACAAAATATGAAGGTGCTTCCTGCCGTGAGAATAATCTAGCCACAATGTTCCAGAAGCCCTGAACTCTAGAGAGTAGAGATGTAGCAGGACCATCAACGAGAACTGTCCTCCGTGAGACAGAAAGTGAATAAGACATGAATATGGATTGCAGTAGAGGCAGAGGTCAAGGTAAAAATAAAAGTATCAGAAATGGTGGGTAATGGTATAAAACACTTACCTTTTACATAGTCAGCAATCAGCACTGCAGTAGCTGAGATATTTCTGAAAGAGCTGCATCCAGGACAGAGAGCCTGGGTTTCCTCAGCTGACATGTCTTCAGTGAGTGTCACCGACTTTACAGACCTTATCCTGACTACTACTTCTGAATCCATCCTAACTTGTAATGAGTGCAATTCTATCTTCCACCTGGGTCTTATTTTTAAGGGCGAACTCTGGCCTTCAACAAGATTTCATAGAATTTCTGCTAAATGAAAGAAGCAGCAATCAGAGCTAGCTAGTAAGCCAAATTTGGCCTTTTCAGTTATTCATTTATTGGTTTGGGGAAAGGTTACAAGGATCTGCCAGCTTTTTACTATAAAGCTGGGTGGGAAAAGGTGTGGGTGAGGAAGCTAGCTGATGGTCAGGTCCCAGGAGAGTTTAAAAAGGCTCACAAAAATTAATTAAAATAAAAATTAATAACCCAAGGAGTGTTAACTGCTTGACTCATGAAGATGAATGGAGCTGCAGGAAAATGCTTGCTTTTTGAAAGAGGCTACCAGTCAAAGGAAGAAAATAATTATCAAGAGCAGATGGGAGAGGGAGTGAGGTTGCTAAAGTTGTGTGGGACAGCACCTGGTATCTGGTCTTTCATTTTTATGAGGGGGGCAAGTTTGACTTTGTGAGTGGCAGAAAGCTCAGGTCAATAGCCAGAACTCCAGCTTTCCTCCTGCTTTAATAACAACTGATTTTGACACTTCCAATTAGATTTTCTTCCTGCTGGTTTGTGAGGATCATTCCCTGAAGGCAGACAGACGTTTGTCCTTGCCCTTGTTAACTGCTCTCAGAATATCACTATACTATTGTCAGGAAGTATACTTTTTACTGAACTGCTGCTGGATGGGTCTCACTCAGAACTGTTGGTGGGCACTCCTCAGTGAAGCTACTAATTTCGAGTACTACCTGAGCAGATAGTTATCTTGGTGACTGTGACCAAGAGGGAGTGAAGGGCTAAGTCCCACGAAGGGAGGCACTTCTGTGTCTCCAAATGATTTTAATAGACATTGCAGGTGCTCTTGACTGCCCCGTAAGGATTTCCTGTGACTGTGAGAGTTTAGTCCAACACATTTCCACTTATGAGACTGAACCAATGGGGAACTTAGTTTTTAAATGCTGGAGTGCACATTAAATGCAAAAACCTCATGGATATGAAAGAGGAAATACCAGCCTATTACTTTTGGTTCCAAATATACAAATTGGAGAACTGAAGATGAGGAAAGATGCATGCCTGTGCAAAGGCTTGTACTTGATTAGGTTTAAAGGGAATGAGAAGATGGGGAACATCAGGTTAATTAACAGTGTTAGTCATACTTGTGTAATCATGAGACATACTGCAGTAAACTGGAATCCCTGAAGAGATTCTGATCTATCCAGGGGTCAATGTCATATTGTTTGGAGGCTGATGCAAATAGACTAGGGCTAGTTTACTTCCATCCGGGCAAGAATTTCATTCAGCCAATACATGTTCATGGGAATGTTTCTGAAAATACAGTTCATTTGCCAAGTGGCATTTGTTGAACTGGACATACTTCATCAAAGGAACTGTCTGCTACTCTGTGAAAGAGTAGTGCCTTTATCAGATCTCAGTTTTAGTGGAGCCCTTGGTTACTACATAGTCAAATTCCATAGTCATATTTTCTTGTTACATGAAGGGAGCCCCACCTCTAACACTGTACTACTAACAGCAACAGAGCTTATACTAATGACCAACCCAGTAAAAACTCTGTAAACTGCGTTTTGGAGTGTTGATATAATCAGACTTTCAAATGTCAAACACTGGTAGGTGTTGTATAGCACAGAAAGTTCTTTTTCTTCCAAGTTAGACCATGAATGCATTGCAGTTTCAGTATGGGGGGGGGAGGGAGGAATTTGCAAAGAGTTCGTAATCCAGTAAATAATGATTTCATTTTAAAACATACAGAACTCCACTGGGAACTCTAAATATTAAGACTGGCAATAAAATCTTAATTGTTTCAAGTTATTCATATCAAATCATAGACCCCTAAAAGGTTAATGACAGTTAAAAGCCAAATACAGATGGACCAAACATCCACTGGTTCATTTAAAACTTGAATTAGGAGCAGCACTTCACTGGAGGAAACAACCATGAAATGAAAGGCAATGGATTATAGTACTTAATACCTTTTTGATCACTAATTTATACTGGCAGACAAAATAACCTTGTGAAGACTAGGAGTTAAGGTTGCAAATGCATCACCATTACTTGCAAAGCCTGATTAAGTGAGAGGCAAGGATTTTTTGGGGTGACGTTTTTTATTGACCTAACGATGTAGCTGAAATAAAGTTAGACAAGCTTACAAATGCAAGACATTTTTTCTCCAGTCTTGCATTCAAAACCTTGTCTAACTTTATCCCAACTACATCACTGGGGCAATCAAAGATATCACCCTGAGAAAACCTTGCCTCAGATAATTTCTGAACCATCATAGCTACAACATCAGTCTTATACTACCAGCACCTGATTAAGACACAGCAGGCATGTATGTTTATATGTGCACTTTAATGCGTAGTAGCCCATTTTACCGCACATTAAAGCATCACGTAAAAAAAACATGGTGTTACTTTAATACACAGTAAAACAGGCTTCTGCACATTAAGCATCACTTAAAAACTGTGCACATTCTTTACTGCTTATTAAGGCAGCTTAATGCACATTTGTTTAGTACCTCACATTCATATATGCCTTAATACACGTGTAGACACATCTTATAGCAATTAAAAACAAATGCCATGAGCTCCAGATTTCCATAATATTTTATTTGAAATACTTAAAAAAAAAAAGCCTCCCTTCTAGCAAATCTGAGATGAGAATTATTTAAAATAAGCTAATGATTCATATGGACCTTAGGACATACCACATTTGATGGCAAGCTCATTGCCTGCACACATGCTTAAACGATTTGCTGCATTCTGGTTTTAATTATAAAATTATTGGCATAATTCTGACATGATTTTTCTAAGCACCTTTATACTTCTTAGCTCTGCAGCAGCTGAAAAGGGTTTTTGCTCCCACCACAATTTCTAGTTCTGCATCCGCAGTGAAAAATACAAGGCCATTGTAGAGATAGCGGAGTTCCCTCGGAATAAGCAGTCTAGCCATTTTATCATGGTGTTTCACCCGAGCTAATGTGCCCTGCTCCCTAGCAGGGCGAACTGTGCTTTGTGGACTTACAGTAAGTTACACCCTGGGCAATGACCACCAGCAAGCTATTCCGGCAGCCTAGAATTACCAGAGCGGCAGCATTCCAGCCATTCTCCTGACGCGCCTGATACACTGGCACAGGGGATGGGCACAGAGCCAACACAGCTGACTGTTCACCACCTAATAATTCCCCTAGGCAGAGAGAATCCCCAGTTGGCTGGCTAAGCTGGTTTTACACCTGCTTTTGTGCTGCTGGGCTACGCAAACCAAAAGGAGCAAAGTTCCTGTAATAAGCATTCTGGTACTGAACACACTGAAGGCCGGAGGGCTCAGAACTTCACAAGCCTAGGTCCTAAGTAAATGAGAGCTGCCACGAGTAACCTCCATTGATTTTAGATGAGGAGTAGAAACACTAGTGCTGGTTTGAACATTTATTTGTGCTGAAGCAGAAGTTTCACAGATGGAAAAAGAGAGTCTTTAAAAGAGTAGTTAGGCAAGAGGTGTGGAGACACCCAGAATGAAAGTCCCCATCCACATGATTGGAAGTTGTTTGTCTGTGGGGGGTTTAAATCTCCTTTTTCTGATCCACAGCAAAAGGACGTGAACCTGCATCTAGCAGTTCTCAGGCAGCTACTCACATTTTTGCTTGGAAAAGACTTTTTTACTGTACTGTGCAGGAAAAAAATTGTTGAAACCTCCAGAGTTGCAGTAAAAGCAAATGGTTACCCTCCCCTCCACTTAAGCACACACCTCTCTTCAGTGTTAACGTATCTAAGACAAATTGCAACTGAGATGTATCAAATTCCACAAGAAACTATAACTTGACCATACAGGTGGTACCACTTAAACAGCAAAAACATATTTTCAGACTACTTCACACTTCTCCTATGACTTTTCCACACTTCTGAACACTTTTAATGGCTTAACAAGAAAAATAAATAATATTCACTCTTGGTCTGCCACACTTTTGCACATTTTTACAAGGAATGTCTTTAGTGAAAGCCACCATCATGTGCCATTAATCGAAAAAAGGAAAACTCTTGTTTAATTCTACACCTGCTTTCCTCATCAACAGTTCAAATTTTCATCTGGCCTTCTGCAACATAATATAGTTGTGCATATACAACTACTGACCATTAAAGATTAATTGAATGGAAGTCAATAGCAAATTTCCAGCAAAGCCAAGAATTTATATAATTTTTTTCCTATTTACTATTGTTGGGTAAGTTGCACTATACTTCATTTTTCCCTACATTCCCACATTCCTTTAAAAGAGCTTGGGTTTTTTTTTTCAGAAATAGAAACATCCATAAAAACATTCAAGCTAGGAACTATATTTCAAATACAAACATGTCATCTAATTTTGTACTTATCTATAGCTCATCCATCTCTTTTCATAGCCCATCCAGGCACAATTAGTCTATAAAGAGATGAAAACTCTTCTTCCCTGCCCTATCATGTTAACAAGCTTCATGAGTGCAGTGACAGTGCTGCTAAAATAAGTATACTTCAGGCTAATTTTATGTTTTTATCACAATACTAGGAAAGTATTAGGAAGCTATTATTTTGTCAGCTCTCTCATTTAGCAAAGCAGCTTCAATTTATTAACAGTGTGGAGTGTGAATGAATCAATATGTTTCATTGGGCAATGTGTCATTTGTTAATCGGATATTGATGAGATTATTGACGCACAGCTAATTAATCTCAAACCCTGCGCTAGCCTTCATATGTTTCCTTAATTATGTTCTTCATCTTAGTCTTCTGACTTTGGCACACAGACGCTGGCTTGTAGACAGTGAGTGAAGTAAGCTGTCAGAGGGTTTTTTCATACATTTACAATCTCTTGGCAGCAAAATTATTTTCCTAGTTGTAAATAGGTATCAAACAGATATTTAATAATATTTGCCAGAAGATTGATATTGATCTGGCAGGGAGTCACTCCAAATTAGGTTATCAAGAGAATCCTGCATCAGAAGAGGAACATTTAAAAAGATATATATAACAAACATTAAACCATTATAAACCAATTTGTCATCTGAAATATTGAAAGTGGGTTCCTATAGTTATCATCTTTGGATACATGGCCAATAAGAAGTTATATAACAGGACAGAGTACCCTCCACTGTCCCCCAAAGATTTCCATTATTATTGTTGAATTCTTTTTTTTTTTTAATTATTCAGCAACAAACTAGTAACTTTTGCATAGATATCTCAGAAACAGTGACACAGCAGTGATTTCCATCCTGTCATTCAGGGTATATCCCAGAGGAAACAAAAGCCAGGTTTCAAGAAGGAAAGGGTTGGTTACTGCCCTTTTTGGAGCACCCCCTGCTGGCTTACTGTACATATTGTGACAGGTTGAGAGCAGCTGGCAGCAGCTGATTTCCTATTTCTGTTGGAGTCAAATGAGGACATTGAAGTCACAGTGGTAACTGACAAAAGGTGTTGGAATAAGAGAAATAAATGGGGCACCACAGGAGCTGTTTGTTGTGCCTATGATCGCTTTGGATTAAAAATTCTGATCCAGCCATAAATTAACTCCACAAATAAAAAAAAAAATACATAAAATAAACAAAAGAACAACTGATATCTTAAACTAATGGAGATTTCAGGTTAACTAGTGATGGTCACTAGATTAACTAGTGAAGGGCTCAACTTCATGAAATATACATATGCTTAATAGACTTCAGGGTCTTGTTGAAGGGTGTGATATAGGGGCCAAAGCATTAGTGTTTTTTTTATAATTATTATTAGATATATTAACTCCATCTCCTTAGTGACATTTTCAAGCCTTTACAATTCTACCAGAGTTCTTTATTTTTTGCTTAATTAAAAGACCTTAGAACCAGCATTTTCAGGTCAAATTAGGGGCTCCCCTGTGCGCTTATACAAAGGAACAAAAAGGTGTAAAGGGACCCCTTATTTTCTCTACCCACCATAAATGTGCAGAGGACAACAGTGAGTACCAGCTTCAGGGAGCCTGCACTTTGTCCTCTCCCATGCACAGGAGCTGACTTTGAGTGGAATGGGATGGAGATAATACTGGCCAGAGCTGCTATACCCATGCACTAAGGGCAAGACAATAGTTCATTCTCTAGGCTCATTCAATAGTTGACCTTTCTCATGAGAAAGCCAACTAGTATCAATTGTGCTATGTGGAAATGGTCTATGAGGAAACTAATAAAGTACATATCTTTAAAAAAATCCAGACAGTGGAATTATAAATCATCTTTGACTTAAACAGGTATAAGACCACTAGTTTACAGTGGTGTACAACTTAGTCTGACCCTGACATGTATTACAAATGAGAAGTTTTAAACATTTCTGGATGCTAAGCAAGTCAGTTTTCACATAGTAATATTTCAACCTATTAAAACAGTTTCCTTTAAAATATCACCATAACTGACCCTTTTTGTTTTAAAAAGTAAGCCAAGGATACACAACTAAGCATTCACTGGCAACTAATCAAATACACTTGAATATGGCCCTAATCTTAAAAATATGTGGCTTGCAAAAAAAGAAAATCAATGTCTATTTTATTGCATATTTATAGAGATACTTCTAAAAAGGATCAATGGCTTCTAAATCTTAGATAACCAGCATTGACTTTGTCAGTGACCTTCAGCCTCAGATTGGAATTCACAGCTGTTCAGAGTTTATTATTTCACAGTGTTGACCAACAGGTTTATGGTGTGGTTTGCTCTGACACTGAAAAGAAAAAACAGATTTCATTTGATCTGACAATAGAGAGTAGCAATCATCCTAACTTGCCTTTGTTTCATTTTGTCATTTATAATTAATCTGTGCATAAATTACCAAGTGTTTGACCGCAGCCTTGATGATTAATCAGAGATCAGTTCTTTAGAGTGAAATTAATAAGCATTCAGTGAAAACACAGCAGAAATATTTACCCAAGTAAACCAAAATTCTGGATGTGAAATAGACAATAGAAGACATTCTTACATTTTTTCTTCTTTAAAATTTCTATAATTAAATAGAAAAGTACAGTATTCTCTATATATATTCAGAATGTGGACACCTGTATTCCATAAAACATTTTATTAGCTATGGATTGCAGTTTCACAGTGACCAAAACTATATGCCAATTTGTGCTATATTGAATTAATAGTTTTAGCTAAAAAAATTGGAGCAATGGAAACTGGAAATAACTCCTTTAAAAGACAAATCTTATTTTAATTGATATTTTGTTTAGATTAGACCTATTTGGTCATGAGAAAAAAGAAAAATGAGAAAAAATATATAATTTCATGTAAAAATATTCATTTATTGCCAATGCAAAATTATTTTTTTAATTTTTCGTTATAATTTTTTTTATTTTTTTCATTCCACTGAGAACAATTCATTTGTGGTGGACCAGTACAAAAAAAAAGGCTCTTTTGATTTCCCTTTTCATCCAGTCACTCCAAAAACAAATTATTTGTATGGGTCTCAGTGGAAGCTTTGGAAAAGGAATGCACTAAATGCCACATTTCCCCAGTGACCTTTCTAAAGTAATAACATGAAATGAAAAAGGTGCAGAATATTTTTTCAGGAGACTGACATCCTATTTTTTTTCAGCAAAATCCTGATGCAAGACTTATTTCAAAATTTCAAATTTTGAAATATTTCAGCTTTCTACTGGTCACTGTTTGGGAGGCTATCACCCACCTTATAGTACTACAGTTCTCTCCCACTCTACTGAGTTCATTTCTCTTGTGTTCCTCCCAAAAAAGGTTAGTGTAAGAATGTATCTGCCCCATTGTTTGCTAAGTGCTTTAAAAAGGCTGTAAAGGATAATTGTACACTTAATACTAAAAACATTACTTATACAATAATCTTATATGGGGTCCGAGGGACCTATTCTGTGTCTAATTCCCCATTAATGGCAAACTTATTTCACGTTTCTTTCAGGAAGAAAAGAGATGCTAAACATTTACATGCTGTATTTTTCACATACGGAAATAAAAAAAGCACAATTCCCCATTACCTACCAAATGAATACTATTTTACAGAGAGTTGATCCTAGGATTTAACCCTATGGGCCTGATTCTGCTGGCATACTGGGTTTGCAGTCACATAAACCCACAGTTTGTTTCACAGTGAAAAGAAGTCTTAGATTCAGTGAAGTTACTCTCAGTTTACAAGCAGCTTTATACAAACAAAGCTCTCCAACAGCCATACACCACATTGTCCTACACGCTGCAGAATCTATCCTGAAAACGGTACATTTTCAAAGTCTATTCTACATTTTCTTAATTCTAATTAAACAAATCTTAATCTTGACTTTAATGGCTGCAATTATGATACTTCATTATGTTAAATGTTAGTTGCAACATAAGAATAAATTGTATAAACAGTTTAGCTGCAATTGCATGGAGTCTAACTGTACATTACTCATTAACAAGATGTGGGTAGCAGCAATTATAA
Organism: Crocodylus porosus; assembly: GCF_001723895.1. Classification (NCBI taxonomy): domain Eukaryota; kingdom Metazoa; phylum Chordata; order Crocodylia; family Crocodylidae; genus Crocodylus; species Crocodylus porosus. The sequence goes on from NW_017728886.1 coordinate 152,256,467, forward strand.
CATTTCCTCCTAATGTCCCCATTTATTGAGTCACAGCAGCAAGCCCCCTTTTCACAACACACACTGATTGACGATAGCAGCTTTTGTACTTGTGAAGAACAGGCACAATAACCTGCTGTGTGCCTCTAACTCAGATCGATGAAAGTACACATTAGCTCTTAGCCTCACAGGCCGGAGTTCCTGAAGGTCAAAATAGCCATCAGCATCACTGTAGGGTATAGAAATCATTTCACAAATTGTGAACAAAAACAACACAACTTGCTTTGCAGTTTGATTATTGTTTATAGATACAGCAAGCCAAGAATTAAAGCATAGCCTTGAGGCAGCATAATTATTTACAGCTGAAGACTCATATCATTATTAGCGTGCTCCTAATTGCTTGAAGTTATATCAATGTTAGTTGATTTAACACATTTTTGATAACATGCATGGAAATTGTTTTCTCTGCATATGGAGTGTCAGTTTAAATGTTAGATCGCTTCTTATTTTTAAAGAGGGATTTTTTGCCCCGCTTCTTCATACTGTCCCTTGTTTGTCATGGGAAAAAGGCACTTACCCAAACATTTTCTTTTATTCTTGCTGTTGCTAAGTACCACTGTAGTACTTTGCAGAGTTATGATGGTACTGGGCATTTGAATTTATTTCACTAAAATTGTAGTTTTGGAGTTTTCACTAAACGCTATCTGTATAATTTCATACTAATGTCACAAAATGAAGAATAAATCTGATTTTACTCCAGGTAGTATGTTCCATCCTTTCTTTCTTCCCTGTGATAAAAAGCCCAGACAATAATAAGCACTTAAGCCACTTCCTATTCAAACACAAGAAAAACCTCTAGGATTGAGTTTTAAGTATTTCATAAAAATATATGGGTGATGGAGAAATACAAAAATTATATTTTCTAATACTGTATATATAGGCTCCGTTCAATAGAAAAGGCACATTTAACTTTTAAAAAATAAAGAAAGATCTAGGAACTTGCCCTACCACCCAACCTTTCTCTTGCTACTTTTCAATAAAACAAATGTTTTCAGGTCAGAGTATGCCTCCATATACATTTGTGCGGTATTTAGCACAAGAGGGTCTAAACCCAGATAGGTCTCTCGATATTTTAGTATATATCTATATACTGGAATACAGATTATTACATTAAATAGAAAATATTACAATAAAAGAACATTGTTTTGGTTGCAAAGTCAAAAACATAGACATCAGACATCTTTGTTTGAGCATGTCATCATCAGCCTCAATCACCTCTTGTAGATTCAAACTATGTAGTGGATAAGGCAGGGATTCTTTAGGAAAAATACTCTTTGAGAAAACAATAATTAATTTAAGTAACTAATGTAAAGCCAGGATTTCTTAAATTTTGGAGTATTTAATTTCACAACCTGAGCAATGCTCTTTTAAACTTACAATTTTAAAGGGAAAATGACTAATTTTATGTATATGGGTCACAAACCCCATAGTACAGCAACAGCAGGGCTGGAACCTTGCAGTAGCAACCCACAGCACAAACATCTGCCTCTTCAGCTATATGATGTTGTAGTAACAGCAATAGCAGAAGGCTGCAAGAAATACTACTATGATATACTAAATAATGAGGGCAAGACAAAAATACATGGTTCAGCTTCCCTCTTCTCTTTCCCTCGTAGGAAGTGCTTTCTGAAGCGTCTGTCCTGCATGATGCCTTCAGATTTGAAAACAGTCTGCAAAGACTATGTGCTCTGTCATGAAAGCTGAAGAGAAGCTCATCTCTATCCCACAACCCTTTCTCTAAGAAATGTGAGGCTCCCACCCCATGTGGTGCCTCTAAGATGGAGGATGAATGGGATGCTGGTATCATATGCCAGTGCAATCCATGGGCTAGGAAAGCCCAGCTGCTCACTTTTGGCACTGGATTTATGACCCAGATACCTTGTTCCAGGAGATTCCAAACACTCCGGCTGACCACAACTTCTTTCATTCGATACTAGGCAAATTTTACTGATACACAATGATAGCAGAGAAAAGTAATGCAGGCAAGGCAAACAAAATACCGCCCCCCCCCCGATGTATACCTACCAGTCATAGCGTTGTCACAGAGGGAAGGTATGTCTGGCCAGTGTATGAGCTTTTGGATCTTTTTTTGAATGTCACATGTCAGCAGCCTGGAGGTCAAGGGCCAGGCCCATCTCCTCCTTCCCCTCCCCCAGTGCAGTGGGTGAGATGGGCTGGTGGTGTGCCCTCTGTCCATGGTGGCCTTAGGTTCTCCCCTCAGGGACCCTTTTGCTGCCCTGAAATTCCTCCTTTTGTATTCTTTTCCTCCTCTGATGACTTCTTATCTCCAGGTACCATTGACTAATTTCCCTGTGGTCATCCTACTATCCATGTTTTGTTCTGTCAGTATATTCCTTTGTTTCCCAAACCCACCATATGCACACATCTCAATTTGGTCATTTACTGGTGTTTTAATTTGGGCATGCCCTAGTCTCCTAATTTGGTTCATCCACCAAAACTAGATATCCCAAGGGCTCTGCAGCTGGTCACTATGAGCTGGCTACCTTATCTCATGTTGTGGAACAGTGTGGTGTATATGTTTTCAATTTCCCAGCCTGTTTGTCTGTTCCAGACACAGTAGGTCTTGAAGGAAACTTTGTCACAACCAGGCTTTTAGAAATAAATTAACCCGTGCCATTGCCCTGGACTGTTGTTCTAATGCAATAGCTACTTAACCTACAAGTCAATTCCCAGAACCAAATCTCTAAAAAGCATTTTCTAGACATCACTCACATCAGCCGTGAGACTGCACTATTCTCACTCCCTCCCCATCTAAACTATTTTTAGCCCCACAACCCCCACTCTCTTGACTGGGCACCCGCCCCCCCCCAACCCTGTACGTTGTAGACCTGCCAATTCCCTGCTAGGACCCCATTGATCCTGCCTGCCCCTCCCCAAGTTACTTGCACTGTTTTTTTTCCATGTGTCTCCTGGAAGTAATCAATGGCTTAAAATAAGCTCCACAAATGTAGACGGGATGCAGTTAATAAGTGTAGGTATCCAGGATGACTACAACCTGCCCATGTGATACAGCTGTGAAAAAGGCAAGTGTGATATGGGTATGTATCAAGAGAGGCATTTCCATTGTACCAGGCAGTACTGACCCTCATATGGGACCCTATGTACAATTCTGCTTCCCCCAGGTTGAAGAAAAATGAAGGTCAAACAGGTACAGTGAAGGGTTACCAGGACGATCAAGTGAATGGAGGGTCTGTCATACAAGAGGCAACAAAAAGAGTTTGGCTTTATTAGCCTAGCAAAATGAGGGCTGAGATACTGATGTGTCTCTATAATGTATTGCAGTGATGTGGGGGTGAAGATGCGAGAGAAGAGGTAAGCACAAGGGTATGGGGGTTCCCTCCCTTCCCCAAGGAAGGTGAGTAACCCACAGGTCACTCACTGAGGCAAGACAACAGGTGTAACTTTCTTTATTGAGAGAAATTCAAAGCAAACTCCATTAAATCAATGCAAATAAAAGCTTTCAAGTTCACAAGCACATTGGGCTGGAGGAAAGGCACTCCCCACCCTACCCCATAGTTTTTACCTGATAGGTCTCGGGAACCCCACCCTGAGTCCAGAGTGGCAAGACTACCTCTTTTATCAGGTCCTCAGCCTCCCCAAAGTAGTTCCACCCAGGGCTTTGTTCTTATGGCCTTTATACCTTTCTGCCTCCCATCCCCCTGGGATCCTCCAATCACACAAAGCTTCTAGCCTTATCACGTTTTATGGGTTAGAGCAAGCCTCATTGCATGCTGCAAAGCAGAGTCACCTCGGGCCTTGCCGCCATTTCCCTTTCCAGGGCCATTATTTTGGGTACTTTTCCAAAGCAATTCGTTACTAAAAGCAGTTTTCCTTTCTTATTTTTGGCAATTCAGCAGATGCATTAGGTCACTATCCTGTTGCCTCCGGGTTCCACGAAGCTGACCCCCCACTTTGGGGTGTCAGTTTGGCCTGCTCCCAGAAGCCTCTTCAGGACAGGCTTCACAATGGGAAGTTTAAGCTGAAGTACAATGCTGGTCCAAAAACAAACAAGTATAAACTGGTAACAAATAAACTAAGGCTGGAAATTAAGTGATGCATTCTAACAATTAAAACAGTGACCTTTTGGAACAGCCTTCCAACTAAAGTAATGTGGGTTAAAAAAAATACTTTTAGAATGGAACATGATCAGTTTATGAAAGTGATTATATGATAGGGTTACTTGCAATAGCAGGGAATGGGAACAGTGGATGAGTCTACATGAAATGTTTACTGAGGAGTTGCCCAATTAGCTCTAGCAGTAAACATCTTGGTGTCTACATGGCCTTGGTGCAACCCTATTAGGCCACAGGAAAGTTAATTAACTCTGCAGCAGGATAGTGCTTGTAAGTATAAGTGCTATCCTGCTGCAGGGTTTTTTCATGCACATATGCACAGCAATGCACATGTAGAGGTTGACCCAGGTGGATGGGACACAAGAGTACTTCAGTGCAGGGGCTGCTAGCCCCATACTGATGCACCCGTGTGCCCCAGCCAGCCCCTCAACAGCATGTTGAGCCAGGTTGGAGCCATGGAGGTCTCCCAGGCTCCAGTGTAAATGTGGCACCTGGGAACAATAAACTCTGGCATGATATGCAGTGGAGTTTATTGCTGCACATTAACATGCACATGTAGATGTGCTCGACGAGTCCTTGAAATGCTATGTCTTTACATACTGCAAAGCATGTAAACATTTGTTAATGTTTTAGACATGCTTTAGTCCCACTGAGTTCAAAAAAGTTAAGTACATGCTTAGCTGTTTGGCCCAGGAAGGATGAATTCAAGCATGTGGTGAAAGGCTTTGCTGAGCTGATGCCAAAATATTTGAGGAACTGTTTAACTGAACGTATTTTTCATGGGAGGCAAAGAAAAATAATGAAGATTAGATTAAATAACTCTAACGGATCTTTTAAAATAATGGTCTAGCTGTTGAAAATTACAGTATCTGGCTACTGACACCAGTGACGTTAGCTGAATTATACATTACAGTTTCGAGCGAGGAAAAAGTCTTCCATTTTTTTCTGTGAATGGGGAAATAAAAAATTGCAATAGTGTGTGAAACTGTCATAACAGCTTTTCACAGTTCAGACACATTAAATTACCAGCAATCAATATACTGAGAAAAACTTAAAAGAAATAGATTTGCTCAGGAAGAATAAAGAGACTGGTCTAGTTTGAACATGGAGTGTTAGAAGAGTTTCCAGCATACCACAGGGCCTCTAACAGCTGCATAGATTGAGGTGTAGAGAGAAGCAGAGGTTGGGGGGAAGAGGAGGAGTAGTTAAACCTACAGTTTCTATTGATTGAACAAGGAATTTTACCCAAGAAAAAGCTCCAGGACAGAGTCTTCAGGAAGTAGGTTTAACATGTGCAGATACTATGCACAGTGGTTAACAAATCAAACCACAGGTCCTAAGTGAAGATAATAAAGGCCAAATAAAAGGGCCCAGATTGACTCTTTATGGTGACTCTTTAGTTTGTAATAGACCAACTGTTGCTGTTTCCCCCACATACCAGGCTGCAATGTACTCTGCCTATGCTTTTCAGTATTTGCATTTTACAAATGGACATTCTGGAACCCAGCTTTGCTTTCTCAGATGTCAAGTAATGTATCCTGCGATGACATGAAGGTTTTCTGCTTTATGACTCACACGTCTAGTACTTTTAACAGTTTTTGTTTTCTTATTTTAGGCTGGAGTTGCATAGCAGTAAAGTCAAAGAAAGCTAATACAGTAAATGGAAACTGCTGTCAGTATGAACCAGATTAGTCAATCCTTATAGCATAAGTGAATTTCAGATAGCAGCTCAAGCATGACCACTATGATCACAGCCTAGTGTTTATGTATACACAGGAACAATGAAGTGGCCTGGCAATTACTGGAAATACATTCCTCAAGCTTTCAGGCTATGCCAAGCTTAAAATTGTGGTCAGCTCATGTGGGAGAAACTAGATCAACTTGGATTTCATTGCAGCAATTGTAATTGAATTGTATATTTTGCCTTTCAGTGCTAAGTGTACAGCAGCCTAAACTATTGTGACATATATCACATTTATATGCTTTGGAATCTCTCAGGTATACCCCCTTTTCCTGCCTCAGTAAACTTTTAAGCAGTAGAGGCGTATTGTAACCTCACCTCCAAACAGTCATTCTGAAAATATTAAGAACCTGATCCAAAATCCACTGAAGACTCTGGGGAAGTCCCCTGAGATTTGTTTCATACCAAATAACCAACAATAAAAAAAACAGGTTTGGGAATAAGTCCTGGCTCTACTGAAAGCAATGAAAGTTTTGGTACTGAAGTGTGAATTTTTGCTACCAAAGTACTCAAGTTCTTGCAGGCATCTTAAAGTTTCATAATTGTAAAAATTGTCCTCACCAGTAAGGGTGAAAAATTAGGTTAGAAGTTGAGATAATAGGTTCACTCACAGATTTTTGTATCTCCTACTGCCAGTTCTGGTTTTAAAAAATACCATAATATTTCAAAGATACAAGAATTTTAATATTTATTTATTGCTTCCCCAATAAAGGAGGCTCAAAAAAAACCCTGCAAAACAGATAGTACAGTAGCAAGCAGGAGTGCTTAGAAATGTTGGCTATGTCCACACTGTTTCTGACCATGCTAAGGAATATGTTCATGAAGTCAGGATTTTTGCAACTCACCCCTAGTTCACATGAGCCAATGCCAAGAACGTGTCACACTGGTACTGTTTGATTTGCACTAAGGGTACATACAACACTGCTCTCAACCTAAGGTGTGCTTCTTGGCATATGTGCAGTGCTAGTCTAGTGGTAGCAATTTTTTGGCATGTAATGCATGCATGGGGGGTGTTTTCACAGTGGCACATCCAAGGTTCAAGGGGGTAGAGACATGCTTTAAGACATCAGGAACCTGCTGAGCCATAGGAGGTGCTACAGCTGAACACAAGTGGAGTCCTCCTGTTGTAGCCAGGCGACCCGAGGGCCTCTACAACTAATGAAAGTTTTCCCTGCTCCCTTTTTTATTTACTGATTTACATGCCACTGTCTCCAAAAAGGGCACAGAGCAGCCAAACCTTTGTTCTCATACTTTCCAGACAGGATGGACTTATAGTTAAGAGATGAGGGCCTTGGAGTTCTCTGCATTTTTTTCCTTCAGCCTTGCCATAGCCTTGGGCAAATTATGTAACTAGACTTATCAGAAATGGTTTATTTTTCTACCAACATTTTTGAATTTTCATAAGAAAGTGAGTGTTTGGTTTAGGATTTCCTTTTTACAAAACCTGACCATTTGTACAGAAAGCAGATACTTCTAGTCAAAGATCCATTTAGTTGAAAACCTAATTCTCTCCATCAAAAGAGTTTTGACAGAAAATTTTCAACCAGCCTTACATCTAACCTCTCTTTACCACACCTTCTCCATCTGTAAAACAGAGATTACTTTATCAGAGATAGAGAAGGAAATTTTGCTAAGAAAAATTCATTAATGTTTGCAGGACACTTTAAACCTAACGATGATGAGGACTAGATACAAACTTTCAAATAAAAAATAAACTATTAGGCCATATGCTGGTGTAATGGAAATGAAGAAGTCATTACACTTGCTTTGTACTTATCTCTTAAAATACCCATGATGAAATCATAGTGCTCAGGTAATGATCTGGGAAACATGCAAGAGAAAAGAATTCTTGTGGATATCTTTTATTGGGATATACATAGGTAAGTTTTCAGGTTTCACACTGCCCTGATATCACACTATTGTGATACCCAAAAGCTTAATTAAGTCTATCCCAACCATGCAGTGGACCCAATGAAAGATATCACCCATAAGAATTCTTGCCTCTTGCATAGTGAAAAGGCAGTTTACATTTTATTCAATCTGGACAATTAAAATAGGCTAACCTTTGTTGAGAATTTATTTCACTTCCTGATTTTCATGGATTATCACAATGCTACAACAGACAGGTTAGAATGAAGGAGGAAAATGTACAAGTCCACTTTCATTGCCATCTTTCATTTAATACAATATTGAAACATTCTACTAGGCTTTGTCAAATGTATAGTTTTGCAAATATTTTGTATAACAATATTAAGAGGAGAACTCTTACACGTAATCTTTCAGCCTATAGCATTTCACAGAGTTGCTTGTGGCACTCCCAGTTTTGCTACTGTTACCATTATCCCAAGATTTAGTAGTTTGGAAAAAGGACAATTTTTTCAGTTTGACTGAATCTTTGGAGTGGGGAATGAGATGAGTTGTCATCTTCTCTGAACTGATTTCTATACTCCTATTTATAAAATAACATCAAATAGCATTCACGTTGTTTACAAAAGTTTGGAGCATTTTTAGTGGGAGGAGGGAAATCATATTTCAGAAATTGGTTCCTCCAGTATTCTATTTCCTCTCTTCCAGATCAGAACAAATAAAACATTTTCACTAAAGCTGCTTCCCCTGGCCACCTTTGCTTGCAGAAATGTGTTTTTAGGCACTTCCTGTCAGTGTTTTCCATCATTTCCCCAAAGTTTGCATTTTTTTAATATATATAAATTTTGCTGTCCATGGCAATAAATATCACGTCTGTCATCCGCAGCTATCAATGTGTCTCAGAGACTGCTTTTCCATCTCATGTGGTTGTGATGAGCTTTCAAATTTGGCTCCAAGCATTTATCCCTTCTTGGCTCAAGAGCAGAGTAAATTTGCTATAGCCATTAACTATTACTTTAACCATGTCTGAGATTCAGAGTATTGTACTGTAGCCTCTTAGCTCACTGTTGCTCAAAGAACTGCAAATGCTTTCTCAATGATAATATCAAATAAAGATGATATTTGCTGAAAGTTCCAGGTGTAAATGTCAAAATCTTTTTCATGGCACTGAACATTAATCTCATAGATATAACAATGTTGTTGAAGTTATAGCGAGCAACCATGAGGCAGCGGCAAAAGGTTTTGAATGTGGAACTGTAAGCAACTAATTCTGGTTTTTAAGCTCCGTAAGAGTCAAGGCGAAGTTTGCATATTATAATGTATCTTTTTCAGTGCAAGGTTGTTTTGTCTACCCATTTCACCTCCTTTCTTCAGTTCATTTTCTATGTGTTATCATTTTCATATAATTTATTTCATTTTAATTATTTTTCATCCTCCAAGCAAATACCTTCTTTTGAAGAACCATTTCCTTTATTCATGTGACACAGACATAGATCCATATTAGTCATTGTAAAAGAAACTCGCACTGCATAGCTGAAAACATGAAAGTTCAGTTTGTGTAACTCCACTCTTGCACATATATATTATTACTTACATATATCTGAGGTTAAAGTAATCAATCATGCTATTTCTCAAATTTTACAATATCATACAAATTTCCTACAGCCCCAGATTTGTCATTCAAGCTACTATTTGCTGTATTCCAAAGCCTATTAAAACCATTTTCATGGAGAGTGTGCAACAAACCACTCTTAAGCAGAATGTTACATATAAGTATTAAAGCACAGAAATAATGAAGACCTGCATGTATGCACTGTAAACAGCCCAACAACTTGCAGCTAGAATGTGAACTGCTTCTTTCTCTGGACAAAGTAAATTAACTTACATGCATATTGTGACCTACAACCCATGTGACAGCACTCTGAAAGTTGCTAAAAGATTATACTGTGCACTCATCAACAGCAGTTTTCCAAGCCATAACTTTGTCAAATAAAAAGGCTCTTTTCCTCCCTGAGGACTATTTCCTCATCAGATTTCAACTTTCTTCCTTCTGCCATTTTTCAAGTTGGGTTTGTTTAAAAAAAATAATGGCAAGAATTTATTTGGTTGTATAATGAGGAAAGCATTTCTCCCCCGGCTCCTCCTAGAACATGTCTAAGAAGAAATCTCATTTAATGGAGGCTACCCATGAGTTTCCATTTCTGATGCACAAACAGCAGATGCAGCAGCTCTGTCTAACAGTAGACCACTGCATTTTCACTCATCTACACTTGCAGCTTTAAAAACTTGCATTAGTTAATACACCCTTGGTACAGTGGTTCCTGTTTACAATATAAAATTCCTGGAAACACTAAAAAGGAAAGTTCTGTGTAACAATATAAAATACTCATAGTAGGACAAGTTTTATGCTCATGCAACAATGCTTCCCAAGCAGCACACACCATCTACAAATGGCAAAAACAACACAAATGTGTTTTCACATTCAGCCAATACACGCCTTTCTTGCAGCCTTCCATCTAATTCTTCCAAGTGACTCCCTGAACAGACAATACATGTGTATGTAAGGGCTAATGTTGGGTGCAGAATAATACCTGAATTTGCAAACAGAGGCTATGCTTCAAGACTTCTGGCTATTTTTACACCATGTCTGTCCATGAATTCTCTTGCAGCATGTGAGAAGCAACTTCTCAGTATGTTTTTGGGTAGAGACTCTGGGTAGGTCAACCCTTCCTCTGTGTCAGGAACAGAAGCACACCAGTTGCATGCACACTTAAAAATAAGAGTAGCTTGGAGTTCTCTGTCTCAGGCATGTGTATTGCTCCATACTCCAGGCCATTCAAAGGCAGCTTCCTTACCTCTTTTCCGGAATAATGGGATGTGGAGTGCAGTGAATAGGCAGAATACATTTCATATCATTGGTCCTAGTCCCATTGCTATGTTTGTTTGCAGAGTTGGAATCCAAACTGCCAAGAATTCAGAATATCACAATTGGTGAGTGAACATTTGATCTTCAAATTTTATTTTCACAGAAATTGTATGTTTTTTTATGTTAGTCACTCAACTTTAAAACATGTTTACCCCAATTGTATGATGGAAAAAATATGAACCTGAAAGCATTGTTTGTGTGTGCGGGTGGGTTTTATATAACATACATACAATATATACTCCCAAATAAGAGACTGTAAACTGTTTTTTATCTTTATATTCTGTATTTATTGGCTCCAGAAAAATACCACATATTATATATATGAACATTAGCTATTTTTGCTATAAGATATCAAATAGTACAAGAGCTAATATTTAAATGGTGTTGAAACAACAGTAGAAATAAAAGTGACTAAGTTTACATTGTGGCAAAGATTTGCATTAAGATAAGGAAAGTTCCTTCATTAGGAAAAGTTGTGGTTTATAGATGTCACTTGCTGAGTGTTCACATGCAAATACTTGCTGCCAGTTGTTTGCATGTACTGCCAAATGACTAGGAATATGACCTTGAAAATCCTACCATGAACACACAGCAACAATTCCACTGGGTTGCTATGGTTCTCATCAGCTGTTTTTCCTTATCTGAATAATTCATCATCAAGTACAAGTACAGTGTTACAGCATCCTATTCATGCCTATGTCATTTCAACTGTAAGCTCCACTTTACAAGGGATACTAACTTGACATTTAAATTGACACTGGGCTGAAAGCTGATTTATGTTATCACCCTTCATGACATTTATTTCTATCAATATATAGACACCCATACAAAAACATACAGGCACACAGACACATACGCACACACACCTTTAATGTGTAAATCCATTCAATGAAATATTGAAAAGTTGAAAAAATAATCACTCTAGTTGTAACGCATGCTATGTAACAATGTTCTGAAAATCCAAAAAGTCAAAGTGATTTATACACAAAGCATGCACAGAACGCCACTGAAATCAGTGAAGGGTGCCCACAAGGTTTTTCTGGTATAAAGAGAAATTTCCAATGAGGTCTCAAAACCAGCCATGAAGAGTGCATCCAATTGCAGTGAGTGCATTAGAGTACAAAGCTCTGCAAAAGCACTAAATAGGTCTTCTTAGGAGCTACAGGCCCATTCCAACATGTTAAACTCTACAGCAGTTCTGCCCATTGACTGCAACTAGTAGTAGATTGGGTCCCTTGTAACCTAGTGCTAATGTTCAAGATGTCCATATCCAGCATTTGCATGGGCACAAACAAATACTTAATGTATACTACCTAGTTTTACAGAAACATTGTTTCATGGGAGCACCTGCCTAGACAACTATTTAGCAATATTCTTACAGTGTTTCATTGGCAAACATTTTAGAAAGATTTTTATAACTACCCATCCTTAAAAGGCAGCCATCATGCAGCTATCTGGTTTCCCTACACATACTTTAAATAAAAAAAGCGTTGACCCAAAAGCAGGACTGAAAAAGGGAAACAACTGGAGTATTATGCCAGAAAGGAAGAGGTAGACTGGGGGAAGTTAGTGGTGGAGGAAGGGAAAATTGTTTGCAAATACAAATATTTTCTCATTATTTAGTTTGTAAACATTGTCATACATGTAACTGCAGCTAATTCAGCAGCATTTTGGACAAGGTTGTGCACTTTCATGTGCCTGCACTGGTTTGTCTGTACTTTTCATTGTTTGGTTTTTATTATTTAAATTACCAAGTTAAGCCAGTTGATAACATTAAAATTAAACTATAACCTCCTATTAATGATTTGGAAGACTCCAGTGAAGTACTGTAAGGATAGGAACTGCTTCACATTATGTTACTCAGAGCTTGTAGGAACAGCTGAAGAAATAAAACAATCCCATTTGTGTATCATGAAGAAGAAAAAAATAAGAGTAAAATATGGATACAAGGATGAAAAATCATGTAATCAATTATGTTTTAACAAGAATTTCAAGGCAGTAATGTACCAGTGAAAATGTGTGGTTTAGTGGTTTCTTTCAATGATTTATTTGGGTTTATTGTATTTGTTACATGCTAAATAAACAATGGCAAGTTTTGCATTTTTTTCTTGCAAAAAGCAGTGTCTAATATTGAAGAATGCAAAGAAAATCAAACTTAAAGCTAAAAGGAATATTCTTCCATCTAGATTAAAAGGTAGGTATGTAAATTCTACCCAATGGACATGACCTCATGGGCACAATCAAGTTGATTAAAGGCAGATTAGGACATCCTTGATTTATTTTTGTTTGTACGTTTTTTCCATTTAAATTGACTGTGTTTTATAATCCCTATTCTAAATGAAGCTCTGTAATCAAATCAATAAAAAAAATCCAATACGTAATTCAAAAAGCCAAAATGCAGCAATGCAAGATTTTGGATTTTCAGAGGAGAGTAAAATACTCTTTTTACTTTTGGAAAGCCTAAAGATCAAAATGCTCTTTAGTATTGGTTTAATATTTTGCCAAGTCAAATCAGATTGGCTTCTGTAAAATCAGAATAATCTTTTAATAATCTAGTATTGAGGATTGTGTGGCAAGTGTTGCAAATTAAAATGCTTGGGACCTTTTTTTGTTTTGAGATTTTTTGAGGGTGGGGGTTGGCATCTTGAGACAATTGTTTCCAATAAATGCAAAGTTAACAATCCTGGAGACTTGCTGACTGTTCTGGAAAAATATTTGTAACATGAAGCCTGCTAGACAGTTGTATTACAGTGACTTATATAAGAGTTAGACACATGGGACCAAATACTGAAAGGACTGCAGTACTTTCAACTTCCATTGGCTTTACTAGTAATTCAGGGTGCAAGCATTTTGCAAAATTAAGTCTATAAAGCCTATGTCAACATGTCAGCTCAGTGCATTTGGCTGGAATGGTCCATGACCACCTGCACGTATATATATCTTCCAAACTCATACATGTAACAGTGAAAGCACTCTGGAGCATCCTTCAGGGGCCACCCTCTAGACCAGTGGCCTCCAAACTTTTTTGATTGCACGCGCACCCCCATCAGTAAAAAATTTTTGAGCATGCACCCCCAATATATGTATATTTATATAAATAGAAATAGAAGTTCTCATATTTTCTTCCCGCACCCTAATGGATTGTCTTGCACTGCTCTAGACCTCAGACTTGGACACACTTGAAAACAGTCACTAGGGGTGAGTCCTATCAACCTCACTGGTGTACTTTCAGGATTGAGGTAATGTGACGAGTCATAGGCAGGTATGACTAAAGCCATCAACCAGTATGACAGGTATGACCAGTCATGGGGGCATCAGAGGCGCTGCTGATAGCCTGCCCAAAGTCAAATTTATCCTATGGCTATGATGAAGAGCAGGGATGCTTTTTAGGCTACAAAATGCTTACCTTAGTAGTCCTATTTTCCCCTCATATCACAAATCTAACATTTAACTTGTAGCAAATTCAGACAGTTGCTATTATTACCACCACAATGCAGATAACAAGATTAAGTAGTATATTTCCCTCTTCATGAGTGCATGAACTTTCATGGAGGAGACGAGTACATATGTAGAGAAATATATACCCTCCCACCTTGATACCAAGGAACTACCAGAACTCTCTTTTCTAAGGGAATACAGCTGGTTAACCTTCTTCTTAACCTACCAGGAGAAATTGTTTTCAGAGGCTGACAGGTCTTATATGTGCAAGACGACTTAGGAATGAACAGAGTCAAAGTGCTATGTTGTGAGCATTCCCCTACTCAGGCATAGTTTTAGGCTTATGTCTCCTGGCAAGCTTTAGTCAAAACCTCTTCAAATCAAAGCAGAGTGAAGCTATGAGTACTCCCCATCCACATGTCTCTGCTGAATGGTTCAGTATAGCCCTATTCCCCATGACAATAGAGTTAAGGGAATGAAGCATGTTGTTTGGAAACAGCAAAAAGCTGTCAGCAGTAACCACTGTCAATACTCATGCTGGGCTAGGCTCAGTTCTGTTGCTTGTCATTTATTATTTATTTACTTTACAAAAAATGCATTTGGTATAAAGCACTTCTGTATACAAGCCACAATGCCAAACTAATAAGCCAATGATGAATTCTGTCCTTCTTCTAGGTTTGTTTTCTTTTTAATCATTTCCATAAATGCATTAGAGAAAACATTCCTCTGCCTAGACTTTATGCAGTATGAAACAAACCCAGAAGCATTTTGCAAAGGCAGTTAGTAATCTCAAAAGAACTGGTTGGGGAGGAGGAAAAGACATGTTTAAAGATACTTAGTCCACATGCAAGCTGCTGAAGAGTGAGAGAGACACTTAAAGAAATAAAACAACACCAAAAAAGCTGCTCAGCACTTTTAAAGGCACTACCACCCTAACTGCAATTGTACAGAATTCAACAATGATTGCAACATGTAACAAATGAGGTGGCACAAAGCAACTGCAGGCAATTGTGAGAAAACAATTATAGAAGGAATTTAAATAAAGGTGCTTAGCACAAATATTCACTGCTTAACTTCTTGCATTTAGGGTTTTATTAATTGCATGTTTTCTGTTTTCCAGTCAGCAAAAGCCCTAGATTGTCCAGACACATCTGTTTAAGGTCATCAGCTTCTGCTTGCTTTGATTTTTTGTCCATTATGAGATTATGAGGTTTGTGGGAGCTAAATCATTCTGAAGTGTTTCTGCTGTCATTGGTTCTCTTATTTGGAAGCCTAAAATGTCTTTACTGCTTAGTGCAATTAATAGTCACTCTCTTTTCACAATTAATCATCATTCTCCAGATCAGGAATACAAGAATTTATTGAATCAAATTTAGAACCCACTTATAAAAGTGTCATGAAACCCATAAGATGTGTTTTCTTTTCCTATAAACTTTTAGAAACACAGCATGTCATCAAGATTTCCCTCATGCCCATAGTCATGTCAGACTGGCTCCTGAATTCTTCTGCATGCTCAAAATACCTACACATTTCATTCATACTTGAGGTTACACAAAGAATGCAGAAGTTGAAAAAGAATGTAAATGACAGAGATTATATTCAGAATATATAATAATGTGCTATAAACAGTTTATCAACATACGTTTGTGATGGCAGCATACCTCATGAGATACAAAACCACAATGAGTTAGACAAGTCATCCTAATGGTGTATCAGGTAAAACCTTTAACACTTATTCCACTTCCACACATTCTGCATATGCCACATCTTACAAAAAAACTAGTTTAGAAATGCTTTGAAGAGTGTTAAAAAATGTTTCTAGTATTATGTTCATAGGTCTAACTTAGCAGGCCCGAAAAAGAAAATGGTATCTAATGAATTAGAGAAGTGTCTGAAAATGTCCTTTTTTAACGTAATATATCCAAGTCCATACATCTAGAAACTTATGCAGACCCCCATGATCATATTATATGAGATCCTCCTAGTATTTAAAAATAGAATTAGGACTAATTGTATATCATTTGTCTTTCCCAGCTTGTAGGATAAGAAGTGTGATCAATGAGAAGGCTGAGAGGTGATCTTGTGGCCATCTACAAACTCATCGGGGGGGAGGGGACAGCAGGAAATAGGGGGTACGATGTTTGCCAGGGCACCCATTGGGGATATAGAAATAATGGCCACAACTGAAGGAGAGCAAATGTAGATGGCGAATCAGGAAAAAATTCTTTACAGGGAGGGTTGCCAAAATATGGAATACACTTCCAAGGGAGGTGGTGCTATCCCCTTCCTTGAAGGTATTTAAGAGGAAATTGGATGAACACCTGGCTGGGGTCATCTGACCCCAGCACTCTTTTCCTGCCCAAGGCAGGGGGTTGAACTCGATAATCTAATACATCCCTTCCAACCTTAAAATCTATTAAATCTATGAAATCTATGAGAGAGGAGGTTCTTTGCTTTATTTTAAATTGTACATATGAGTGAATGAACAAGAAAAGCATAAAGGCTTTAATTAAGGAAAGTCAAGTCAAAGCAGCCACTTTTGCTTTTAGTTTTGGATGAGGTAAGGAATATAGTCATTCTTATTTCTTGAGAGAGAGATAAGGGTTTTATGTTCTTGAGTCCTGTGGTCTAGGACCAGCTCCTGTGAACATTGGCCTGGAGTGTCTCTCCACTGGCCTTGCTTTCACAGTTCCAGTGGAATGTTAACCCAGTAGGTTATAGTTTCAGAGGTAAGTTCATGTGGCTAGGTCCAACTCAAGAAGGTCTTTCATTATTAGGACAGATACCTTGGGCATGTCCCCATAAGTGGAAACATGCATTTCCCCAAGGACAAACATCAGTGGCACAATATGTGCCACTGCTCCTTGACCCTGGGGAATGCCTATGCACTCATGCTCTGGCACATGGCACATTGCGCCGGGTGGGGTAGGGGAGGCTGGGATCAGCACCGAGGCTGGCTCTAGCACCCTTACTTGGAGTTCAACATCTTCATTAACGATCTGGAAGATGGGATGGATTGCACCCTCAGCAAGTTTGCAAATGACACTATGCTGGGGGATGTAGTAGATACACTGGAGGGTAGGGCTAGGATTCAGAGTGACCTACATAAATTGGAGGATTGGGCCAAAATAATCTCATGAGCTTCAGCAAGGACAAGTGCAAGTGCACTTAGGAAGGAAGAATCCCATGCACCGCTACAGCCTGGGGACTGACTGGCTAAGCAGCAGCTCTGCAGAAAAGGACCTGGGGCTTACATTGGACAATAAGATGAATATGAATGAGTCAACAGTGTGTCCTTGTTGCCAAGAAGCCTAACAGCATACTGGGCTGCATTAGTAGGACCATTGCTAGTACATTGAAGAAAGTAATTATTCTACTCTATTCTGCACTGGTGAAGCCACATCTGGAGTACTGTGTCCAGTTTTGTGCCCTCCCACTCCACCCCCATTGAAAGGATGTGGACAAGTTGGAAAGAGTCCAGTGGAGAGCAATGAAAATGGTGAGGGGGATGGGGCACATGACTTATGAGCAAGGATCTGGGTTTTCCATTTCCCATGGAAAAATGGAGAAAATGGAGGCTGGTTAAGCTCCAGCCTGCAAAAGCTGTTTGAAAACAGGGCGGGAAACCCCAGCCCTGCCCAGAGAGGGAGGGGAAGGGTGGGACCTGAGGCTCTCAGCCAGCCACAGCTCCACTTGGCTCAGCTTCACTCTTCCCTCCTGGAGTCTGAGGTAAGTGGGGCTTGCAGGGGCTTGGGGGTTGCAGGTCATGGCTGGGGGCACCAGGAGGGCTGCAGGGGGAGCCAGGAGCCAGACCCAGACCCTCCCAAGCAGGCAGAGCAGTGGGGGAGCAAACTCCATGCTGCTTCTGGTGCAGCTGCTTACTGTTGGGGACAGGGAGCTGCAGACTTGGGGCCCTGGCCCCATTGCCCTGGCAGCTGGGGAGCAAGGGCTTTGGGGGGAGGAAGAGGCATGAGTAGCTTGTGGGGGGGCTTTTGTGGGGGCAGTAATGGGCACCAGCAGTATTGGGAGACCTTGGGGGGCAGTGAGGGGTAACAGCAGGGCTGGGGTGCTTTAGGGCAGTGAGAGGCACCAGCAGGACCAGACACCCATGTCTCTAGGTAGCCTGTTCCAGTACTTCACCACCCTCCTAGTGAGAAAGCTTTTCCTAATGTCTATCTTAAATATCCCTTGTTGCAACTTGAGACCATTGCCCCTTGTTCTGTCATCTGCCACCACTGAGAACAGGCTAGTTCAATCCTCTTTAGAACTATGCTTCAGGTAGTTGAGGGCTGCTATTAAGACCCTTCCCAGTCTTCTCTTCTCCAGATTAAATAAGCCCAGTTCCCTCAGCCTCTCCTTATAAACGATGTGCCCCAGCCCCCTCACCATTTTTGTTTCCCTCCACTGAACTCTCTTCTATTTGTCTACATCCAGTCTGTAGTGGGGGGAGGAGCAAAACTGGAAACAATACTCCAGAAGTGGCCTCACCAGTGCAAAATAACTTCTCTTCTCCCCTGCCTGTCCTTCCTGAACAGTTCATACCCATCCATGACAGTACTAGTCATGTGAGCTCTCTCATAAAGTCTCTGTTTTTCCAATCATGTCATAGTTCCATGAATGTTCAAGGATTTCCAGTTCTTCCTGCTTATTTCCCATGCTGCATTCATTCATGTACAGACACCTCAGGTAATTAACAGATTTCCCTACTTTCTTAGGAAGAATGAGAAAACCTCCCCTGTTGCCCCCTCCACCTTGTGCTTCATCCAGGTCACCTGCTTCCCAATTTACCTCGGAGCTTTGGTCTCCATCCCCCCGTGAACCTAGTTTAAAGTCCTCCTCACTAGCTTGTCTGTGAAGATGTTCTTCCCTCTCTTCATCAGATGGATCCCATCTCTTCCTAAAAATCCATCTTCTTGGAAGAAGCTAAAGCCCTAGTGGCAACACCATCTGTGTAGCCATGCCTTGATCTGCAGAATGCATCCTGGGCCCTTGCCCGTTACTGGAAGGGTTGAAGAGAATACCACTTAAGCCCCTGTCCCTTCACCCTTGCACCCAGAGCCCTGTAGTCACTTCTGATGTGTCCTGAGTCCCCCCTGCCAGTACCATGGGTGCTCACATGGATGTGAGCAGCATGGGGTAGTAATTAGAGGGCCAGGTGAGTCTCAGTAATCCTTATATGACATCTCAGATACAAGCACCTGACAAGCAGCAGACTTCCCAATACAACAGGACAGGCTGGCAGATGGATGTCTCCATCCCCACGGCAGGAAGTCTCCAACCACCACCACCCACTGCTCTTCTCACATCCACCTACCTGTCATATTATCCTAGAAGGAAATCAGGTCAATCAGGCCTGACTTGTTCTTGGTGGATTCACGCTGACTATTCCTGATTACCTTGTTATACTCTAGGTGCTTTGAAATAGATTCCTTGAGGTCATGCTCCATGAAGTTTACAGGTATCAAGGTCAGACTGACTGGTCTGTAGTTCCCCAGATCTACCTTCTTCCCTTTCTAAAAGATAGGCACTATATTTTCACTTTTCCATGTATCCCGGACCTCACCTGACCTCCATGAGTTGTCCTATACACAGCAAAGCCTGAAAAGCCCCATCATATAAGCACAAATTAGACAGCATTAAAATAAAAAGTCAACTGCATTTGCAGTGTCCTTCTCTCTGTTTCAGCTGAACTATTTTCACAGTAATTTGTGTAAATAAACAAGGCCAAAGTCTACCATAGTACACAAACAGGTTCCATTAATTAATTTTACTGGAATATGAACTCACTCCTGTGAAATCTGCCAGAGCCTATAAATAAAAATAAAATTTTAAATCTTGTCCTGATATTTTTTTCATTGTAAGTTATGATCTTTCCTTTTTGTACTAAATAATCAATATTAGTTAAAATTTTCTATTTTCTCTAGAGGAAAGCGTGCTCAGGTTTTTATAATGAAATATCATAATGGTCAATAGGTCTGAGCCTTTTGGATAGTATGGCATATAAATAAATATCATATGTACATTGCAAAATAAATATCCAATAACAGCCATAGTTGAAACATAACTCCATTTAAAAAATCCACTCTTTGGAAAGCTCAGACAGTATTTATGCCTTCCTAAAATTTAGGGCCTTCTAAATAGCATTTCTTTCATGTGCCCTTCCTTGGATTACACTGCATTCTCTGCTAGCCCCTCCATGTTTCCTTATCTCAGTTTGCATGAAATGCAATCATTCAAAATAGCAAACTTAAGTTAATTGCCATAGACAAGTGTTAATAGATTTTAATAAGGCTTTATTAGGATTTATGCAAATTGGGCTGTCCTGAAAATCAGAATAAAATCCTAGTTGTAATAGCCATTTTTCCCCATGTTGTGTTTAAACATAATAAGAGGAGCTTTAATTAGGACTTCCTGCTAGAATCTGTTGATGGAAATGCTCTTCTTAGAACTAGAAATAGGTGTCACAAAGATTATCTTTAAAACTGCGAGCTTTGTAATTCATTAATTAGCCTTGATGTCTTTTCTCTAGGGGTTCCTTTATACAAATACTACCCTCCATTTTTTTTTTTAGGAGTTTTTGCCTATTTATTTTTATCTTGATAAAAATGTGCATGGTGTCACAGAGAATTATTGTGTTGATTCCACTTGGGAATAGTCCTTTGATGAACATTTTACTATGTCAACAATTAAAATCATACAAAACATTAAAAGTACATTGGAAAGGAACAGTAATGAGAGGGTATAGCTTTCTGAATCAGTGTACTATTGATGCAGCGTACAAATCCCTATCTTAAAGCTAGGAACTCTGTTATGATAATATATAAGAGAAATTCAAAGCAACATAACTCATCTTTCTTTGTGTTGCTTAGCTATAGGAGTCACCTATGGAACAACCTCTCTCTTCTTTGCTGTCAATGGAAGATGCATGTGAATTAGGAATAGCAAATAGCCCTATGTAAGTAAATGGTAGAAATTAGAGAAAGTATACATCCCATTAAGTAAATCTAATCCAGTGGTTCTCAATCAGGAGGCCATGAAGTGGCCACGGCTGAACTGCAAGAGTGGGTCTGGGGTGAGGAGGGGAGTAGGCTGACCAACAACCCATATTCCATAGTCCTGAGGCAAAAGCCAGAATTCTCCCAAAACACTGGGCTGCTCCAGATGCGATACTCCCCAAACAAGAAAAAGTAGTTGCCTTACTTCTACACTGCAAGCAAGCTAATTAGCCAGAGCTTGTATTATGCAAAAGCACTTCTGTCATATCTGTTTCAGTGCTAACATGTACAGCTCTGATATATCTGAAGGATACCTTGCAAAAGGCCCATGAGAGAGGTCAACTGTGGGGGTTGTGGGGACTGGGGTTGCATGGAGTTGCGGTGTATTGGTTGTTGGGCAGCTGATTGACCTGGGGGTGGACAGGCTAATAGGTTGTGCAGGAAGCTAAAATAGGGTCATGAGTTCACAACAATGGAGAACCATTGACCTAGCCCATCTCCTCACTATTTTGGCAAGAGTGAAGAGTTCAAACTAGAAAATGTTCTGTACTTAAACTTACTTTATTTTTGCTTATAACTTTGAGGCAGATATTTCAAACCAGGTCTTTCTTTAAAAGAACACACATTTCCAGGGTTGCTCTCATGTCCAAACACAAACAATAGTATTTACATGCCCAAAACTTCACGCTAACAGGATTAAAATGCTTTAGAAAATTTACCCTTTTACTATTTACATGCTTTCATATATAATTTTTTTCAAACATAAATACTGAAATGATGTGATCAAACAGTGATATAATGTTACTTCAGCCGTTGGAAACAACCAAAATATTTTATGCCAATACACTTTTAGGAATTTAGCAGTTTGGAGCTTAACTCCAGATCAGTGGAAGCATTATACCCCATAGAGTAAGTAAAACATATCCATAAAATATTTTGTAATGTACTGTGTTAGGTCATTAAAGCCCAATATCAAGAAAGGTGCTAATAATTTTCCTATTTAAATACAAGGAAACCAAAACACTGAAAGCTTAAAGTCACAAAGACAAGGAAAAATTCTTATTATCTGATCATTCACAATACAACCATCTTCCCTCTTTTGAACCCAAACAGCTCAACAGGACTTTTCAGAGTCATTAACAACATAAAACTAACATTATTATTACTGCAGGCACACAGTAAAGTGAAGTAGGTATATTTTATAAAGCGGAAAGAGACATCTGTAATCTCTCCAGTTTCTTAAACAAAACAGAAAAGGAACCCCAATATGTGCTTGAGTCCACAACAAGGAAAAGCAAGTTTGACTTTAATTTTTAAGTTATAATGAGCTAAATGAATTTTAAATTAATAGAATGTTTGGTTCAACCACTGAGGAGGAGATTTTTTTAAAGTATAAGGATATTAGGAGCCCAGTTAAAAAGAGCTGGAGGCTCAACAATTCTCTGAGCCTTTGAAAATCTCTTCTCTAAACACAGATTTTTAAGCCCTTTGAAGTCAATGGAAAGTTTGCCATGGCCTTCAAGGGGCACTGAATCAGGCCCACAGTGACCCATGTTGATATCCGGTGTAACTACAACAAAGTCGATGATGTTACACCAGGGATAAATTTGACCCAAATTGTGTGAACCTTTAGGAAGCTGTGAGTTGACAACCCTAAAAAATGGGGTTTTCAAATGGAAATGGTGGCTAGCTCTTAATTATAATCAATACCAGACATTCTCAAAGACCTTCTTTCACCTACAAATGAAACTAATTACTACTATTTCTCGCTTGTAGTCTGCTGTGTTGCAAAACAGCAGCAGCTGGGCTGTCTTTTTTTATTTATTCTGAAAGGGCTTTCAATAAATCTGTTTTGAATTCTGTAACTCCTACCCTGCACCTCTCCCCCCACAAAATCACTGAAGAATTACAACCTAGTAAAGAGATTTATACCAGCACAAGGTAAAGTGCAGAACACGCTGGCAGGGGGGTGAACTTGTCTATCCCTCCTCATATGCGATCAGGTGTATTTGCAAATACTCTTCTACCTTTAGCACGGAGTGAGAGAGGTAAACTGCGACTCAGTTACTCCCCAGTCTTTGCCTGCCAGAGCAGAGTATGCAAAGCATACCCATTCCTATGCTTTAAAAAGGGAGGGAATATGCATATGTTGTTGACAACATGCCCAGTCAACAAGAACAATTCTGCTATCCCAGAGTGCTTGGTTGAAATCTGGGTGATGCATGTTGGGGGAATAAGGACTCAAATGCCTTGACCTATAGCTTCACATTCCAGTAATGCATCCAACAGCACTTGATAGGAACTGATCCAGATGGTCCTACATTCCCAAGTACAAATGTAGATAGCTTGGTAGGGGAAATGTTATATTGATTTCTTATTTAAAAGTACATTATCCTCCTTTACTAAGGTTTGTATGATGGACTAAGCTGAGGTGTGTTAGCTGACTGGGTAAGACATCGTCCTCTGCTTCCAGAACCATGTATTTGAGCCTCGCTTTGGACTTGGGCTAATGGTCAACCCAGCTTTAAATGAGTCCTTGGCCATTTAGACTGGAGAGTCCATGACAACAGTAGAATGTGCTAGCCCGCATCACACCTTCATGTGTCACTTTCTGTAGAAATTAGTGCACCTTAAACATGACAGCCCACTGGGTCATTTAGCACAGGCAGACTTTGCTTTTTGTCTAGAGAGGGACAAAATCTGGCCAGTGATGAGACTTTACCCACTTCTGTGCCCCTCTTCCCCACAGTTCTGAACTGTTCTTGAGGGGGTCCCTTGCTTCCTTTAAACCATATGCACAACCACTTTGTTCAGCACATGGCAGATCCAGCAGGGAGAACATGACACTAAGATGTGGGGGGATGTGGGCATACTAGAAGGTAGCATCAGGCTTCAGTCAGACGTAGACAGGCTACAAGGGTGGGTGGATGTGAATAGGATGGGTTTCAACACAGACAAGTCCAAGGTGATGCACCTGGGGAGGCACAACCAGCACCATACCTACAGGTTGGGGAACTCCCCTCTTGTCAGCACGGAGG
>NW_017728886.1:152280755-152312224 GCF_001723895.1 Crocodylus porosus
TATGAGGAGAGGCTACGGGACCTGAACCTGTTCAGCCTCCAAAAGAGAAGGCTGAGGGGGGATCTAGTGGCCTGTTACAAACTAGTCAGAGGGGACCAGCAGGCATTGGGGGAGTCTCTGTTCCCCCATGCACTGCCAGGAGTGACCAGGAATAACGGTCAGAAGCTGGCAGAGGGCAGGCTGAAGCTCGATATCAGAAGATGCTATTTCACGGTCAGGGAGGCTAGGGTCTGGAACCAACTTCCAAGAGAGGTGGTCCTGGCTCCTACCCTGGGGGTTTTTAAGAGGAGGTTGGATGAACATCTTGCTGGGGTTGTATGGCCCCACTATTGTTTCCTGCCATGGCGGGGGGTTGGACTAGATGATCTACTCAGGTCCCTTCCGACCCTAGAAACTATGAAACTATGAAACATAGATAAGACCAGGGGAGGGCCAAGCAATGAATCAGGAAGGGAAGAGAGAACAGCAAGGGATCAGCAGGGGAAGGAGACTGAAACAGCACTAAGGGAGGGGAGGGACTTACTTAGTGGCATGCTGGCTGAAAAGGTTGGCCCCCATTGCTTTAGACTGTCCTGGGGTAGAGCAGTCTAAGTTACAGCATCCTCCCTGGCCTACTACCAGATTCATCTCTGCCCAAAACCATCCTTGGGCCCTCAGCCAATTCTAGGACTCATAGGCTGGATCCAGCCTGGGGCACAAGGATGGCTGTCATGGCCAACATGCACAGTATACAGTGGCAGAGGTGGCAGTCTGATGGAAGTGGAAGGGGTTGAGGAGTGGCTGCAGCAAGCTTAGCCATGGCCAGTGCAGCCAAAGGGCCCTGAATTCCACAGCAGGCCATGCCCTGGCAATTTTCAGTGGCCCCCGGTAGCCTTGTGGGCTAGACAGAGTGGCTCCATGAGCCAGATCTGGCCAAAAGCCATATGTTTGACACTCCTGCTTTATAACAAATAGGGCATTTGCAGGTGTTAGGGCATCTTTATTAATAAAGCAGAGTTTGGTTGCTGACAGACATAATAGAAGAGGAAACAGAAAGCTGTTCTTAGCAGCATATTCTGATTAGAAATTACATCCATTTGTGCTACAGCTCAAATGACAAACACAAGTGCTACACTGTGTCAAACTAATAGGCCATCTAGCCCAGTATCCTGTCTTCAAAAGTGGCAGAAATGGATGTTAAAACAGGGGTATCCAGCCTGCAGAACCATATTATCCATCCCCTGGTGCTGCCCCCGAGTTTCGAAGTGACCCAAAAGCAGCATGCAGGATGCGTGCAATGGCCCTACATACTGCACTTGTTCCAACTAACCTCACAGAGCAGCAACCAAGAGTAGCACAGCCTCAGAGTGCCATGCTGCATGTGGCAGTGGCTCAGGGGCTGTTCTGAACAGCTTAGAGGCTACAATATTTCCAAGGCCTAGCTGCACAGCCCAGCCACTGTAGTAGCACCAGGATGCTGCTGCACAACCCTGCATTGGCAGTGACTCTGAGACCCTTCTGCACAGCCCTGTGGTAGTGGCTGCTCTGGTTTCAGAATGCAGGGGGTCTGTGGGTCCAGTGTGGCCTGGACCAGCCCCATGCCATTCCTCTGGCCTCTGGGGCCAGATGAGTTTGGCACCCCCTGTATAGAGACATCATTGAACCAGATACATCTCGAGTGATCTATCGTCTATTTGTTACCCTCCCTGGCACCCAAAAGGAAGCTGAGCATGCAGCTGAGAAGCCTGCCACAGGTCAAGACAGCCCAGGATCTTGAATCCAGGACCTCGGTCTTTGGAGGCTGGCAGACTTCCTTTAATTGGAGGGCAGCGATTTGAGTGTTTTGAATTATTTCTTTTTATCTTGCAAAATTAAGAGATTATTTATATAACCCCTGCTTGGATTTCAACCCAATATTTTAACAACTCTCAAAGCAGGGTTTCTGCTAGAAACAAAAAGCAGCTTTCCAATGACAGTCCTTAAGCATTCACCAGTTGCCTTACTATACCTAAATAACTAAGTTGATTAGAACATTTGAAAAAGTATTTTCAAAATACAAAATCCACTCTATTTCCTGCCAATTTTTTTTTTTTTTTTTTTTACCCTTTTTGACCTGGTCTTCTAAACAGTACTGTTAAATACCTCTAGCTGCAATAATCCAGTGATGCCCTATAACAGTGCAGGCCAACCTGAAGTATGCGTGCCACAAGTAGCACAGCCAGCTTGTATATGGGGCACAGCAAATTGGAAAAGGGGAAGGTAGCACAGCTGCAAATTGGACAGGGTGCAAAAAGCAGAGCCACAGATCAGGTGGGGAGTACACAAAAAGGAAGCAGAAAGCAGAACAGTATATTGGTCAGGAAGCATAGAGCAGGGAGCAGAAAGCAGAGCAGAAGGTCACCAGGTGAAGGGGATAGGAGCGACACAATCACAGAAGTTGTACAATCACAGAAGCAAGACCATATTCTCTTAGCTTTCTAAAACAAATGGAAGAAGAAAGTTTGCTGTTTCACTGAATAGCAGTATTTTCTCTGCTAGTTTATACCCATCATTTCACCCAGTTCTGTAATACTCATTTGTCCCAGTTCTGGAACTCATAATTAAAACACTGAATTGTGAAATGTGATTGGAGTATTTTATTCTCTCTCTCTGACTCAAGAGTATAGTACCTAAGAGCCGTTGTTTCTTTCCTCATCCAACATGCCTGCCTTATTGTCAAACAACAGCCCCCAGCTGACAAACTCAGGACCAAATATGTTTCCTGCATTAGTGCTTTGATCTCCAATTGCAACTAACCTAGAAGGGTAATAGTTACATTTGAGGTCACCAGGAGGTCTTGACCTCTGTTATATCACCCTTCTCCAAAAGAAAGTTTCATTTAATCATTGATCCCAGATACCTTATTTGTAATAGGTATAAATCACACTCTGGAATTGCCTGAAGAATTTTGGCAAGTGCTAGAATGTGAATGGATGCACAATCAATTCTTTTCCCCTGCTTTATATAGAGGTTTACATCTAATTCTTTTATAATAAGACAGTAAAAAATAAAAATCAAAGAAAAATGTTTACATTTTCACTGCAACCTGTTGCATATTTTTCAAAACTGGGACAATTATTTTAACTCCTAAAGCAAACACCCTTTTTTTTATATACATTTGGCTTGATAATTTAGGACATTGCAAGTACTGTTCTTGCTTTTGCTACCCTACACTTTCCGTGCTTTCCCTGCTTCTATTTCAAACATACAGTGACTGAAGACTGAAGTGTTTCAGAAAGAAATGGTGAGACTTGGCACATGTAAATGTTGCTGCCTGACTTCACCATCACTGATTACAGCTGATGGAGAGTTCATAAAAGAGCAAAGCTAGCTGTCACAGCAGATTACTGCACACAAAGGACAAGACAAAGAAATAATGCCATCATTATTATTTATGGTCATTAACTGGGCTGAGTTCACTCCTACAGAACCCTACCTGAGCAGTAAAAATGGTCTTCTAATAATGAAAGGTTGCATTTCTATTGAAAAGATTAGGGTTGTGTCAGTCAGTTGGCAGCTTGCTATAAAGAATGTGTTTCAGGAACTAACCATATTCCTAGGTAATGTGCACTGAAAAACTGTTATCAGAAGGTTGACCTTATGAAGAATGTTATGCAAAACTGACCTTGTATAACAACTGATAAAAACACCTATTTCAATAGAGTGATTGTGCCCATTATCTAGATCCAGGCAAGACTGATGAATCAAGGTATTGCATATATGAATTTTGGGGGAGAAAAGTTCCTTGCAACTCATGCAACTCTTAAAGCATAATACTAGAAGGAATCACCTGGGTCATCAAATCCAGCCTCCTGTGGTCACAGGGGCCACATCTACATGAGACACTGCCTGTTAAGTACTAAATGACTGCAGAGTAACCATAGTAACATCCCCAAATGGCTTTTTGGTGATGCTAACTGCACAGTAGCTCTTTACTACTGTGCAGGAGCATTGCGTCATGCTTCATGCCACACAATGCTACTATGCAGTAGTAACTAGCTACTGTTCAGTAGTAATGAGCTACTGCACAGTCAGTGCCTCATGTAGACATGGCCAGGCAACCACAGAATAGATGCTAAGTCTAAAGAATCCTCAAGAACATCCCCAGGATCCTTTATTGCACACTGGTGTTCTCTGACTTGGGTAGTGGTGGTAGGTTTTGCTTTTCCAAGTAATTGCTGGGCTTGCTTTTTAAAAGAAATACAATCTATACATTTCTAATGCTAACTACAGTTTGTTCTGCATTGGGCTACACCTTCTATCAATACAGATAGTGAAGCTGCTGCCAACTGCAACACACACTATTTCTAAGGACTGTGTCCTGCCAGGAATATATGACCCTGATGTTCTGGGATATTTATGGTCTGTTTCTGAATGAAGATGAGGTGTTGGTTTGGACCCATAAAGCCTTCAATGGCTTTGGGATCTGCCTATCCCCTCCCTGAGCCACAATGTTACAAATTGTGGTCAGCAGAAGAATTCAAACTTAAAGCTCCATACTCATGAGTGGAGAAGTTGTCATCTATCACTCTCAGTGATAGGCTCTGAACTTTGGAATTCCTTCCTTCTACAATGGATTTTCAAAGCAGGCTACAGACCCATCTTTTTCCCAGGTATTTTGGGGGAAGGAAGGTTGGAATAAGAAAACATATTGGTAAGCCATTAAACTTAATGCTAACTTAATCCTACATTAACTCCAAAGGAATCCAAATATTGTTTCTTCAAGTCATCTCCATTATAGGATCTACATTTTGCAAAATGCCCCTTTTACTTTTAATATCTCCATTTATTAGACAATAGTAGCTCAAAACCTCTGAAAAATCAGATCCTGCATAATCAGAAAAATCATATCCTACAATGGGCAACAAATATTAAGAAGAGTTTTTAAAATATTAGACTGGAGGTCAGATTTCCAAAGACACCTAAAGATTCAGACAGGCACCTAGTAAAATTTACAAAAGTTTCTGTGCTAGGCACTTAGCTTTCTCTGAAATGAGTAGGAGTTAGGCACCTACTCTACTGAGACAATGTTGATAATCCTATAGAAAGGTCCCCCTGCTTAGGCATGTAAATAGCTTTGTAAATTAGACACACAGGCTAGGGACAGAAATTACAGACAAACTGATATAAGTTATCAGAAACCAGTTCAAATCTGTAACACAACAATCAGTATACATAAACCACTTCTAAAATGGCTAAAAACTGGTTTACAATAAAGCTGGATGAATGTAGCATTAGACTTAACTAATTTAGGTTAAATAAGTTTGTTGAACTTCTGTTCCATATCCCCTCCCCATTCAAGTTAACTCACAGTCCCCCATCATCCTAGGATGCTTTGTACCTCCCCCGCAACTGCCCCCCCCCCTTCACAGGGTAGGTGGGTTACTCTTGGGCAAAGGTGTCTGCTCCAGCCAAGCAGGGAGGCATGCTCTAGCAACCCAGAACTTCTGGCCTGGGCCACTGCAGGATGTGGCTGCATTTCCAGAATCAAAAGTGAATGTCTGTTCACTTGCTTATTGGTTCAATCTACACAGGTTAGACTAACCTGCAAAGATTGAATTGATTCAGCCTTGGGCTTTTTGACTGTCTATACTTAGCCCCAAGGTCTATAGATGATCCATATATATGCTTTCTGATATTTGAAAGGCCAATTCTGTAAGAATGCACAAGCACAAACAGAGTGTCCATGGAACACTAACATTTAAAACAAAAGAAGTGATAGAACCCATTAGAAAAAAAAGTATTCTGGGGGGGTTGTTTGTTGGTCAGATTCTTATGAAATCTGTTTATGCTCCAAGTTCCCATTTACTGACGCAGGCATGAACTTTCAGGGCCTGGACATTTTACTTACATATAAAAATTTGTCCTTATAAAGGTGTGACTGCACAATGTAGAAAACAGGCAACACATTATTCAAAGGCAGTTAAAGGCCACTGAACAAGATCCAGGCAGACCAGTGATGGCATTCTCAGATCTTGATAAAAGCAGTTAGATGCCCAGAGGACTAAAACATTCATATGGCCAAGTAGGTAATATATTAGACACTAAGGTAGCTGCAAAGACATAGCAGCAGTGACGTGTGCACTCGTTATGTACCTGTGTATTTATTAATTTATTTAGATATATATATCCTGCCCCATCCAAAAGGCTCAAAGTGTACACACAATTATACAAATGAAAAAAAATGCAATTCTCTTTCCTTCTAGTGAAATAATATTTTATGGTCTTTCCAAAGCAAAATCCTAATAACTGAACAGCTGCCAGAAAGAGAGAGAACACATTAGCCATATCTATGTTTGCCTTTTTGCTATAACTTGCTTATTTTCTTCACCAATATCTTTTTTAAAAGATGACCTAGTTCAAACAATTTTATGAAGTTAGCAAATGAATAAATTTGATCTATACCTAGTTTAAAATCATCTCAAGAAACTTTAGTAAAATTCAGTATCTGAGCAATCTTTCCAAAATGACTACATGGCATTCTTCTTTTGAAGTTTTGTTTTAAAAAAAAAATTCTCCCAGGCTAAGATCCAGTAAGTTACATTTTAGCCCAGAGCAAATTTTTACAGCTAAGTTATAAACCCCTGAAATAGGAGTTCATAATGGAAACAGCTGCTCAACCCTAACTACTGCGGGTGCCACTATAATAAAATCTGCAGGAGTGCACATTAACAATGGCATCCCCTTACACTCTTTCCTGTTACCCGTCCATTAACTGAACCACACCACTTAATAGATGTAAAGACTACAGGCTTCCCTCTTCCATAACAAGATAAGCAATATACATGTGGTAAACCACATTCTCCAAATGTCACTGGACATGTATCCCCCAGAGGAATGGATCTCCAGCCTAAGGTATACTATCCAATCCCAGTGATTTCTAGTTATTCCAGTCCACAGTGCTGTCTGCTGGGTTCCAATACAGTATCTTACATAAGTGCTAGGTATGCTGATGTGGCTATGTTGAACATGGATCTCCCATTGAGTCCCCCAAACACAGCAAACATCTATTTCTTTGAAAACTGGACTTGCTGGTCCAGGAGGCCTTTTACAGGCCTATGTTGTCTCCCTTTCTCTCCGGGTCCACAACCTGACCTTGCAGCAGGGGGCACAGAGCCAAGCCTCCAGAAGCCTAGTTGCTTCCTTGGTCCAAGTCATACACCATCAAGTTCATCCACCTCTGACTCAGCCCAGTCCATCCAGCTCTCAGCAAAAGCCTTGGCTGAGCAGTTGGGCCTGCTCTGATTTGATTCATACCTTTGGTCTGAAGTGAAAGGTGCCATCCCCGTGGAAGCACTTGCTGTCCCAGAGGAGTGCCTTTATGGATGACAAGACCTCCCAGATGGCAGGTTATTAGATAGTCTCCTAGCCCCCCATTACTGCTTATTTCTCTGACCATGGACAATGATGAGACTGGTGGGGCTCCCAACACCCACTGAGAACAATGGTGGGAGCAGTAAGTAGAGAACAGTTGCTCCAAGATGAGCAGCTCATACAGGGACTGCCTTGAGGAGGCTTTTCTGGAAATAGTGGCTTTGGGTGTCTGATTAGTGCTTGAGCATTTGCCTACTGCCTGGTGTATGAGGTCTCCACACCCCCAATGGAGTGTTTTATTTTCTTCCCCCCTCTGAAGTAACTAATTGACAGGACTTGTTCTGTGTGGGGCTGGTTTAGCTAGTTGAGGGGTGAAGCTAGGCTAGGCAGTCCACAAAAAGACAGCCCCCAAACAGAGAGCAGCAATGGGCAACTAACAGAGATGGAGTTTGCCTATGGAGTTTGCCCAAGAAGGGAGCCAGGGAACAGCAGATTCTGTGTGAGCATATGCAAGGGCCCAGGGATGGGTGTTTGGTGTGTGGATTTTATGGTGCAATTTTCTTTTTTCCCTTTTTATTTATTTATTTATTTTTTACAGCTTCCATGTCCTCCAGGGAGCAAAGGAGGCAGAAATGGAGGCGAAGTTAGCAGTTGTGACCAGCATGGGGTGTACCATGTTTGTGTTCCTCCTAGAAAGTCAAGACAACTTGATCTGCCTCAAGTATAAGCTGGTATCTGCCCTGGAGGAAAAGATCCAAAGCTTGGGAGGACAGGTATTGGAACCCCACCTTCCCCACCCCGACACACACCTTGGGAAGGCTCCAGTACACCGTCCCACCTTCCAGTGGGGGCTGAAAAAAACCCAGACTGAACTCCCTCTGTTCCCTTTCCCCACCTCCCATTCTAAAAACAGAAACACGCTGAGAGGCAGCGCAGACACAAATTACAGAAGACATTATGTTTTGAAACATCTTCATCTGAACCCTCATGCAATGAGGGTTCAATTTTTTGCCTGATTGGCCACTGTTGAAGCAACCTGCATCCATGCACTTGTGTTTGGTCAGTTTTAAACCACTTTCTATGGCCAGATTGGGCAAAAATTGACATTTCTGTCTGCGCCCTATATCACAGAATTTCAGATCCTGAGACCAGGAAAGCATGAGGTCAGCAAAACTAGGATGCTAGATTTAAAAAAGCTGGATTTCATTCAACTCAAGGAGTAAATAAGCAAGGAACCATTGGCAATGATATTCAAGAAGCTGTGGGAGATGAGCAAGCTACCAGAGGACTGGAAAAGGACAACATTGTGCCTCTCTCTGCATGTCCCTCTTATAAACAAATTGGAGAAATGTGGGCTGGACAAAAAGACTATATGGTGGATAGACAACTGGCTCAATAACCACAAGCAAAAGGTACTTATAAATTGATCCATGTCAAAATAGCAGGAGGTTTCAAGTGGAGTCCCACGGGGTCTGTTCTGAGCCCAGTGCTGCTTAATTTGTTTATTAACAATTCGGATGCTAGCATAGAAAGCTTCATGAGCAAGTCTGCAGATGATACAAAACTTAGAAGGACTATGAACACATTGGAGGATAAAAGTATGGTTCAGAACGATCTTAAAAGATTGGAAGGCTGGGCTGAAGCAAACATGATGAAGTTCAAGGTGGACAAATGCTATGTGTTATACCTAGGGAAGAAAAAATCTTAGACATGAAAAATGGGCGACACCTAGCTAGACAGCAGCACTACAGAAAAGGATATGGGAGTTTCAGTATATCACACTCTGAACATGGGTCTGTGGTGTGATGCAGCTGCACAAAAGGCAAATGTGATTTTAGGATGCATCAAAGAAGCTTCAGGTGAAAGATACAGGAGATGATAGTGCCTCTTACTCAGCACTGGTTCAGCCTCATGTAGAGTACTGTGTGCAGTTACAGGCTCCACATTTTTAAAAGACATGGAAAAGTTAGAGAGGATTCACAGGCAAGTGACAAGAATGATAAAGGACTTAGGAGGCAAGTTATACAAGGAAAGACTGAAGGAGCCAGGCATGTTCAGTTTCCAGAAAAGACACTTAAGGGATACAATAACAGTCATCAAATACTTGAAGGGCTGCCATAAAAAGACACCTTTTCTCTCTTTCTACAAAGAGAAGGACATGGACCAATGGTTTGAATTTGCAACAAAGTGGGTTTATATTGGATATCAGGAAAAAAATCTTCACTATTAGAATAGCGAGGCATTGGAAGAGATTGCCTAGGGTATTTGTGGACTTCATCACTGGAGGTGTCCAAGAAGAGGTTGGACAGCCACTAGTCAGGGATGTTCTAGGGCACAGCTATGCCTCTGTTCTACTATGGGTATTTCCCATGCTTCTGGGCTTTGCTAATTGCCACATGGAGCTAAGAGGGAATTCCTCCCTCAGTAGCTGCTACATGTGTTATGGGTTTCTTTATGCCTTCCTCAGAGGCATTGGATGTTGGCTGTAGCCAAAGCTGGGGATTTTGACTGGGTTGTTCCAGTGCTCCTGCTGGGATTTAAACCCAGCAGAGGGTCTTGCCTCTCTGCTCAGGTCAGACCAATGGCCATATTTGGGGTCAGAAAGAAATTTTACCCCATGGTCATATTGCTATGGACTGTGAGGGGTTTTTGCCTTCCTCTGTAGTGAGGCAGGTGGCCCGCTTCCTGGGATCTCTTGAGCATATATTAACAACCTTTACAGAAGCAGGACATTGGCCACTGTGGACCCCCTACTTTACCTCCAGCAGGTTAGGGTGTTATGTCTTGTATCAGGGTTCACTATGTAGTTTTGCTAAGAGGTTAGACAATAGATTTGTATAGGATTGGGGTGATCAGGCAGAGGGTTGGACTATATGAACTATGGAGGTCCTTTCCAGCCCTGCTTGTCTATGATTCTATGACTGGCTTTCAAATCCTGTCTGAAAAGGCACTGTACATGTGGATAGTCAAAGTGCATCATGCCTGCCCTGACATAAGTTGGAGGTGAAGCCTAGCAGCGGTAACACCAGAGCAGCCCCACCCAGCCTGGCACACCCTGTATAAGATGCCCATTGCCAAGAGAACTGGTGACCTCCAGTGGCAGCTGCTGCATGGGGCCCTAACCATTGGCACCTTGTTCTGCCACTTTGACTGAGCAGTACCAGCAGCCTGTCACTTCTGCAAGAAAAAAGTGGAGGAGACTCTCTCTCACATCTTCCTGGACTGCCCCACCTGCAGCTGCCCTTTCCTGCCCTCAGCACCTGCTTTGGCACATTGGACTTGGACTTCTCTGAGACTGTCTATATTGTCTCTATTCCATACTGAGCAGGTGAGGGGAGCACAATCTGCCTAGCCAATTTCCTGCTGGGCCAGGCCAAGAAGGTAACTGAAAAGCCACAAACACCAGCTTGCAGGGACTGGCTCTGACAATCCCCTCCACCTCTTCTGCTTCTTGGTCCAGGCATGTGTCACATTTGAATTTGGACATTTTACTTTGTAACAAAATGTGGGCCAGCTTGTGTTGCACTGGGCCATCAAGGGTGTGCTCTGCAAGGTGGAAAACAGACAGTTAGTCCTAAATGTGTAACCTTATGAAAGGTATTGCAAGGAAGAAGGTTCAGTCTCTGTTTATATGGTGTTTTTGTTGCTGACAGGTGTTTCATGCTCAGCCCTTATGAGGGGTATACTTTTTTGCATTTTAAACTTTTATTTTTAATATTTTTTATAATAAATATTTAAAAGATTTTTTAAAGGAGTCTCCATCTTCCTCTCATTTACTAAATACCACTCACTGCAGCACTTACCTGTTGCAGGATCAGGCCAGTAAATAATTGTGTGACTAGCTATAAAATATATGGCAGAAAAAGGAAATTGTCATGATATTTAAATATTAGTAACCAAGGAAAACAGACTGCAAATGTGCTCATGTAAAGGGTCAGCTGGTGGTACTTAACAGCAAATCCTTGGCAGGTTGCACCTGCACATTCAGGTGTTAAATCTATGAAACAGGTCAAGTGACAGAACTTAACCTGGAGTGAGCAAGTGTTCATACCCACCAAGTTCTGTACTCAACAAATAAAGACATCTTTGATATTTTGGCCCATTCCTTCTGTCACCACGGAATTTGCAATCTAAATTAAGTGGCTAACGTAAGAGGAAGGATCAATGACCATGAAGAAAACACAGAAAACCAGACAAAGCCAAGCTTCTTGGAGAGAATTATTTACAAAGAGTTCAGACCACTTTGTGCCACATCAAATTCAAAGTCCACCCAAATCACAATATCAGATGGTAATATGTTGTAATAATTTAAATACTAAGAATCACGTACAGTATGTTGTTATACTGATGTGCCTTTCCTTCTGTTTCTCATAAGTGTCTCTTTCTTCCCTACTTCCCTCCCCATGGCATCCTGTTCAAAATTAAATAAAGGTTAAACAGTCCATAAAAGAAAACGTAGGACAAAATTTTGGCCCATTCAACTGGGTGAGAATTCTGACACAGTTCAGTGAAAACTGGGATATCTCTTTCCAATTAACCCAAGATAAGGAGTTACTCTGTTTCATGCTGACCTAAACAAGAACAGATTTTGGCCATTATGCACTACTACTCACTCTAACTCTGAGGTCATCCTTATTTCTGATTGGGGTCATAGGTGGGGGAGGAAGGAAGCAGCCACCCAAGCTGGACTGTGGACCCCCTCATACCCTTTCAATAGACAGAAGCCCCTTGTAACAATTATTAGGGGTGGGAGAGGACTCAGTCCCAAGGTCCATTTGTTTGAACAGGCCTTAATTTGTCCTCCTCCTTCCTGATGAGGCCATTAAGGAGATCCCTATAGCCTCAAGGCTGCATGTGGTGGCTAAACAACCCTGGTCAATGTAAAGCGGGGGGGTTGTTTCTTTGCATAAGTCCAGACTGCTACAACAGAGATGAGAGGCCAGTACATCAGCTCTCTTTCTTCCTAAGCATCTCCACACAACTCCAGCACAAACACAAAATCCTTCTACCCTGGGCTTGTGTGTGGAATTAAACAGTCCTTTGAACAGGTCAGCACACTATGCAGCCAACCAGCACAGAAGGCAAAGTACACAGTATCAGCTGGATAGGGCCTTATTATCTGTACTCCAACTAGGCAGTTCTGGCTATGGGATTTAGAAAGGCAGACTAAATGTGTAGCTAAATAAACAGTAACACTAGAGAGAAGTCACTTCTGATTTAGTCTATTGTGCTGAAGTTAATACATGTGGGTTTTTTAAATTTCAGAATGTATTTGAAGAAACAACTGAAACAATAAACAGAATGCTTCATTAATAGCAATGGGAATTCACAAGAAAATACAAAATTTCTGCAAGATTTTCAGTTGATTGGTCGAACAATAGCCACATATGTGTATGATTCAGCTATCATGTGAGAGTCTTATGTATGCAGTCTGTGTTTCTCTCTAAACTAAACAGAGATCTTTTTTAGAGAATTGGGGCCTGTCGCCCTGCACAGTGAAGTATTCATCAGTCAAAGACTTTATCATGTAAATTAATGCTACTAATCAACTTTTTAAGATGTACTATATGTGATACATGGAAAAAATAATCACATGATGTATATGATTTTAAGACCAAATCCCATTATAATGCCTTAGTTAATTCCTATTTCAGACCCCTGTATCTAGCCAACAGGGCTTGAGCTCTCATTTGCCAGGAATGATGACTTAGGCAAGGAGTTGTGGGCTCCAGAAAGGAAAAAGTTAAAAGGAATGATTTTCAAGAGATACAAATATGAGCTAGTCACTTCATCTCCTAGTCACTCCCTGTAAGAACCAGATGCCTAATTGCTCCTAAAATGGTTTCTACTTTCTTCCTTCAGTTGTAAACAAGGAAAAAGCCATACAAGCATGTTTGTTCTTCCTAATAATTCATTAGACTTGCAGCTAATAATTAATTAGACCCACAATTGTAAATTACAATGACCACTCAGCAGCCAAAAAAAAATCATATCTAAATAAATTAATAAGATCAGGTGGTCAATAAATCAAAGTAGCAACACAGCCTTGTAAAGCCCTATAGGAATATAACTCCAGCCCAAATCCCTGACAAATAAATGGCTTTCACAGCCTGCTCAAAGTCAGCAAGTTGAGGCTATTCCCTAATCTTGTTTATTTCCTACCTTTTCCTAGGAGACAGAAAGCCCCAAAGGTTTCTTTAAGCCTTCCTATTGTTTGTAGTAGTTACTCCCAGCCAATCCGGAATAGGAGCAGGTAAATGGCCAATCAACAATTGAACAACATAAACTGAGTTTTAAAACCGAGTACTGAGAGCATGAAGTGAACCACTGGTAATTAGCCCAGAGAGGAAGAGGAGGGAAAAATCCCTCCCAGATCTGTAGAGTAAATTAAAACAAGTGAATTTGTGAAAATCAGAACCTTCTTGCTGGCATTCCATCAGCCGGAAAAAGACTCTGCATTTGCCCGTGTGTATTATTCAATCAGTTCTACTATTTTAAATAATAATGAGCCATTTTCTATTATAATGTAATAAATCTCAGAGGACTTCGGTTTCCAGAGATGCTGAGCACCTGGATTTCCTCTGACTCTTAATGGAAGATAAATGTGCTGAGCACCTCTGGATCAGGCCTATAATGTTCAACCTACTAAGACACACATTATAAGGCAAGATAAGCACTTTAATATTTTACTAAGGCACACTAAGGAATGATGAAGGAGCAGCCAGGAGCTTTCTCATAGATAGCGGACTAGCAGTACTCCAGCCTGAATGATTATTTTAATGTTGTATGGGCTTTGTTGTAGTACTATGTATTTAAGTACTTAAAGCTATGCATATGACTAATGTTATTATTTAAATAAAACATAAATAGAACTGGCAAGACAAATTTAAAAATGGAAAGTCTTTGCACAAAATTTTAATATCCTTTGAAATTTTCCTATTCTTCAACAAAAATCTAGGGGTGGGCTGAGGGGTAACAAAAGGGTTGGGAAGCAGAAGTAAGTACCAAAAGTAAATACTTTATTTTCTAGTACACAACACACTTTTTTTTTCCCAAAAAGCAACTGCTGAAAATTGGGGTGAAGATTATAAGTGAGTAAATACAGTAACAACAATTTGTGCCACTTAAGTGCCTGCCAGGCTAAAGTGACAGTATCTCTGCGTGCAATCCACAGGGAGCAGAACAATGAGCAGACTCTGCTCTTTAGTTACTGCTACTCAGTTACTTACTACAAGGAAAGATCTTTTCTTCTTCATTCTGCATTTCAAAAACAAGGTATAGCTCTTATTCTAGGGAATGTTGTATGCAAGAAAATGTGGTATTAAAGTGAAGGAAAAATAATAATTGAAAGTTGGGTTTTTTTATTTTTCCTCTATTCAGAATGAACAACCAAATTCCACCAATTTAGCTATTTCCTTCATTTTTACATAAAATAATAGGAAAGTCCATGAAAAATAAAAGTAAAAAATACTCTAATATAATAAAAGCCTTACCACTTCCATCTCTGTGTCTGGCTGTCCATAATGCTCCAGGCCAACTGCACATGCATGGCCCAGAGCCTTACAGACAAAGAGATAGACAGTCGGAGGCAGTGGTGGGAGCGGAGGCAGTTGGGGCAGGGCTGTGCTCCCCGCTGTGGGGCGCAGCGGAAGGAGCAGCCCCGGGGTGTGGCGCAGGGTGCAGCCATGAGGTGAGGGCCTCGCTTGCGACCATGCCTGGGGAGAAGCATAGTGCACAGCTGCAGGATGCCTCACGGGGAGCAGGCAGGGGGTGCAGACAGCAAGTGTGTGCCCCATGCCCGCTCCCCACACAGTACCCTGCAGCCACACACCATGCCCCCCCACCAAGCAGGTAGCACCCACCGGCTGTGGGCCACAGGAGGGGTATGGCACACAGCTGCAGGACGCCCCAAGGGAAGTGGGCAGGTAGGCATGGGCAGCACCTGCAGACTGCGGCACACAGCTGAAGAGTAGAGTGGACCCCCACACCCTCTCCTTGCACGGCACCCTGTGGCCACACGCCACACCCCCTCCCCAGGTGGGGAGTGCCTGCCAGGTGTAGCCATGGGGCGCGCAGGGCAGGACACATGGCCACAGGGAGCCACAAAGGGAGCGGGCACAGGGGGCGTGGGCATCACCCACCAGATGCAGTACATGGCCGCAGGGTATGACCCCCACACCCGCTCCCCAAGCAGCACCCTGCACACCAATACCTCCCACACACCATACCTCCCACATACCCTCCCTCACACTCCCCATGCCATGTGCCACCCACCCACACAGCTGTGTGCCATGCCCCCCCATGAGCCCTGTGCCACACCCCAGGCCCAAGCCTCATGCTGCGCAGTTGCAGCCAGCACGTGCTACCCCC
This sequence comes from Crocodylus porosus, assembly GCF_001723895.1. Lineage (NCBI taxonomy): Eukaryota > Metazoa > Chordata > Crocodylia > Crocodylidae > Crocodylus > Crocodylus porosus. Next base: position 152,296,458 of record NW_017728886.1, read on the forward strand.
ACCATGGCTGTTCCTCACACCCCATGACCACGCACCACCCCACACCCCAGGGCCACTCCCTACACCACATAACCACATCTGGCAGGTGCCCCCCATGCCATGCAGCTGCAGCCATGCATCATCCCTCCCCCTACACAGCTGTGCACCATGCCCCCCATGCACCCTGTGTCATACCCCGGGGCCAATCTTCACACCACATGGCTGCAGCTGGCAGGTGCTCCCCCCATCATGACCACTCCCCCCTCCATGTTCTGTGGCCATGCATCCCCAACCAAGCAACCCCATGCCACACCCCCTGTGCACCCTGCACCACACCATGGGGCTGCTCCCCCACCATGTGGCCACAGCCAGTGGGCACTCCCTGCACCATAGCCACTCTCTATAACACTCCCAACCCTGGAGCTGCATGCCACCCCCCGCACAGCCAGGCACCACGTCCCCATGTATGCCCAGTGCCACACCCTGGGGCTGCTTCCCATGCCATCCAGCCATTGACTGCTCCCCACACCATGCCCTGCGGCCATGCACTACCCTGCCCCTACACAGTCATACACCACTCTGCTTCATGAGTGGAGCAGCAGGGAGGGGAGTGGAGTAGGGCTGGACACACAGTGGGCAGGAGTGGGGGGAGCAGGGCAGGACCCAGAACACCAGTGTGGGGGGTGGTCTGGGGCAAGACCCAGAAAACAGGGCTGGACCCGGAGCAGCAGGGGGAGGGCGCAGGGCCAGACACTGGTCTCCATTCCCACTCACCCCCACATCATTCATGATGGGCATTTTGCTAGTATCTATATAGTTTGCCAAATGATGTGCAAAGAGTCATGAAATCATATGGTTCATGTGCAACCTGCTGTCTGTCAACTTGTGTGCACAGGTATTAAAATATAGGGTAACATTTTTTAAAAGCACCTCTTCTAGATCCTACCATCTCTGGGTCCTATCATAGAAAATTCCTAGGAGCCTTAATGACACTGAAAAAGAAAAATCAATGGACTTTAGGTTCCCAAGTGAAAACATGAGAGGCCACTTAAAGTAGGGACACATGAACATTTGGAGAGTTTCAAAAGGGTAACTTTTCCAATGAACAACAGCCCTGTTGCATTCGAATTGTTATGAGCAGACAAGCCAGGAATTACATAAATTGCAGTACAACTGCTCCAGTTTTAACGCTGCTTCATCCAGTGTTAAAATTTGGAGAAGCTGTCTTACATTTGTATCATCTCCAGCTTGTCCACACATAAGAACTGGAAATTAACAGCTGCGGCCGTTTTGAAATGTTTCCGTTTTGAAATGACTTCAAATGTGTGTGCGCCCGTTCCATTAGTTGGCTTTGAAATTTTTATCCATGTTTTCTTAGACACACAACTTTGTTCTACAAAATTCTAGAAATATATTGCTCAGGCTATGCATTATTCACTTTATTCCTATAACTAATCTCTCTGAACTAAATGTGCTTCTCATGAGTAAAACAAGCAGACTTGGCCCTTAATAACCATTTTGTTAACCTGTAAGAATCCTTAATATATGTAAATGTTATATTATGGGAGCTTAACTGAACACATTACTTAGAAAACTCATAATACTATTTCTTTTTGGCAGCCCACTCTTTGGAGCAAAACCCTCTGAATTTCTCTTTACCAATCACATCGTTATGATAATGAGTTCATGTCCTACAGACACAACATAAAAGTACAAGCTCTAGCTGAGTTCACAGATTTTACACAATACTAGTCCACTAAAAAGTTTTAGCCTTATGTTCAAAATATTTATTTTAAATGAAGCTTCAGTGAAAAGGTGTGATTTCATGGACTCAGTTCACAATTCTACTCTCACCCCTTTCCTCCCTAACATAGTTTAAGGTTGAGCAATGCCGTAGCCAGGGGGTGAGGCCAGGCGGGGCAGGGTGTGGGACACAGCTGCGAGCATATCATTTTGGGGGAGTGCAGGGATGGGCAGAGGGCAGCTCCCACCACTGTGTGCACTCCTAGGCAAGCATGGTGGGGGCATGTGCCCCCCCAGATCTGTACATGGCAGGCTTTGCCCTAGGTGCCAAACTTCCTTGCCATGGTATTGAAGGTGAGTATTCATAAGAATGAAGAGCATTAATTCCCTACTCCAGTGGCATGGATGCACTCATTCTGAATCAATTCCATCCTCTTGAAGGTTGGCATCACTTCAGTGATTCATCCTCCAAAAGGCTTTCATCCTTTTGTAACCTACCTCTTGAAGGTTGTCAGAGTAACATTTTTAACAGCTTGTACAGCTTTAAATAGGTAAATAAGTCCGTTCATTTGAAGAGAAGTGACCTCCAAAAGGATTAGGATTGTTCCAATATTATTCTTACTGAATTCAATGACCTCCTGATTTCAAAGGGAACAGAGAGAGGCTTGTGTGTCACAATTTTAGAAAATCTATTTCACATAGTTACGCTTAAACACATCTTGGTGGTGCTCCTCTGATTTGGGGCTGAAGAGAATTCATATGTTTTAATTGAATTAATGAATATGCACAGAGAAAAAAATTCACTATTACCTCTAATGTCTGCACTCTTAAATATTTATCCTATTTGTTAAATTTGTACTACCAGTTAAACCTTGCAGCAGCAAATCTTGACATCCTCATTTTTAATTAACAGAAGTTTCTTTTACAGAAAAACAAATAAACACTATGGTCTTCTGAGTCTGTCTGCATACATTGGATCATCTGAGCTGAGTGTCATGGAAGTCAATAGATCAATAGCATATCTAAAGGAATTTCACTGAACTGGATGGTTGAAGCAAATTTGCTTGTTTCAAAGTAACTGATGGACAGGACAGTCACATCAGGTCCCTGTTACGTTGGACCCCGTACAAAAAGCACACCCCTAAAGAGCCTACCATCTCATTCCCTGGAGAAACATGAAGGGGCTCTCCAGTTGAAATCATGTGGCCATGGAAGAGCTGGGCATTCCCAGATCTCATGGAAACTGTAAATGCTCAACTCCTTTGAACAGCAATCCCCCATCCTTTTTGTTTTGTAGCATTACAAAGAAGCCTAAGGCAAATGACAAGACAGAGGTACAGGAAAATGTCTAGGCTGAGGGGCTAATGCAGACTGAGGAATTGTTTTTTAATAGAAATAAAAGCCTAGCCTGAGATATTATAAACCAATCAGACTAAATATCCATAAGACATCTCCATAGGGAGGATTTCCAAACATACAGTAGGATTTTGGTTTTAAGGTAAGGTATTATATTCTTTTACATGTGCAAAAGGGCAACTGCTTGATTTTATGGGCTCAGCTGTAGGACTTCCCACAAGGATCAGTTCTGTCACCTCTACTGTAAACATCCACTGGCAGCTGCTGGGGGAGTTAGAGCAACACATACCAATTCACAATCATCAGTACACTAACGACACCCAGCTCTACAGCTCCTTTTCTCCTGACCCAGACACTGCTGCTGCCAAGCTCAAACAATGTCTGGCAGAAAATGGGAGCTGGAGACAAGCCAGCTGGCTTCAGCTCAATCTGGACAAGACCGAAGTGATGATAATCAGCAGGGGGAAATGCTTTGAGGACCTGGTGAAATTTCTAACTGCTCCATCAATTGAGGCATATGTCTGGTTCATCTAAGTGGTGCTCAGTTTAGGTGCCTTACTACACACTCCTCATTCTCCCAAAACTCACAGCTACTGTGTTGGTCATGAAGATAACTTTCACCTTTTGTCTGCAAATCTCTCTTTGTTGTGCTGGATACCTGCTTTATTTTACTCAGCCATGCCTTTCTCATCTCTCCTCTAAACTACTCTGCTGGATTATCTGAGAAATCTCCAACTAGAATGCCACTCCTCCATGTGGTAGACATAATGAGAGTACCAACCTGTTCTCCACTTACTGACATGACTATCACCCACCCCCTTCTCTAATCCATCAAATATACACAAAGTTAATATCTAGTCTGTGCTAAGGTCTCTGCATTGGCTTCCTGGTAAAACTGGATTCTTACCCCAGGTGTATTTTCAGGAATTTGGCCATCTTTAATAGGAATTGCAAGACAAGTCTGTTTTCCAAAGCCACCATAAATGATTAAATGTTTTTCACCTGGCTGACCAATCGAGTTATGTGATTTAATTTTACCAATAAAGCACAAATTCTTGTCAGAAAACTGTTACACCAGTATAGTTCACATCAGTTTCTGAACTAGTATAAGCTATGCTGGTATAAGCACTTGTATACTATTATAACAATCCCAGCACTAACAGGCTTTTCCTCATTTCACTATACTAATTAAACCAACACTCTTTTAAGTATAGACAAGGATTAGCTCCTGTGAAAGAAGTACAGTAAGCTTACAGATATAACAAGTGAAAATGTACTATTTATCGCTGGTTAGACAATGGAAAAAAGATGGGTATGTTTAGCTTTATCATCACTTTCAGATTCTTAACTAGCCAGCGGAGCAGAAGATCATCAAAATTACAAACATTGGAGGAAAGAGCATGTTATTTAAAATTACATCCATTTGAAATTGTATTTGTTTTAACCAAATTTCAAAGAGACAATTCCATTAGTCTTGGATTTTCCAAAAGTTTCTGAGCTTTATTTTTCCTATTAGCTTTACTGGCTAAATTTTACCTGACTATTCTTTAACACAAAGGCAGATGACTTCAAGTAAATTGAGAAAGATTGTATGTGGCTGTGCAGGTATCTTCAATAAAGTGTGTGTAGCACTGCCCTTGTTCAGGCTAAACAGACAGTAACTGAATTAAAAAAAATAACAAAAGAGAAAATCTGTGGAAGCAAATTAATTTGGAATATGTAAAGAAGATTATACAAGAAAGCACAAACTTTCCTCCTCTGCCAAAAGATGTGATTTAGTATTTATGCATGTTTTTGCCTTCCTACATTTGATAATGGAATGGGGAAGTTAAATAAGGAAGAATTTAAATAAGGAGAGGCTGAAAAAGAACAGGCTCACAACTGTGAACCCAGGGGTGGAGAAAACATGGAATAATATGAAAAAAGGAATTCATCACAACAAAGTGACTTGTTAAGCCTTCAAAATCTGCTGCCACTTTCCAACAAACAGTGTAACGGACTATAGTACATGGTGCACTTTCCAACTGCACATATTCCTAGCCTCTTTTTCCAACAAGAAACATTGTACACCCAAATATAATCGCCTTCTGAAAGTCTCTGTAAGGTATGAACACCAGTGAGAAAGTGAAATTGCTAGAGATAGCACACTGGGGGGTAGAACTATAAATCATGGGATGAAAGTCAGAAAAGGAAAAATTAGGCAGTTAAAACATGATAAGGTACAAACCCAGGTAAGACAAAGCATTCTAGTTAGACAAAGCATTTTAAATAGTTCTGCACTGGCAGGAAGATGGACTAGTATTAACTGGTCTTTGCAGACCCTACACAAAAACACAGTGTAATCGTTCTTAGGTTCAACAGAGATTTATAGTTTTAAAAAAAAAAGGCCTGACCAAGTAGAATGTCTCTGCAAACGTATTTCAACCCACCTCAGCAGTCCAGTATAGGAAACACTGGGCAGGTCTACACATGCAATTAGTGCTATATGGATTTACTCCGCAGTAATTTACTGCAGAGTAAACCTGCCCTGGACAGGCATCTACAGGGAGCAGATTTGCTGCTTGTGGCAGTAGCCTGCTCTCAGTCTCCTCCAGCTCTACTCTGCTCCCCTGAAGCAGCCAGGGGGAGCTGGAGGCTCTGGCCACCGCTGTCTGTGGCCAGAGGCCAACTTTAAAGCCAGCCCCACATGCTGCTCCCTGGCCACCTGCCTTTGTGGCCCAGAACGGGCTGCCACATGCTGGCACAGCACTCTGCAATTCTGTCACCCATGCCTATGCCCACCATGTTATGGCTGCTCCACCTCCAGGCCCCAGGAGCAATGACCCATGCCACAGGCTTCTGCTCACCACCCTTGCTTGCTGCACTTTGCTGCTGTGGTGACCGCCACTTGGCCCAAGTCAGTCTCAGCCCTGTCTGCCCCCCTCTACTGTGTGGCTGTGTGGCCAACCTCACCATGGCATCTGAGGTCCCCTGCCACCATGCTGCTGCCACACAGACCCCAGCAGTGATGCCAACAACATGCACCTGGACATCACCACCAGTGCTGTCCAAGAGCTCCTGGAGCTCCAGCCCACTACCTGTGGGCCCCCTGGGCCAGCCAGGACTGGTGGCTGCATGTCATTCAACACACCTGAGATGACGAGCAGTGGCTCAAATCCTTTGCATGACTCTGGTCACTTTTCAGGGGCTTCTTGAGCTGCTCTGCCCCCACCTGGAGTGGCAGGTCACCACCATTGCCAGCCTCTACTACACTGGCCACCTCTTCAGTGTGAGCAAGGTGATTGCCAGAGAGGCTGTCCTGGAGGTCTGTGGCACCCTCCAGGACATGCTGAGGTACATCATGATCCAGATGTATGACCACTTGGAGGTGGTGGTGAGGTTTCATGCCCTGGGCTTCCCCCAGTGCATGGGGGCCCTGGATGGGATCCACATCCCTGTCACCTGTCTGTCCTGTGATGACCACCCCTTCTACAGCCAGTGGGCCTTTCACTCCATCATGCTACAGGTCATCATTGACCACCATGGTGCCTTCACCAATATGAGCGATGGCTGGGCAGTCCATGACACCTGCATCATCCACAACTCTGCCCTGCCAGCCCTGCTGGAGAGTGCGCACTTTGTGCCAGGGTGCCAGACCTCCAGAGCTGGGTGAGGTGACAATCCCACTACTCCTCATTGGGGACCCTACTTACCTGCTCCTCACCTGGTTCAGATGCCTGGACTGGACACACATGCTGGTGGTGTGCACCTTCAGCTGCCTGAAGGGACACTGGTGCATCTAACAACCATCTCAAGGTCTTGGAGGCCAACAATCCCTGGGTCATCGTCACAACTTGTGTGTTGCAAAACATCTGCAAGGCCCAGGGGGGGAGCTCTTCCATGAGGCTTGGTGGAGCATGTGCGGTGGGTAGATGATGCACGGCACCAGAAACTTCAGTTGCAGCAGCAGCAACAGCAATGAGTCCCACCCGCACTGAGGCTCTAGGCAAGCTGTGCACCTGGCAGTAAGGGCCAGGGCACTTGGTACAAGAGGCACTGGTGGACCACTTCCTCCTGCATTCCCCACTGTAAGCCACCTGGGTGGCCAGACTCAGACCTCAGCCCCACCGCACACCTTCAGCACCACACTCACTGTGGACAGTTTTCTGAAGAGCTCTTTATTCCCCTCCACAAACACAGACCCTGTCCCTCCTCCGTTCCCAACAACAAAGTCCCCCCCACCTCCCTCCCTCATGACAGACCCTTTCCCCACTTCTTCTCCCCGCAACAGAACCTGTCCTCCTCTCCCACCTCCCCCCGACCCACAGAGCCCCTCCACCAACCACTCCACCCACCACCAATAAAGCGCCCTCTTTCCCATATGAGCTATGTATATTGTGCTCTGTATGCCCTCATGAGGTGGGGATGCCTAGATGGCAGAGCCCAGGGACAGGCATCCAGCACAACGGTTCCATCTAAGCTGCACATGTGTGCGGCCGCGCACAATAAAAAATGTTGCTGTGCAATAATTTTTTAATGCCGCACACTGGGGCTGGTGCAGGACACTTACTGCTTGGCTGTGCGAAGGCTGCTCCACTCCACTCTGCTCCTCACCAGCATTCCCACAGGGAGGGAGAGCACAGCCCCAGCTGGAGCAGCCCGTGAGGGGCTGGGTCACTGATCAGTGGGCAATCATCACCTCCGCCCCTTCCTCCTCCATGCCTGCAGTGTGGAGCAGGCAGCAGCTTCTCCCCGAGGCAAGTCAGGGGCAAGGGCCAAGCCGGGCACCACACAGGCTCCACTGGCTCCACGGAACTGTTCCACTCCCCAGCCCCTTCAGGCAAGCTTCACCCTGATCCCCACTGGCTTCGCCCTTATCTTAGCTTTCATCCCTGTGCCACAAACCCCACAGCTCCCATGCCAAAGCCCAGCAGTCCCACGGGTCTTCCACGCTCTAACTGCTCCCCTCCTCTGCACTTCGCTGCAGCCTTTGAAAGTGCCGCCATGTGCCTCACTGCCTGATCTGCCCAGCGGTGGAACGCACATGGCGCCACTCCACTTTCAAAGGCTGCAGCAAGGCACGGAGGCAGGGAGCAGGCAGAGCACAGCCTGCATGTGGGTCCAAGAGACATGACAGAGAGGTACAAGCTTCATGTAACAAAGGTACTGGAGACAAAGTCAGCTCTTTGGTAACTGAAGACAGAGAACTCAAATGGTTGCCCATATTTAAGTATTAAGTCTTAATCCTGGCCACATCAACATGATTACAAGGTAGCATGTGGGTATTACAGCTAGTTTCTTCTATTATTACAACAATGCAAATTAAAAGCAGAATTGGGCCTTTAAAAAAAATCTAACAAGATAATAAATAGACTGAGACAATATTAAAGCATGCATCTGGTACACAGTGTAATATTAAATATTAGAGAAGGAAGCAGGATCAATTCAGGAATGGACTGAAGCGGGGCACTCATGGACTGAAGCAGAGCACTCAAGGACCACTACACCTTAGAGAGAACATTGTCCAGCACCCCGGCCTGTGACCACACTACCATGGGTACGCACATTGCAGCAAAGCTGGCAAGCAGGGGTCTCACCTAGGGGTGAGAGTGGCCACTGCCCTGCTGGTGTGGCCAGCTTCCCCTCCTGCAGCCACTGGGCAAGGCCAGCAGGGCCCACTGCGGGCAGTTCCTGCTCCAGGGCCACATGGAGCCAGAGTGAGCGGTAAGGCTGGACCCAGGTTGGGGGGCTGGCTGGCAGTGGCCCAGGGAGGAGTACCAAGGCATGGGGACCTAGCCACTGGAGGTGTCACTGCACCTCAGCCCAAGCCTTCTGCGGGACTTGCAGCTGGGTAGTGGGCAGCTGCCGGGGAGAAGGCAGGGATAGGGCCTGGGGCAGGGCAGTGGGCTGCATGAAAGTGAGCACCAGGGCCAGGATGGTAATCCTCTTCTGTGGCCTCCACTGCCCTGACCACCACAGCAACCTGCTGCTCCCTGGCCTCCACCATCCTCTCAAGGAGGGGAAGGTGCCTCTTCTCAATAGCCAGAAGCCTGTCCCTGAATGCGTGGTCTTGCCAGTCCCTTTCCTGGTCCCTCTTCACCTCATGTCCTCCATGCACCAGGCCCACAAATCTGCCAGCTAGTCCTCCACCATGGTGGCCAGCCAGTCCAGCAGCCAGGTCCAGTCTTGCGTCCACCACTGCCCGAACCAATGCATATGGGGGGGCCCAAGCTAAGGCTGGCAGTGACCCTCCCTCACATATAACTGCTGGACCTGTGAAGTCAGGAGAAAGAGGCTGTTTGTGAGAGTTTGCAACATTTCTGAGACAACATGCGCTATATCAGGGAGCTGTGACCAGCCTCAGATCACGGATCAACCATGGTGAGTAGGTCAGGCAGGCCCTAGCACAGGCAGCCCCTGGCTGAACCCCACCGTATCTGCTCACCCTGTGGGGGCAGAAGGGCCACTGGGTGCTTGCCACAGGCAGCCCGCCTTCCTTACCCCTGATCCAGACCACAACAGGCCTGGCTCCTGGCAGTACCTGCTGCCATTTCTCCAGACCCATTCCCACCCTTTCTCCTCCTGCAGGCCAAGCTGTCTCCTCCGTTGCTGCCGTGCTATGGACCCTGGGCTCGGGGAGTGACCGGCTCCCAGTTGACTGGGACATGGGACTGGTGGTGCCCACACCCTCCCCACAGAAGGCCTCTCTGGAGAGGTGTCCCATGCCTGCCCTGAGCCCTGAGCCTGCCCCTGCTCAGAGACTCCTGAGCATGCCATAAGCAACTGATTGTGTGGACCAAGGGATGCTCAACCCACTACACCCTGCTGCTGCTGATCACCATGGTGCCCTAGGTGTACCCAAGAACCTGGCATAGGACCCTGAGCTTCAATGGTGCAGCAGGCAAGCCTGTGCTTCCCTACAATGTTAGTCATCACCTGGAGGGGTACCTGTGCCTATGCTACATGTCCCTGCCCCTGCAGCCATGGCTGGCATCGACACATTTCTCCATGTGTAAGAGACCTGGTGCCCGCCTAAATGAGGGGGCACTGGCTGCTCAATAAAGTTTTGCACTGCCTCCCACCCCCCTGTGTGCTAGGGATGCAGCTCCATTGGTCAGATGATTATTTTACACAAACAGTAACATATAATACATTTGTGTTGCTGCTATAAGTATCAGACTGCCCACAGAGCCTACAGTTAATGCCATTGACTTTTACACCAACCAGCTTTATTTCAGAACTGACATTCCAACCATTTGGACTCATTGGACAGGATTCTACCCACAATGAATGGTCAACATAGTTCTGCTGATTTCAGTAGCCAAGGCTCTGGCCTGTCATCTTTAATCACAGTGAGTTCATCCTAAAAGCATTCAGAACTGGTTAAACTACTAACTCAGAAATTCAGAATAGGATGTACTTCTATCTTGATACTTTAGGCATTTAATATTGCTAGCGGTAGGAGAAATTAAATGGTTTCACAGTGGTTTGTAGAAACTTTTTCTCCATTATTGAGTCAGATGGACTTAAACCACTCCTGTCACCTTCCATGAGTCTCTCGTTGTATTTGGGGTTCAGGTAATATTCAATGTAAAATTTCTTACATACAATGAAAAATCTTCTGGAGGAGGAGACAGTAAAAGCAATTCTTCTTCTTCCTGGAGAGTCTGATAAAAAGAATGGGAGTTGACAACAGTTTAAAACGAGCAAATCTATGAAGTCTATGTTCCCACTATGGAAAAAGTATGTTTTTAACCTCACATTAGAGAACACAAGGTCAAAAGATCAAACCCAGAAAGTAGGTGTAAGTACTAACGAGCAGGTCAACATTTACCTTGACCTGTTCACATGTACTAAACCCAAAGTGCCTTGTCTTAACTAGTACATAGTAAAGTTAGCTAAAATAAAGTAAAAACTTCCATTTTTTTTCTTCTGTATCAACACACCAAAACACATACAACCTTCCTGTACATCTTAAACCACTCCATACATTTAGTGGTCACCTCATATTTCCTGGTCTTTTTGTACTTTTCCTGTTGAATCAGCTTCTTATCCTCTCCCATCTCTTTCTGTGGCAGTTCTTCAGGGCTCTGTCTTATTCATCTCCTCCACTTTCCAAGAAATGTTTAGGTGATCTCATGCATTCACAAGGATTCAATTATCATATCAGTACCAAGGGCTCACAAACTCACCCATCCCACAACATAACCTCCCCCCATTTTTAGTCCATCAGTACTCCATGTCAAGGAAATGTATATGTAATAAATTGTTTGCTCAGGTCTACAATAAATGATACATCCAGTCTGTTTTAAGTTTCTCTTCTTATAGAATATCTACCTTAAAATGTTGCAATTTGTTTGAATGAAATTCACAGATGATGCTAACCTAAGAGGAGCTGGGAGACCATTGAGAAGAGAAAGACAATACAGTCCAGAACTAGAGAGACCAAAGCAATGGATAGAAAAAACACCAAATGGGAGTTGAAATGAAGGACTAAGATACATTAATTTTGAGAATAAATAATCCAGTTCACAGAAACCCAGAATGCAACATTTGGCAAAAGAAAAGAGGCAGTGCTAGCCTACAAATTAGACATGAGTTTGCAATGCAGTAGGACACCAAAAAAATATTAACACCAAGGCCAACCCCTGCAGCCACAGGGGGCCCCACAGCTAAGGGGCCCCCTGCACATAGGCAGTGGAAGTGGGGGCTAACAGAGCTCTCAGCTCCCTCAAACACAGAGGAGCAGCAGGCATTGCCTTAGGGCAGCCCAGCCACAGGGTCCTACAGCAGGGTGGGAGGGGCAGGCACACTAAGCAACCCAGCGCACTCGCAGCTGGCCCAGCAAAGAAAGGTAAATTTCTTTTAATCTGTTTTTTTTATTTCCATGGGCTTGTGAGGAGGGCAGATCGAGACCCCCACAGTGCAGGAGAGAGTGGTGTAGGTGAAGGATGAATCATTTACCCCTGCCCCTGGCCTGCTCCCTCCTGCACTGTGGGGATTGTCCCACAACCCAGCCCAGCCCCCATTCACCATGACTGGGACCCTGGCCCAGCTGGGTTATGGGACAATCAGAGCCCAGTGGCTCCTTCAGAGGCGTGGCACTGGGCAGGCAACGGGGGGAGGGCACATGGCCCCACGATCTTTGTATAAGTGAGAGCAGGCAGCAGCTGTGAGCTGGGCTCAGCCTCTGCTCTATGTCTCTGTGCCTTGCTGCCACCACTTCGAAAGCAGCAGGTGACTCCATGCAAGTCCCGCTGCTGGGTGGGTCAGGCAGCAAGGCATATGGTGGCAGGCACCACTTTCAAAGCAGCGGCAGTGAGGTGTGTAGACACAGAGCAGAGGCTGAGCCCAGCCCTTAACTGTGGCCCACCTTTTCCCCTGCAAAGATCAGGGGGCCATGTGCCCTCCCCTCCCTTGGCTGCCCAGCACCACACCTCTGGAAGAGCCACCAGGCTCTTCCTGGGGATGATGCAAGGCTGGGTGTAGGGATCCCAGGGCTGTATCCCTTTGAGCCTGGCAGCGCAGCCAAGGCTGGCCCCACTCCAAGCCCCCCAGCTGGTACAGGGAGGCAGCTGGGGCCTGGGTGGGAAGGCAGCTGGGGTGGGGAGGCAGCCGAGGCCAGAGCTGGTGCAGCTGGGTGGCAGCTGGGGCAGGTGCTGGGACTGGGAGGTGACTGAGGCAGCCGGAACCAGGTCTGGTGCGGCCGGGAGGCTGCTGGGGCTGGGGCTGGGGCTGAGGCAGCCAAGGCTGGGGCCATTGTGGCCGGTCCCAGGAGGCAGCTGAGGCTGGGAAGTGGCCAGAGCAGCACAGTGCCAGGCAATCCGCTCTCCCCCTTGGCCCTTTCCCCTCCCCCCTCAGACTTCCCCATGGGTGGAGGGAAAGTGTGTGCGTCTGGCCATTCCTTCCACTGGTTTCAAGTCTGGCCACTCGCTGTATCCCCTTGTTAGGATCAGTGCAACAAAATTTAAGAAAATGAAAATTTAAACTGAATCACAAGTAAAATTTTCCTGGAGTAAAACCTAAGTGCATGGAATGAACTCTTGAGGCATTGCTCCTGAAAAGCACTTAGTGCAATGGAGCTGCAAGCATGTTTGAAGTAACATGTGTGCTTAAGGTTTCTACTCACCAAAGCATTCTTACCTCACATTTGAGTCTCTCTTTTAAGTAAAGCACCTGACCTGTATTAAGCTTGTGTTTTACTGAACAGACATGAATTACTAAACAAGAACCAACATGCAAGGTCTTTTGAATGTCACACTTGAAAACAGACATATCCTTGTCATAAAATGTAGGACATTGTAAAAGAAATTCCTAAAGTCCTTTCCACCTCTGTATTTGAAAAATCCATGAGAAAGTCAATATGAAGAGTGTGTGAGACAGACCTGAGTAGATGGTATATTTGTGAGACTTGGGGTATGTGCAGACCTTATACTTAGATCGACCTAACTAGGGCTATGTCAATCTACATGACAATCTGTACAGATATTTAGGGAACTTAGATCGGGCAAGAAAATGACCAGCCCAATCTAACTTAGGTCACCTCAGGGCTTCATCTACTGAACTTCTGTACACATTCAGAACGCAGCCCCAGGGCTGGGAAAGCTCAGGCACTCACCCCAGCCCTGAGCTAAGCTTTTCCTACCTGTTACCCCACCCTGACTGGGTTATTTTTAGTCCCTGTGATCCCATCTTCCCCCCCATGGACAGCCCAACCCCCTTCCACATCGATCTACTGTCCCCTGATCCCACCAACCCTGCCTGGACTCATCAAACCCTCACCAACCCCACCCACACCTCCCCTCCACTCTGACTTACTTAGATTCAGTTCCCAGTGCAGCTCCAGCACCAGCAAATATGTGCACATGCCACACCCGATATACAATCACACATCTTAAAGCAGGCTGCATGATCATAAATCAGGTATGGTAAATATGTGCATGTACCCAGAAAGACAGAAGGAACAAGGGTTAAAAATATTATGAGACTTGAAAGCCATCATGAGAAATTCTCAATGTGCGATTCACAAACATGCACGTTTTGAGAAATAAATACAAGAAGGAAGAATAGACCTTTATTCTTTTTAAACATCCTGTTTTGTTTACAGTCAAGTAACTCAGTAAACACCTTTTAACCTTATCTTTAATCCTCAGGCTACGATTTTTTAGCACTGAGTCAGCGATAGTTAAAAAAGCAGAACAAAAAAAATGGCATTCATCCTGCCACTGTGGTATACTGCTTTGCTAATTTTGCTGTGAAATAAACAAGTGGGTTTTTTTGGACAGCTGGTTAAGAAAGGCTGTTAATTTAAAATAACCTGTTTGTTAATTGCTTTCAACCCCGGTCAGTTGGTTTCTGCACTCTGAACCCTAAAGGTAGCTTGAAATGAACACGTCTGGGGAGAGAGAGGTAATTAATGCAAGCAGGCAGCCATAGCTGCAAGACAGAGGTTATGATGAAGGGAAGAAAGGTCTAAAACTGGTGCATGCACTCTTAGGAATTGGTCCTTCTGATCTTTCCCCCACCCCCTCTGCTTTTTCCCTTCTGCTGTATAGTTGCAGGCTACAACTGGAACCTTCTGCCAAGGAAGGGGTGTCCCATCAGCCCTCTGGCACACTGTGTTGATCAGTAGATAAAACTTTCTAGGCAGCAGCAGCAGCGGCAGCAGCAGTGATGGCAGAGGCACCAAAGCAAGCAGACTTCTTGCTCAAGACCCAGCAGCTATTCTGAATCTACTAACTGCCTTTCCACCTGCCACCGCCTCTCCTAAGTCCCTGAAGGTTCTTGTTGTTGTTGATAGTTACGGTGGCTGCCTGACCCTAGGCCATATTGCTGGGCCGGTTCCAAAAATTTTCCCCAAATGAAAAGGTGTGCTAGGCTGAACATTGTGCTCACAGGCTGGCAGACATGGAGGGGAAAAAATCAAACCCAAACCACCCAAACACAGCTAGTCCCTTACAGGCACAAATAATCAGTTTCCACTTCCATTTTCTCATCCTCCCTCACCTCCCCCCACATGCAGTGGGAAGCCTTGTCCTGTGCCCACCTTCAGGGTGAATGGGGGTTGTGTGGGGAGGAAAGGAAACAGAAATTAGTCATTCATTCTACAAGCTGCCTCATCTTGGTTTGCTGCATGCTCAAAATAGAAAACCAGCTGACCTGCGAGTTATTTAAACATGAGTGAAACATTTAGAAACATAGGCAACATGCTCAGATGTTATCTGATAGATGCATCTCAAACCCTTTGAAGTCCTCAGGCAATGCAGGTAGTTCTGTCAATTTATTATTTTTGAATGATTTATCCCACTCCCTCCTCTTGTGGTGCCAAATGGGGAATTGGCATCAGGGTTATGGTGAGTGCAATACAAGACAGACAATGAAAAATGTACTCTAAAGAATGAGTGGGGCTAAAATCAACCAGACTAGTTTCTTGGTAATGAACACCATGCCTTCCTGGTATGTTGGTTTTATGTCAGCAGCCTTGTGTGATTTATTTTACTGTGAAGTGGTTGCTTGGTGTTTCAGTGGGCCTAGGAAGTGTAATGAAGTTCAAAGGCACCCATTATGTAAAATGCTCCCTAATACCCAAGACAATTCTCCAGGACATTTAAGCATGAGAGGATCTGCTGTGTTTAAAATTTGTAGAAGTCCAGTGAGAAATGGTTTTTATTACTGTCTGCCTACATAACCTCTTACTCTTCCACCTGCCC
>NW_017728886.1:152312324-152345013 GCF_001723895.1 Crocodylus porosus
GTGGGGTTTTTTTGGTTTTTGTTTGTTCCTACCAGACCCTAGGTGTGGGTGGAAACCACATGAGACAAAGCCATGGAGTTACTGTGATTAATCATTTCCCTCTAACTATAATGAAGTTTTTATGTTCTGGCTTTTATCTTTATGCCACCTCTTTCAATTAATACTTTAAAATATGGGCACATGGCTTGATTTGGTAAAATGAAAACAGGAAAATTAGGTCAAAACATCTGAGAACACAAACCAAAGACAACTGGCTGAAGCCTACCACTACATCTTGTGCTCACTTTAGTAACATGCTGACGGACAGCAGGAATGCTCTCATGGCCCACTTCTGTCTTGTTTCATGAGCCTGAGAGGAATTTAAGCATCATATAGTGTCTCTTTGGCCTCCTCCCCTGGCCTTCTGCACTATGATGAATTTCACACACCCAGAAGGATCATAGGAATTCAACAGACACTTAGAGGAAAATTGCCCCTCATTAGTATTTCTCACTGCCATGCCACTAGAGGTCGTCATCATAGTACATCATTGTCACAGAAGGGTTACTGAGACTAATCTACTACCCCATGTTGTTCATCCATGTAGGTACCCATGATACTGCCAGGAATGACCCAGAGCAGATCAAAAGTGACTACAGGGCTCTGAGTGCAAGGGTGAAGGGGGCACGATCAGATCATGTTCTCCTTGATCCTTCTGGTTAAGGGGAAGGGTCTGGGCAGGAGCAGATATATCCTGCAGATCAGTGCAAGTCTGCATAGTTGGTATCACCGGCAGGGCTTTGGCTTCTTCAGCCATGGGACATTGTTCCAAGAAGAAGGATTGTTAGGAAGAGACAAGATCCACCTGAAAAAGAGAAGAAAGAGCAGATTCACTAGCCTTGTGAGGAGGACTTTAAACTAGGTTTGTTGAGGGATAGAGACCAAAACCCTGAGCTAATTGGGGAAGCAGGTGACCTGGAGGAAGCACAAGCAGGAGGGGGCAACAGGGGAAACCTTCTCATTCTTCCTGAGAAAGTAGGGCAATCAGATAATTACCTTAGGTGTCTATAAACAAATACACAAAGTCCAGGAAACAAGCAGGAAGAATTGGAAGCCCTGATACAGTCACAGAGCTATGATGTGATTGGAATAAGAGAGACTAAGTGGGAAATCTCACATGGCTGGAGTACTGTCATGGATGAGTATGAACTGTTCAGGAAGGACAGGTAGGGGATAAGAGTAGGAGGAGTTGCTCTTCATGGAAAAGAGCTGTACAAATGCTTAGGGCTCCAATACGAAACTGGAGATAAGTCTGTTGAAAGTCTCTAAGTTAAGGTCAGAGGGGACAGCAACAAGGGTGATGTCATGGTGGGTCTCTCCTATAGATCACCAGACCAGGAGGATGATGTGGATGAAGCTTTCTTCAAGCAGCTCCCAGAAGTTTCCAGATCACAGATCCTAGTCCTCATCAGGGGTTTCAATCACCTTGACATCTTCTGGGAGGGCAATACAGCAGTGCACAGGCAATCCAGGTTTTGCAAAGTGTTAGGGACAACTTTCTGGTGCAAGTACTGGAGAGGTCAACTAGGGGCTGTGGTCTTCTTGATCTGCTGCTTGCAAACAAGGAAGAATTGGTGGGGAATGTAGAAGTGGATGACAACTTGTGCAGCAGCAACCATTATATGTTTAAGTTCAGGATCCTGACAAAAGGAAGAAAGGAGAGCAGCAGAGTATGGACCCTGGATTTCAGAAAAGCAGACTTCAGCTCACTCAGGGAACTGATTGGCAGGGTCCCCTGGATGCCAGTCTGAAGGGAAAAGGAATCCAGAAGGCCTGTCTGCACTTTAACGAAACCTGACTAAGGATGTAGGAACAAACCATCTTGATGTGCAATGTCCCAGGGGGACACAAGCAGAGCACCTGAAGCCGCCTCCTGCAGTGGGAGGGCAGGGTCAATCCATCCCGAAAAGAAAGAGAAAAGCCCTGAGGACACAATAAGGTTACCTTTTACAGGGTAAAAGGAGCCAAATGAACTATGCCAAGATAGATCGCCTATGTGGTTCTTCAGCTGCTTTTATTGCCAACTGGGAGCAGTGCGGGCAAATGACATCATCAGAAAACATTGCCCAGCTGATTTAAAAGCTGACAGTGGGAAATGGCTGGGGCAGCACCACTGGAGGAAGACAGCAAGACTGTTTCCTGAGCCACACACAGGCTGCATCAGCAGCCCAGAGGGAACCCAAGCAAGGACCCATCACAGGAGTCCAGGACCGGGTGAAGGAGTCACCACGCCAGCCCAGCAGAGCGACCACACCAGGGACGATGGCATCAAGGGACCCAGGAGCAACAGATGCCGGAACTGGAAAGGGGCCACAAGTGACCTCCATGGACCAGGAGGAGCCGAGACAGAACAGCAGACAGCAGCACAGCAGAGAAGACCCAGTGTATTGTCAGGGATGACCTAACATCCCATAATCATCCCATGCAAGAGAGGACCAGGAGATGAGCAGAGGAAGAAAGGACAGGCAACAACATCAGAGGGTGAGTCCGTGATCCATCATCTGGCCGTCCTGAAGGCTGGCGTGTGGCTGGGGTGTAGGGGAGATGGAGCCCCAATAACACCCACTAGGAGTAGCGCTTAAGCCACAAGAAGCTACAAGAAGGAGCCCCTGCACTGAAGGAAACAATCAAGTTGTGGCAGGCAAGTCTTAGGGCCTCCCTCGGACTGAACGTGACCCAACATCAAGGCCACAGGAACACCCCCTGCAGCCGGCACCAGGTGCATGCTGCAAAACAGCAAGAGAGCACCTACGTGAGGCCAGGCAGGTCCATGCAGGAAGACTAGCAAGTATGGCAAAGACTGGCTTAGGTTAGCCTAAGTGAGCTAAAACACAAAAAAAGAAGCTTACAAGAAGTGGAAACTTGGACAAAAGACTAGGGCAGAGTGTAAGAGTATTGCTTGGGTATGCAGGGATGAAAACAGAAAAGCCAAAGCACAACTAGCAAGGGATGTGAAAGGTAACAAGAAGGGTTTCTACAAGTATGTCAACAAGTGGAAGATCAGGGAAAGTACAGGTCCCTTACCGAATAGAGGCAATCTCATGACAGATGATGTGGAAAAGGCTTAAATACTCAATGCTGTTGTTACCTTAGTCTTCAGAAGCAAGGTCAGCTCCCAGACTACTGCACCTAGCAGCACAATTTGGGGAGGAGGTGAGCAGATGACTATGGTGAAAGAACAGGTTAGGGATTGTTTAAAGAACCTGGATGTAAACAAGCCCATGGGGCCACACACAATGCACAAAAGGGTGTAGATGAATGTGATTGAAGAACCACCGGCCATTATCTTTGAAAACTCATGGCAATCAGGAGAGCTCCCAGATGGTTGGAAGATAGCAAATATAGTACCCATCTTTAAGAAAGGAAAGAAGGAACTACAGACCAGCCAGTCTCACCGCAGGTCTTCAAGGAATCCATCTCTAAGCACTTGGAAAAGAGGATTAAGAAAAGTCAGCATGGATTCACCAATGGCAAGTCATGCCTGACCAACCTGATTGCCTTCTATGATAAGACGACTGGCTTTATGGATGCAGGAAGAGCACTGGAGGTGATGTACTTTGACTTAAGCAAGCCTTCTGAAATAGTCTCCCACAACATTCTTGCAGGCAAGCTAAGAAAGCATGGTTTGGATGAATGGACTGTAAGGTGGATAGAAAACTGGCTGGATCATAGGCTCAAAGGTTAGTAATCAATGGCTTGATGTCTAGTTGGCATCCAGTATCAAGTGGTTGGTTCTGGGGCTGGTTTTGTTCAATATCTGCATCAACAATCTGGAAGATGGGATGAAGTAGACTCTCAGTAGGTTTGTGGTTGACACCATGCTGGGTGGTATACTAAACATGCTGCAGGGTATGGCTAGGATTCAGAAAGCCCTAGACAAATTGGAGGATAGGACCAAAAGAAATCTAATAAAATTCAGTAAGGACAAGTGCAAAGTCCTGCACTTAGGACAGAACAGTCCCATGTACTGGTACAGGCTGGGAACCAACTGGCTAAGCAGAAGCTCTGCAGAAAAGCACCTGAGGATTACAGTGGACAAAAAACTGAATGTGAGCCAGCAACATGCCTTGTTGCAAAGAAGGCTACCATATACTGGGCTGCATTAGTAAGTGTTGCCAGCAGACTAAAGGAAGTGATTATTCCCCTCTATTTGGTACTGGTGAGGCCACATCTGGAGTACCATGTCTAGTTTGGGCCCCCACTACAGCAAATTTGACAGAGTCCAGCCAAGGGCAACAAAAGTAGTCAGAGGGGTGGGGCACATAACTTATGAGGACAGGCTGAGGGAACTGGATTTATTTTGTCTGCAAAAGAGAAGGCTAAGCAGGGATTTAAAAACAGCCTTCAACTACCTGAAGGGTAGTTGCAAAGAGGATGGAGCTAGACTATTCTCAGTGGTGAAAGGTGACAGGAAAAGGAGTAATCATCTCAAGTCCCAGCAAGGGAAGTTTAGGTTACATATTAGGGAAAACTTTCTCACTCAAAGCCCCAGAACAGGCTACTTATGAGGTTGTGGAAGCTCCATCCTTAGAGGTATTTAAGACCCAGTTAAACAGAGCCTTGATTGGGATGATCTAGTTGGGGTCGTCCTACTTTGAGCAGGAGTTGGACTAGATGACTTCCCTGAGGCCCCTTCTAACCTGATTTTCTATGAATCTATGATTCTATGAATACTGCAAGCCTCACAGTATTACTTTAATGTCTAACAGAAAAAACTTTTGGTACTAAACCTCAATAAATAAGAGCCGAGATTCCACATTGAACACTAGCGTTGAATAATAGTAAGGCTGAGAAAGAAAATAGAAAGCTGAGAAAGAAGATAGGAAAGCTCAGCTTTAATGCTGGGCTGGTGCCAAAAAGTATGCTCCACCTTTATGTTAACAATTATCCGTTACAGAAATGCAGCACATAGAATGACACAGCTATAGAACCAACAGAACAATCTAAGCTTCATACTTTGATATGCAAGTATGCAGGCAACACAGGGTGAAGTAAGCCTTTATACATCTTTTTCCAGGTGCAATACCAATCAATGTTATTTTAAGACCACTTATTCCCCCATTCTCTTTTGCTTTCAGTACTCTACGTTGGTTGAGATACTGTGATGATCAAGCACCAATGACTCTTATAACTTCTTATTATGAAAGCTTACTTGCCAATGTTGCTGGGGATATTCACAGTTCACAATACATACTTTATGTGGCAGGCACATTCTCCCATTTCAAACTGTAGTAAAACTTCATAGAAGATTATTATAATAAAAATATAGGTAGACAAAGTTAGTCTGCAGCGCTGCCTCCAAGTCCCCTAGCTGGGAGTATGGATGGACTTCCAGATCCTCTTAACTCTGCTGCTCAAGTTCCACAAAAAAATCCCATCAGCATCACATTCGTAAAAGTACAAATAAGGTGTTATGTCTGTGTGTTACTTACTTCCCCCTTCATTTGTAATGGCACTGCAGCTCCCTCAGAAGCTGCGCTTGGACTAGTTCCCTATCCACGTTGGGGACAACATATTCCTTTTCTGAACATGAGAGCTCTTCAATGGCCAAACTAGATGTTTTCCAATATTGAGAATTCCTTCCTTGGAATTATGCAAGAGGCAAGGATTTCTTCTCGTGTTATTTTTATTGAACCGAATATATTGGTGGGATAGAATTAGACAAGCTTTCAAATGCTAAATGTTCTTCATCAGGTCTGAACAGAACAAGCCACGCAAAGCATAGTAAAAAAATATTTCTAGGACAGACAGTGTGAGAGAAGTTGCCAGGGGTAGCGGATGCACACTTACTAGGAAAAAAACCCAGCCAATTAAAGGAAGATCAAGGCATATCAAAGGGGAGGACGGTCATTCTTACCTTTCATGTGTGGAAATTAATCAGGAATCAGGTAGATTATAATGTTCCACAAAAACAATATCATTGTTAAGTCCTTGGTTCCTAGTGTCCACCCAGCTTTTGCATTTGTGTTCCCAAGTTCACCTTTTTAAGGTGTTAAATAGATTTCCTTTGAGCACGAGAATAATGAGGTCAGAGGGAGTGGTTGTTCTATGAGAAATGTGCTCCTTATTGTGTATGTGTATCTCTTTCTTTTATACATTTTTTTCTGTAAGAGTTCATTGTGATGTGCAGTTGCCCTGTTTAGTTGCCATGACGGCATTTGGTGCATTGGATCAGGTATATCACATTTTGGGAATGGCATGTGTAGGAACCATGGATTCCAATGGTTTTGTTATAGGGTGATGTTCACTGTAGTGGCACTGGAGATGTGTTGACAGATTAAGCATTTCTTGCTAAGGCAAGACTGTGTCCTGCTTGATACTTGTTGGGCAGTGGAGAGTTTACTTCCGATGATGAGCTGGCAATGTTAGGGGGTTGTTTGAAGGCCAGGAGGTTTCTCAAGGTCTTATTTCTCTCACAGTCTGATCTTTGTCAAGTATAGACTGTAGTTATTTGATGATTCTTCTGATTGGTTCCAGTGAGGTGGCAGCTGACCACCAGAAGTGTGTA
Source organism: Crocodylus porosus (assembly GCF_001723895.1). Taxonomy (NCBI): domain Eukaryota; kingdom Metazoa; phylum Chordata; order Crocodylia; family Crocodylidae; genus Crocodylus; species Crocodylus porosus. The sequence continues at coordinate 152,318,872 of NW_017728886.1, forward strand.
ATCACAGGGGGATTTCTTTTTGAATAGTTCTTTCAAATATACTATTTCTATATTGCAGTGTCCTTGTTGTATAAAGACAGATTTTAGACTGGCCCAGGTGGGCATCATAAGTGATCTCCTCAGGGAAGATGCAGTGGTATCTGAGGGCCTGACTACAGATTACATCTTTTTTATGTGCTTGGGATGATTGCTGGGCTTGTAGACATAGCTATGGTGGTCCTTGAGTTGTCTGTATATAGTGGTTTTTAGGCTGCCATCCTTGATATGTGACTGTGGTATCTAGAAAGCTGATGTCAGTGTAAGAAAATCTTACAGAAAGTTTGATTGAGGGTTGATAGATGTTAAATATGTTGTAAAAGTCAATAAATGAGCCAATAAGGTGTTAAATCCAGATAATAAAAGTGTCATCTATGTGACAGTTATAATGCAGGTTCCACAGTGCAGTTTGCTAGAAAGTTTTCCTACAAGTGACACAGGAAGAGGTTGACACATTGAGGGATCATCTTTGTGCCCATGGTTTGGAGGAAGTGATGATTATTGAAAGTTAAATTGTTGAGGGTGAGGTTGAAGTGGATGATTTAGGAAACATGTTATAGAACACAGTGTACCCCATGTTCTTGCAGGTATTTCAGGCATGTAGCTATGTCTTCATGGTGTGGGATGTTAGTGTACAGGATGTTAGTGACATCCATGGCTACAACTATCACCTTCTCAGAAAAGTGGTTCATGCTCTGGATTCTGTTGGGAAAGTCTGTTAAGTCTTGTAGGAAACTTGCTCTTTGAGTGATAAATGGTTTCAGGACAGTTATGAATCCTGCTAGCTCTTCAGTGAGGGTCCCATAGTTGAATATGTGGGTGTGCCAGAGTTACTTTGTTTGTGGATTTTTGGAAGGACACAGAAAGAACCTAGGGTGGGATAGTAGAGGATAAGTAGAAGTAGCTTTTCCTGAAGCTATCAAGGGAAGGATTTGATGAAATTTTCCAATTTCAGAGGAAATTCTAGTGTGGGGTCCTCTCCAATTTCTTTATTGTGTATTTGATGGTGGAGAGTTGTCTACTGGTTTCGTTGAACTTGGCAGCATTCATATGATGTTGTAGCCATGCTGGTCCAGGAATTATGCAAGAAGCAAGGCTTTCTTAGGTGATACCTTTAATTGGACGAACAGCATAGTTGGGATAAAGTTTGACAAGCTTTTGAATGTAAGACATTCTTGAAATTCCAATTCCGGAAGGATACATTCTGGTTGCTTGGACACTAACATCAAAGTTTCTCTTTTATATGGGACTAAAAGGCCTGATCTAAATCCCAGGGAAATCAACAGGACTGTTCTCATTTATTTGAATAAGCCTCAGGTCAGATCAGGCCATTCATTGCTTAACATGGATATACAATAAATCATAAACTTGAAGTTAACGTGAACCATCCACATCCAATAATTTCAATCTATTATTAGAGAAAAGAAAATAATTTTCCACAATGGGTAAGTGAACAAAATGGAACAGCATATAAACATCCCTTATGATAAATCAAAATGAAAATGCATGGATGCATCCTGAAAAATCAGTGAAAGAAAAGGCATTCCTAATTTTATTTTAACCAGAAAGCTAGGAGTTAAGCCTGATTTTAATGAGAGAAGTCTCCTAAGGATTCCCTGGTGTTTTTTCTTCTACTAGCTAACACCAAACTAAATCTAGCAGCAATACTGTCAGGGAAAGGCATGTGGTCCATTAGAAATACAAGTCACATCGAGTTGTAGGGTGATGTCACATGAGATGCCCATGATAGCTATCAAGAGTTAGCACGAGCCTCTGAGTCGCAAACATTTTGGCTGGGATCCCCTTTTCATGAAGCTGCTTTTATGATTAAACCATCACTATAATTTGCTCCAGAAGAGTGTTGGCAGTCTGCTGTGGTTACTATCCCTTCAAAGCTCATTTGTGATATTCATCTCTGAATGATGCATAGTGGCGATCAGTCTCCAATTTAAAAAGATGGTAAGAGCAGTGGCTGGCCAGGGATGATTCATCCTCTGGCAGCCATAATGAACATAATGGGCCAAATTCAGGCCTGGTGAAAGCAACTGCTGTTCATTACCATCAAAGAAGTCGCATCCACTTAAATCAAATATGAAATCTGGCCTTGGATAAATGTACAGAAATACAGGATTAAATACCAACCTCTTGCCCTGTACCTACTGGTTAGACTTGCATTTGTGGAATAGCTTGTTGGTAGGTCTGGAACTGCAGTGGACTCCATAAGAAGGAAGGTAAGGAACAAGAAAGGTAGGAAAGAAAGAGCATAAATAACAGCTCCACGGGTAGTTAAAAAGCTTGACATAACACAAAAGTACGTAGCATGAAAACGGCATTCAAAGTAATTCATGAGAAAAAAAATTGTAAATATAGTAAATTTTCTAGCTTTCACCTCCATAAAACTGTACAGTTTATGGTGTCTTTTGGTTTTCAGAAAAATGTCAGAGGGTGAGTGGGAGAGTGAAGGGGAGAGAAAAATCATGTACCTTCAGATTCACCCTTCTTACTTTGTTTTCTCAGATCTGACTGGTAAATAATATTTAAAAATTCAGTTCACATTATCTGACAGCATAGACCATTACGAATGGCATGTAGCTTTGTAGGTTTAGCAAGCAATTCAGAAATTAGAATGGGAAAATGAAAATAACATTTTTTTTCTTTAGATAAAATGCAAAGAGGGGGGAAAAAACCTCTTTTGGTTTTTGGTATTGATATTACTGTGCTTTTTGATCTTTGAGCTTCTTTGTTTTGGCTTCACAGGTACCCAGGGAAAATGGCTAGCAGTGAGTTCTTTAGCTTTTCGTGCTCTGCAGCCCCTCTGGCTTAGCCAGCTGGATCACACTGAATTAGTCAAGTACTTCATTATCTCCCTTCTCTGCACATTTTGCTCCAGGTAATAAATGCCCAAACAAGAGAGCCAATGCCTTCTGCTGCACTGTCTGTGAAGTTTCGTTGTTTCGGCCAATTCTGTATATCAGCATTGTGCTATGGGAGGGCATCACTTTTCATCCCTTGCCTGCAGTGCTTCCCAATCTCCATTTAGTCACAGCAGTTAGCTAACCATGTAGCTGTTGATAACATAGCATGGTGTTGAAGCCCCTGAGCCCTGAGGAGGTCTGGGATTTCTCTTTGCAGTACAGGCCTACAGGAGGAACACTGCCTAGCTGGGAGAGCCAGACCAATTACATTGTTGGGATGGATGTAGTGCTACGTGAGAATTGCTCTTGTTAACAGACAGTAGGATAGAAGTTTTGCAGCAGAGCGTTTTTGGCAGTGGAGAATGATTAGACTGTTATCTAGGTCAGATATATAAAGCCATAGACTGAAATCAAATAAATTGCTTTTCACCTAATAATACTTTTCTTTTTAACCAGCTACATTTCCTTTCTTGAATGAATTTCATTCCCAATACAACATCAGTTTCTCATATTCATTTGCATTTATCAGTATTCGAGGATTCAGAGGTTCCTTTCTAACACATTTTTTAAAAGAAACCACCACCACACATTTCTTCCTTCCCTTCCTTCTGCTCTGTAGGATGTTTTTCCTAAAATGACCTTTAGTTCAAGCTGTAAACCACCTTGAGGCAGTCTCTGCCAACTCTCTCATGTGACTGGCAAAATGGGCCATATTTAAATCTCACAGAAGGGAACAGAAAGACAGACTCAGGTGCTGCTTTGCTCTTTGGGATGGAAGAAAACCAAAGCCAGAATGACCAAAGCTGAAATATGCAGAAAAGTTATATTTGTGGGAGGGGAAGAGTGACTTGAAAAAATACATGCAGGAAGAAAAATCAGTCACGAGTGGAGACTAATCTAAGACATGATGTCTGGAATCAAACAGAGAAGGAGGATACATCCACTCTGAAAGCAAATCACACTACATGAAATGCAGTGTTAAAGACATTCAAATGTAGGCCTGTCAAAAGAGACCAGGGGAAGTATATATGGCAGTAAGAGCCTAATGCAATGCCTATTGGTGTGAATGGAATGACTGCCTTTGATTTCAGCAGCTTTTTGGATCATACTCTAAATGACAGGAAGAAGAATTTCCTGATGATGAAGGTCCAGACTGCAGCATTCAGATAAAAATATTAACAGCAAAATACTGCTAAATTAATCCAACTTCTTTTGATTATTGATGTCCTACTGTTTTCTGCCTGAAACAACATACACGATGCATCAGTCATTTATAAATTATTCATTCACAGTTATTTTGGCAGCAGTGTCTTTCCATTTATCAACTGATAAATGTATGGGAGATAAGAAGGGTAATTTTATAGCCCCTTGACATTTACCTTTGACATGATTTCCATATTTAATAAGGCAAAATACTAACAAAATATTTTTGGCATGCTGGAGTCAGCTTTGTATAATAAACTCCACAGCCTGAGTGAGTATAGAGGGCATACCTGATGCACAGACCCAACACTACCTTGTGACTCCCTCCCAGCTCACTCCCCAGTCAGACTTTCAGGGTACATACAAGAGTTACATTAGATCACCCTAACCAAAGGAAGGGAGGGCTGCTTTAGCACCTCCCCTGCAACTTCTAGCCTGAACCACTGCAGACATGTGCCTGCATGTCTGAGATGTCTGTACAGTTACGAAGTGATTTAGCCTATCCAGGTTAGACTAACCTGCAAAGATTAATCCATTCAGGTGCAGGCTTTTTGACTGTCTGTCCCAAAGTTAGGGTGATCTAATGCCTAGGTTTGCAAGCATTTGCAGGACCTAGGTCATCCTAAAATGGTGTGCTCTATCTAAAAATAGTTCTTATCAGACATGAACTAACTTTAGATTAGCATGGGATTAGCCCAACCTAGCAAATGCCTGCATGTGTTCACAGCCCCAGGGCTAGAAAATCCCAGCCACTGTTCACAGCCCCAGGGCTGTGACATTTTTATCATAACTCATATGACCCTGACTGGACTATTTTTACTACCCCAACTATTCCCTGCTGGACCCACCAGCCCCTCCCCACCCTACCCTATTTGGCTCCAGCTGTCCACATCTCTTCCCAGCAAATTGACTTCAGTTGAGTTATTCCTAATACGCTGGTGTCAAGTGAGAGGAGAATCAGGCCTGAATGTTTCTAGGGTAATACATTTGTCTGTCTGTCTATAGTTGGTGTCTTTATGGTTCCCATTACCATCATAACTGAGCAAGTTGTGTACACCTGACACATATATACTCAACACTGGGTGCATCCACATGTGCACATTTACTATGCAGTAACCAAAATTACTGCAGAGTATGGACACACATCTACACATGTATGCTCATACTGTGCAATTAATATGGCAACTTATGCTGACTTGAGCATAAATTTGATACCTGCATCATGCAGGTATCAAATTTACTCCTGATTAGTTACTGCACAGTAACACACATGTAGACATCTTAATGCACAGTAACACTGTGCATGTGGACTGACTTGGGACTAGTTAGTCCCAAATCAGTCCACACATTGCATTAATGTGCTTTAACGCCTGCATGTGTAGATGCTGGCCTATTCCCACTTACTGCGCAGTAAATCTATACCTGTGTAAATGCACGTGTAGAAATGCCCACTGTGACTTACTTCCCACAAGCAAACCAAAAAGGGTTACACTGAGTGATCCACAAAAAAGAACTTAAATTTCAATTTTATTCCTTTCCAGTATCAGCAGATGACCTATAGCTACTTTCAAATATCCCTATTACTAACAGAATACAAAGCAGGAAAATGGCAGCCAGATTACATCTCACTCCTGCAAGTAACATAGTTCTAGTAGGTTGTATAGCTAGACAACAACAAAACAGCCACTTAGCTACTGGCAAACTCTCAACCAGTGATTGAAGAAAACATTCTTCAAGGAGTTTTTAAAGCATTTTTAAAGCATTTTCCCCCCTCTCTTACTAAGCAGTTTTCTGCATGCACTTGCAGAAACCTAAACTAAACTGTCTTGTGTTACTTGATGGATATTAGAGTTTGAAAGTTAATTAGAAATTGAGTTATGTTATAATTTATGTTGATAAATGCCTACAGATTAAGGTATTCTGCACTTAAGAAAAACAGTGCAGCAAAATGTTCCATAATGACTACAAATTCTCAGCTAACCTAAAGGAAGACAGAGAAGCAAAAGTGATGAGTTATATTTTTTTTTTATTAAAAAGTTATACACATTATTAGTTTTGGTGTCAGTAGCACAAAATAAAAACTAATAAGGGCTGAATCACACAAGGCCTGGGAATTTGAATAGGCACTTAGTGCAGATTCTTCCCTCAAAGCTTCATGTTTCGGGGTTGGGTTTGTTTAATTATGACTTCAGTGCTCGTGAAAGCTGCTGGGTTGACACATGTTGAAACAGAGGCTCTCAATTCCTCCACAGATTGTAAAAAGCATGGATCACAGTGAACCTTTCCTCATAGCTCTCCACAAAACGTGCCTCAGTTCTGATCTCAGCAGACCATCTGTAGCAAATATGTTGGATGGACTACAGGCCCTGTGCCCCTGACTGTCTGGCTAAGGCTTTAGCAAAAACTTGACTCAACAGGGCCGTAGCTTCTGCCAGATGTCCCTTCCCCTTTACCCCCTTTCTCCTTATTTTAATAAGATCTAAGCTTCTAACCTATTCCTCTCCCTTCCAGGGTGGTGCCAGGAGAAGTACCAGGCCCAACTGGGCTGCCAAAAACAATACAATTAGAAAGCTTAAAGAACCTTGCAAATCACATCTAAAATAACAGGTCAAGTAACATGTTTTGCAAAACTTAAATAAGTAAAAAGGTTTAAAAGAAAATTTAACAGAAAGGAAATGTCTAACTGGTATATATACCAAAGTAGTAAAACAGGGTACATCTATATGATAACTGGTAACTGATTTTCTTCTAAAATCATTAAAATCTAATTGGTTTCTGTAGTTATCCAATACATAATAACGGTATAAAAATAAAACTTTTCTATCACACTTCAGCTGTGTAAGCTCTGCATGCTTTCCCTCTGTCAGCTTATCCAGGTAACAGTAATTAAAGGCTCTCTTGTTACACTCACTGTGTTGTTTCTTTAAGGCCGCATACACGTGTTTAAAAAGTGAAGGGAGGAATCAAAGGTACACGGTTTTCTGTAAGAGGCCTGATTTAGATGGGGAATAAACAGTAAACATGTTCACCCAGAGTGGGGGAAAAGCAAGGGGGAAAGGGAAGGGGTGCAGGAAGCCTGAACTAGACAAGGCCCGCAAGCAGAGAGTGGAGTGAGGAAGGGAAGGGCACTCCTGCACACCTCCCAGGCTGTCCTGCAAGCTCCCTGGGCTGCGGGAGGTTGCCAAGCACAACTGAGTGCCAGGCCACCCAGATTGGCTGTCAGGCATAGCAAGCATACCCCCAACCCCATGCCACATCACCATGGACCTTCTGGAATGCCTTGAGAAGAGCCCCAGAGTGAGTGCCCTCCATTGTGAAGTGCACATACCTCCATCCTCTGGTTTACCCACATCCTACTATGGTGACCCACTGCCCATGCCCAAGCATGGAGACCCAGGAGCTGTGGTGTATCCTCCTTATCACCCTGCATGATTCTCAAAGGAGGCTGTGGGACATGATGCACACCCATCTGGAAACTATGTGGCAGCTGGTCACCATGGGATGTGGCTTCCTGAGCTAGCAGATGGCCATCCTGTGAAGAGGCACCTGTTTCATCCAGCACCCTGGACTGGGCAATGACTTCCAGGTGGCTGACAAGAATGCAGCCACCCAGGACACTAGAGTGCTCTGGCATCACCTCCAGACCATCAAGCACCTGTTCTGGGCCTGTGCCACCAGCAGCGACTGGTGGGAGAAGAACATCCCTGGACAGCTGGGATGATAAACAACAGGTCCAGAGCTTGTGTGTGTGCCAGGCCACCTTCATGGACATTGTCACTCAGGTGGCCCCCCACTTCACACACCAGAGTGTCAGCATGAGGCCACCCCTCACTCCAGAGAATGAGGTGGCCATCACCACTGTGAAGCTGCTCCCCAGTGCCCCCCAGCAGTCTCTGCTATGTCGCCAACCAGTTTGGCATGGGCAAAGTCCTGGCTGGAAAGGCCATGTAGAAGGCATGCCTGGTTATCCAAAATGTCCTGAGGAACTGAATGGGCTTCCCCAACTGTATGAGAGCCATGAATGGTACCCATATCCCTGTCCTCTGCCTGCCCCAAGGTGCCCAGGTGTTCAACCATGAGAGCTACTTCTCTGCTGTCCCATCATTGACTTCCAGCATTGCTTCACCCACATCTTTTCTTCCTGGGCAGGCACTGCCCACTATTCCTGCATCTTCTGTAAGTCTCCCCTTCCCCAGATGATGGAGAGCAGGCACTACACTTGTAAAGTCCCCAAGTTTGTCATCAGTGCTGTCACCATCAAACATCATCAGACACCTGGCTTACCCCCTCATGACCTGGCTTATGAAGCTCTATATGGGACATCTGGCCTGTCAAAAGGAACACTTCAACTACTGCCTGAGCTGGTTCTGCATGACTGGAGTGAGCCTCTGGCCACCTCAAGGTGGGCATCTTGAAAGCCACAACCTCTGTCCAGTTTTGTTCATTATTTATTCCTAAAAGGGGGAAATTTACCCAAATCCAGATGACCCCTCCGAACCACCACTGTAGCCAGTAAGACTGAATGTCAAAGGATCCATATATTTGGATGTTTGCCTACTTCTCTTAATTTGACCCTTAAGTACTACATCAGGTTTGCATAGAACTAATTGTTGTTGTCAGTATATCATGGCTGCTATTTCTGGATAGCTGTAGTTGTTGGCTCTTCCATATTTGCTGGTTTCTTAAGTAAGACTTGAGTTTTATTCCAATTATATGGCAATCCCCAGGGTTCAATTCAGGTAAGTGTGCTTCTGTTCCACTGCCACAAAAATCCCGGGTTTTTTGGGGGAGGTTGTTTTGTTTTGTTTTTTGCAGTCATCATAAACCAGTCACCCTAGAAAAACCAGCTCTTTGTTCTTGGAAGAATAACTATTGTCAGAATATTTTACATGTAAATGAAACATGGGAGCTCATCTTCCTCTTGTGTCATTGTGAACTTCCCTCATTTACCATTCTACTGCAATTTTCCCATTTAGCAATGTATGGAATCTGCAACAGTACATATTGTAATATGCAAATCATATATAGCATTTTGGTGTCAGACACACTGAAATTAAATCAAATGGAAAAAAAAAAAAAGAAAAGAGTGTAATAAAGCTACCTTTATGGCCTCAAGCTGTAGATAAATTGTGGTCTGTGGTAGTTAAACAACAGCTGTTCAGATTTAAAACAAAATTATGATAAGGATCCCCAGAAGATATCACCTCTTGAGGTAACAGCATTTACCTAAATGCATCTGTTAGCAGCGAACACCATGACTTAAGACTGTTTATGTGATGGTTTATTCCTGTTTGTTTTTCTTCCCTCCTCCACTCTCACCCCTTTTCTCCTCCCCCCTCAACTACATACTCGTGTTTCTTACTGAAAACAAATCTTCCATAGCAAAATGAACGTCAGGGGTCCCCACACAACCTTTTAAACTATGTCTGGTTACATCTGAAGGACAAAGTACCTGCTCCAATTGTCCACAGGTGGAATGAGACTGCAATCCCTCTGTGCCTGTAAATACAAGGATTAAAGAACAGAAACAAAGCAAATTGCTACAGTTAAAGAAAGAAAACAGCAGGACTAACACATTTTAGTAGGGGCGCATACATTCAGACTCGGCAATCTCTATACTCTTTGTGAATAGCAGTTCTTTAAGAGCTTTGCACCCAATAAAATCTTAACTTTTATATATTTTTCCTGCATTTATTGCATGGAGGAGAGGGGGCTTTTCAGGCATGTAGCAAACCACCCATATGGAATTTCAGAATGTAGCAACTACATGTGGCCCAAACACTTCCAATCTTCAAATCCAGGGAAACTTCAGATCCATTTCCACTTCCTTCACCTGGTTCTACTGTCTCAATAATCACTTAACACAGCAAAAAACAACACAAGAAAATAAACTTGTGGTTTCACTTTCTCAGCTCCATGCTGTGCAAATGCAAGTCTGCCTGGTTAGGGAATGCTAATAGCTAAGTCAGTCACTTTTGTTGTATTGCACCCTCCTTTCAGCTTTAAGTCCTACTTATCCTTTTCTTTAAGGGAACCAAAATGCAATGTAGTGTGTGCTTCTGATGACCTCCCTCCGAATCATTCATAGCTTGTCAGTAACTTGCCAGTGAAAGTAATCAGTCCTGCTGCTACAGTTCACATGCAGGTGTGAGCTGACTGGAACACCTGCACACACCACCTTTCCTTGGAAAGCACTAGTTTAGCAAAGCTAATTCATCATCCAGAGAAACATTAATATTTTACCTTAGCTACCAAGTGCACCCGTTCAAACTTTTATCTAAAACATTCTTTATCATCTTTTCATTAAGTTCTCAAGAGCTAATGGTTTCTGAGTTCCCGGGGTAAGGATGATGTTCTGAATAATGAAAGCTCATTATTTCTCCACAGAATGCTTGTTAATTCAAATGATGATATTAAAACTATAGTAGCCTTTAGCGCTGGGGTGATTTCTAGCATACTTTATCATGTATCAATATATACTCTGTTTGTCAAAACTGCCCAGGGCTGGGGCTGACATTCTCTCTGGAGGAGTCTAGTGCTTCAAGAGGCACTGAATACACCAAGGTGACAACTTGCAGAGTTTGCGCCTCTAGGAAATAGAAAGATGAAACTTGAAGTGCCATTGTCCCCCTTGATTTCCTTATTAGTATTCATAAAGAGACAGTATCCTCCTCTTCCTTCTAGTTCTCACAGGCCTGCCTTTTGAATGGAATAAAAGGCTAAAAAAATACATACAGAAGTTTTACATATAAAACATTCCCCTGGTTTTCATCTAACTGATCCAAAGTAATTTCTACAGTAAGCGGCATTTGGGTTGTTTTTTTTTTTTTAGGCACTGCACAATAAAAACAAATTTAAACAAAGTTAAAGATGATTCAAAGCCATCTTTTTATGCCATCATATTTGCTTAGTTGGACTCGCAGTCTCATTCTCTCCTTTTTTCCTCTTCCTTCTTTATATGGCCAGGTTACATCTCCTAGTAGCAATTTCGCTGCAAGCTTCCTGACATCAGTGCCCTTTTTTAAGCTTTGATCACCAAACCACTTCAAATGTTGCCAAGGCCCAACTCTCCCAGGTTTCTCCCTCTCCCCACCATCTGCCAATGCTTCCTTTCCCTTTGAGGAAAATCTCTAAAGAATTCCATGGTAAAAATAGGTCCACAATGAAATAGCCAATTAAAGTGGTTATGAGTAAAAAGCATGTTTCTCTAAATATCATTGCATTTCCTGTGCCATGTAACCTTCCCCCTTCCTACAGTCTGTGTAAAGATCCATGTCCTTATTTGACTGCAATTTATAACACCACCGCTAATCAGGTGTTCTGTGATGTTGTTATTTGGGCCAGGGGGCACTAGGGAATCTAAGGCTCCAAACCAGTCACAAGATGCAATGATCCTTTCCCCAGCATTTATTATTCCCCCTCTGCTTGGCAGCATAAGATACGAATATCTTGAATTGAGCAATCCCCTCCCCCACTTCCTTTTGCAGCTCCCCAGAAGGAAATGTAATTGTGAATACCAAACCAACTCCAGTGCTGCTAGAGCAGCTAGGTCAACACACCAGAGCATTTGTGTGTGCTACAACACAAATTTCTGTACCATTGTCTCGTAATTATCTCTCTTGTGAAAGATTTGCTGGGCTTTTGCCCAAGGCAGAATTATAAGAGTATGGTAAACTCCTTATTCTTTCCACCTCCACTCCCCCTTAGTGCATCCTTAGAGTAACAGTGATTAAACATTAATGTATTTAAAAAAATCACACTGGCCAATATTTCTTTAGCTTAATGGAGATATAGGACTGTATTCCAGATTTACTGAAGCAGGACTTTTTTCCCCTCATTAAATAGAAAGTAAAGCTTAAATATAATTTATCCTGTTAAAAAGTACCAAAACTTGGCAGGAGAGAGAGGGCAACTATATTACTAGCTACATTTCCATTTACCCCTGGGTCAATTGCCATATTGTACCCTCACATGGTATAGTTCTACTTTGGAAAGATGTTTTATTTCTGAAGAAGCACAAGAAGGTGGGAGCACATGGAGTAATAATATTTCTGCCTTCAGGATGCAGAACTTCTGGGAGTGCCACAGAAAGTGAATGGACCAGCAGAATGCTGTGAGTACACAGGGATAACATTTTATCTGCTCTTAAATAGACATCCTGTTTATGTTTCCACTCAGCTCCATCAAAGGAGCAATCCAAGGAAAAAGGAGAATAAATCCATGCTGTGATGTTTCCATAGGCTTCATTAACTTCATTAACTGTTTCTTTTTAAAACTAGGAATACAAGGATTTAAATGGTAAGAATGTTTACCAAAGGCAGAAACAGATTTGGAGCCAGATCATATTTGAGGCTGCATTAACTAGCCTGGGGCCTACATACTTGTTGGGATTACCTCCTCTTTTGTGTTTCATTGAGACCCCTCAGGTCAACCAAAAGTAGCCTCTTGCAGTTTCCATCAGTGGGTCCAGTTCATCCAGTGAAAATATGAGAGGTCAGCCTTGGTAGCCATTCCTCAGCTTTGGAATTCTCTTCTCATTGAGGCTACCAGGCACCATGGCCCGAAATTTTCAAGAAGCATTGTAAGACCTTTTTACCTGGGCAGACATTGCTAAATTCTGAGACATTGTTTAGACAGTTGTTTTATTACTTACTCTTTTTCTTAATATTTTAGCTCTTTTGATGATATAGTTTGCTTTTAAGCTACCCAGAGCCTTTTTTTGAATATTGGAGGGTGGCATATAAGTCAAATAAATATTTTCATTGGGCTTTCCATAGGCAAATATGAGATGGAGCTTCTCTCAAACCCTTTTTATCACATTAAGGCATAGCCTCTACTGTCTACATCTTCAACAAATGCAATAACTTGTAAGTGAAGTTTTCACAGTGCTTTAGGCCCTGTTTATGCTATAGTTCCAACCATGTTAGCAAAAATAGGATTTTTTATTAAATGGCTGTTGCCTGGAAGGTGCTAACACAGTTTTCTTGCCCAGTGTAGACAAAGACTAGCTGTGTTTAGCTTTACAAACACTAAATTCCATGTATTCTGTAAAACATACTGCATTAAGGATCTCAGTTATCACACACCAGTCTCCAGAAAGTTAAATTACAGTCTAATCATAGTGTTGAGAAGGAAGAACCCTGGTAAATGCAAAACAACACCACAGCCCTGCTAAGCCTGGGGGCCGGGCTTTGGATTACATACATTGGCCTGTGCTGGACCAAAGCACAGCAGTAGTACCCCGGAGGAACTAAGAGTCCTGGAGCTTCAGAGATTCAGCTACAGTGAGGAATTTTACAGAAATATTGGCACTAGTACAGCTATACTAAGACTAGCTATGTTGGGAGGCTTAGCGTAGACAACATCATGGTTCTCACAGAAATCTTCAGCACCATGACACGTAAATTCATTGGTTGCCTATACACATGCTTGGGGGTGGGCATTTTAATTAAAGCAGTTGCCAGAGAGCCTAATTAAAATGCCCCACCATCACATGTATTAAGCCCCTGTGGGTTTAAAAATGGCTGCAGGATGCTTTATCTACAACTCATTCAATAAGGTTAAGATAAAGCACCCTGGCAGCCATTTTTAAATGTTATGGGGCTTATACATGTGGTGATGAGGCTATGCTGGAGTATTCTAATTAGAACATGGGGCAGACTTGATTAATCATGTCTGTTCTGATGCATTCTAATTAGAACTCAAGTCAGCACGTGAATAGGCAGCCATGGAGAGCAAGTCTAATTGACACAATGGCTGCTAGAGAGGGATAGACACCTACCCTGAGGGCCCTGCTGTAATGCAGCTAAAGCAGTCTTTGCAACAGTAAATACTGCCTAATTTGGGCAAAGCCTTCTACAGTAGTCTTGTGCAGAAGGGCTAAGGACAGACATTCAAAAAGCCAGAGTCTGAATTGATTCAATCTTTCCAGGTTAATCTAACCTGGCTAGGCTAAACCAGTTTGTAATCATAAAGACATTCCCTCTGGACTGAGAAAATGCAGGCACTTGCCTGCAGTAGCTCGGGCTAGAAGCCGGTGGGTGCTAAAGCAGCCCTCCCTTCCCTTCCACAGAGCTTAGGAGAGTGTGGCCAGGCCTGACAGGATGTTCTAATTAGGGAGGGGTTCCATCCCCTTCTGACCAGCCCATCAGGGAATTGATAACATAGTGTTTATTACCCCATTAAGAAAAGAGAGGGACATTACCAGCTACCTGTTGATTCTGCCTTTGTCCCGTCAGCCACAACATAGACTATAGCCAGCGTGTGGTCCGCTAGCTAATGCCAAGAGGTGTCTGTGTAAGGCAGAGGAGACAGGGAAATCCCTGCTTAGCAGGGAGTGGTGAGGGGACGGGGGAGCAGGGGGAAGCCAGGGAGATCCCTGCAGTCTCTGCTGAAACTGCAGCCAGGGAACAGAGGGGAGAGGCTAGATCTGCTGTGCAGCAGAGAGCCCTGCCCAGCCCAGAGAGCATGCCAGGATCCTGGGGGTGTCTGATTTCACTTAAACCAGCAAGGAGTCTGGGACAGACATTGCATAAACCAAACTGAGCCAAATAAGTTAAATCTGATACTACATTCAACCAGGTTTATCTCAAACCAGTTTCAGCCATTTTCAAATTGGTTTATATGCATTGAATATTAGGGCTGTGCAAAATTTCACTGGTCATTTCATTTCAATATTGTTTCAACCAATTTCAAGGTCGAAACAACAAAATCAGAATGAAATAAAGGCTGTCTAAATAGCCTCGAAACAAAATGAGACTAGTCAAAATGTTTCAAAAGTTGAAATGTTTCAACCATAGGCTGGGGATGGGAAGTCAGTCCAGCTGGGCTGACTTCCCCTTCCCAGCACAAAACCCAGCAGAGGATGGGAAGTCAGCCCAGCTGAGTTGACTTCCCATCACCCCGCGCTAGATCGCAGGGTGGGAGGCAGCCCAGCTGGGCTGCTTTCTCATCCCCTCTGCTAGATCGCACGAGGGGCAGGGAGCAGCCCAGCTAGGCTACTTTCCCATCTCCCATGCTGGATTGCACGGGGGGGGCACAAGGCAGCCCAGCTGCGCTCAGCTGGGCTGACTTCCCATCCCCAGTGAAACATCAAAACAGCCTTTCTGTTTCGATGAAATGAAACGGAACAGCTGTTTCAACTTGAAATTAAATTCGAAACAGAACGTTGTTCCATCAAACCTTCAAAACTGAAGGCAAAACGGAACAGTGCCATTTCACACAGCCCTACTGAATATCTGTTCTGTTATAGGTTTAAACCAGTTCTGAACACTTAAACCAGTTTATGTGTAATCTCTGTCCCTAGCCTCAAGGAACACAGTAACTGAATAGTCCTTAACACAGCAGCTTGGTCCATCTTCCCATGACAGATGGGTGAAGCTATTACAGGTAAAGGAGATTCAGGGCCTTAGGACCTTAGGATAACTACCACCAATAGCCTCTCAGTCACTGCATTCATTTGTGTTCATTGCCTCTCACCTCAGATTAGACTGTAATGTGGAGATACCATGTGGATAATAGGACATTGTATAATGGAAGCAGGTTCCATCTTTTGCACTAAGTATTTTTCAGTTCAGATCTCCTGATAATAACTTCATTGTGTATTTCTTTTAATCTATCTCAGTGATTTTCAACCAAGGTGTCGTGGCACCCTGGAGTGCCTTGAGATTCTTTCAGCTGTGCTGCAGGATGCTACACAATGTTAGCATTCTTAGGTGTGCAAACATGATTCACAAGATAAACCCAATGATTTCAGAAAGTATCCATGGAGTTAAAAAGAAATTCTGACTTGTGGTTTTTCTCAGTTCTTTGCAACATAAAAATTGCTGCATTGTTTTTCCATAATCAAAAAAATAAATGAAAACTAAGAGCTGCCATTTCCTGAGGGGCACCTCAAGCCTAAGGAGAGGTGCCTTAGATCTAAAAAGGGGTTGCTTGAGCCTAACAAGGTTGAGAACCA
This sequence comes from Crocodylus porosus, assembly GCF_001723895.1. Classification (NCBI taxonomy): domain Eukaryota; kingdom Metazoa; phylum Chordata; order Crocodylia; family Crocodylidae; genus Crocodylus; species Crocodylus porosus. Next base: position 152,334,985 of record NW_017728886.1, read on the forward strand.
TTGAGGATGAAAGATTTACTAAACTTTCTTTTATCCATTTGTTGTTGTCATATGATGACTGATACCCTGCATGCTTGTTTGCCCCATGGTATTCAGTCAGCCCACCTACATTATAGCAAGGACATTGGGACAAATCTCCCCCTCTTCCCCTTCCCAGAAGAGGTACAACAAGCTCCTTACAGTGCCTGGGGCAGAGGGTGGGGCTATGGGGTATGCTGACTACTGGAGAGTTGGGGGGCAGGAGGGAATGTGTTTGAGAGGAAAGCAGGGGATGAAAAGTCTTATCTGCCACTGCTCCCTGCAGAGTGAAGTCTGATGATGATGATGATGATGCTGCAGCTACAGCAATTTTGGCTCAGGTGACAGCAACCCCACAACCATCCCTGGTGTCCCATTCATTTCCACCACCCCTCTAATATGGTATTGTGCATGGGGTTCAACAGGGGTGAAAGGGAATACATTTCTACTTGCCACCTGCCCCTAGATACACTACTGGGTATGGCACTGTCCCGCCCAGCTCCTGTAGGTGGAAAAGGGCAGCACAGGGCTACGTGCACCTTGGCAAAGATTCCCATTGATCACAGGTGACTGGCAACCCCTCAATAGGCAGCTCCCAGGGCAAGTACCCTGCTTACCCCACCCTAATTATGATATTGCCCCTAGGTGAATACAGATCAGAAATTTCGCTCATAAGGCTGCCTTACAGTAAACTGAATAGTTTGTAATTGATCTCATTCAGAAGTGTGAAGGACTGGGTTCAGAACTAGTTTCAAGGGGTTCTAGACATTTTCATACATGATTCTTAGACCTCTAAGCTGTCTCTTCTAGCCGTTCATTCACTCATGGCTGAAATTTGGAAAACAAGTTTCCAGCCCAGAGCTGTTGTAAAGGGACTGAGAACTGTTATAAAATGTGTTTGGCTGCAAGAAATAAATGGTTTTTGGTGGATTCTGGGTGAGTTTTTTTTTTTAAATCAACAATAAAGAAATAATGAGGGGGGCTGTTTTGTTTTTATTGAAGAAAACTATGTTGCAGACATTAATATATGTCAAGATAATAGAAAGCTGAAACTTCCTTGCATACATTTCACTCTTTTTATGCCATCATAACTCGGTCAGTTGCCAAACAACTTCAGTGCAAGTATATCTGATAAGAATGGAGATAGCAAAAAGCCTCTCAGGATATGATCCAAAATCCTCCCCCATATAGAATCAACCTAACCTGATACAGAAGGATGAATGTTACAAGAGGTAAAACTGTCAAGCGAAAAAATTCATTGTTTCCTTTTGTGGCATAGATCTTGATCCTGGAAATATGCATTTGTGTAATTTTACCCACAAACAGGCCTAACCCGTGTAAGTACAAATGCAAAGAACAGATCACAAAGATATCCCATTTTCTTTTTGAGCAGACATGGAAGAGCTAAGAAATTCAAAAAGCTGTGTGTTCTCAAAGCCGCTGGATTTTATTCAACAGAGATTTTAAAATTTCAAGGTTTGATATTTTAAACTGTTACAGTTTTATGCATGAAGCTTACAGCATTTCAATTTTTTTCCCCAGAGCTAAAACTTTTTCAAAACTTCTGAACCATTTTTAAAGTATTTTAATTAAAAGTAAATGGTATTACAATTTATAAATAATTCTGATGGTAGTACAAGAGTGATGTTGTAGCCATCCTGGTCCAGAAATTATGCAAGAAGCAAGGATTTCTTAGGGTGATATCTCTTAGGGCAGGGGTGAGGCCCATGGACTGGATCAAGCCTGTGGTAGACTATTTCCCAGCCTGCATTGCTGCAACCAGTTTCCATGGAGACCCCAAAAGCAGCAGCACCGTGACAGTACGGGTCCAGGGTTTCCATGGAGACTGGCCACAGATGACTGGTGCCACCTTACTGCTCCCCCAGCCACTAGTCAGTGACCGGGAGGACCAATTTCACTAACCGGGGGGTCCCCCCACAGCCGATGGCACCAACTGGGAAGCGGCCATGGTGCTCCCAGAAGTGGCTGTGGCACTTCATCTGGCACTCCCATTCTCTGGCTGGCACTCATAGGGAGTACCAGCACTCCCGCCTGCCCCCTCCACCCATCACCTAAGTGGGAAGCACAGTCTGTTTTGGGGTGCACCAGCGCTCTCACCCCCATGCACCCCCTATGCGTCACCAGAGACCAGCCCCAGAAACGCTGGCAGGGCACGCAGCTGGGAACAGAGCTGCTCCAGAGCTGGGATCTTGCAGCATTGACAGCATGGTCCAGAGCCAGAGCAGAACCAGATCTGCCATTTTGCCCACTCCTGTCTTAGGGTGACCTGATGAAGAATGTCTTACATTCAAAAATTTGTCTAACTCTATCCTACCTACGCAGTTGATCCGATAAAAGATACCACCCTAAGAAATCCTTGCCTCTCAAATAATTCTTAGTAATTGGAGTTGCGTTTTTGATGTAGAACCACAGGCTGAAAAATATAACTACTTCCTGTATCGGACTGAGTTGGTTTCCCCCTCTGAATTCCTTCAGAGCTGGGCCTTCCCCCAAATACTTCCTGCTAGCATGCAAAGATAAAATTTACTAAAGAAATATGGACATTTTAAGCCCTGAATATTGCATTGCTATTACTACTAAAATAATAACAAGTATTATTTCCCTTAAAAATCTGTCTCTGGCTAGCAGCTCCACACCGTAAGTTTGTAACAGTCTTCAGTTAGCCGCTGATAAGCTCTTAGCGCTGCTGTAGTGACCAAGCCCTTTGAGGAAAAACAGGTCATTCTGCAGCTGGTTGAGACAGCACATTACAGATTCCAGGTAGTCCACACCCTTTCTGCAAGTCAAAAGCATGAACATGCGGATATGTCACTGCCCCTTTCATGACAGGCCTTGGCTTTGTAGCATGATTTACCGGTGAAACTGGTTTTACACACCCTGGGAAAAAATGACAGCTTTTCATTGCAAGCTGTTCCAATCATAAACAGGAGAAGAAGCCTCAATGCACGCCCAAACCTGCCTCTTACAAAATGCTGGAGCACCCAGCACGGCACAGAAATCTTCAGAGAGCATTATCCACTCTTTACATAACTTTCTGGGAAGTACCTCAGCTATGTTTACAGCCCGAACAGGTCACAGGTGGCAGCTTTTCTGTTCTAGTGCTTAAAAGTTAATGACCTGCTTGTTCCACAACTGTCTGCTGTGCTTTTAGATGCTCCCCCGCCTTACTGCCACCCTCCCCCCTTTTTTAATTTTAGCCTAGCTTTGTTAAGAATGAAGTGTCCAAAAATATGGCAACAGGCCAGCTTGTTATGCCCTGAGGTAAAAGGAGCCAACTGTTTTTCCTGGAACATACTCTGAATTTCACACCCCTTTTTGCAAATGTGGGAGAGAAAGAAAAAATGCATATATCAATGAGTGTGTACGTGTATGCACATGCAAGTAGTACAGAGGACATGCATTTTATAGTTACCCTCTTCCCCCCTCCCAAAAAAAAGATCTGCATCTTAATCAATTTAACAGTTGAACAACAAAAATAATGTTAAAATCCTGAAAACTCCATCCTAATATACCTTATGCCCGGATACTGCAAAATGTACTAAGACTACCCAGAATTTGGAAACTCCTTCCACACCTGAACAAATGCATTATATGAACTTATATGAGAGTCAAAGCTTAAACTGCAGAAGTAAGGGATACACTAAAGCCTGCTACTAATGATGGTCTAATGGTTAAGGCACTATTGCCTTAACCAAATCATAGCAAGTTCTCTATACAATTTGTGGGTGAGCTACCTTCCCATCCATAAAATGGGAATAATATTTCCAGCATTACATGACTAGCATGAAGCTAGGCTCACTAATGTTATTGGAGCTGTTCATAAGTACCACAATACTGAACTCCACGTAAGTAAATAATATGTGCTCTTTTGATGAAGAACAAGACAACCAACTGTCATGAAAGAACCAGTCCTCCTGGCTGATTTAGCCTTTCCAGACATACTAGTCCCACACAAGAACTTAATTTGCAAAACATTTGAAGCAAAATAAAGGCAAACAAGCAGCCTGATACACCAGCAAACCTTGAAAGTCACCAGGGGCCTTAGGCTATTCCTCAATATCCCTCAAAAGTTCTAGGCATTCTGCCAGCATGAGAATCTACCTTATGGTGTATCTTAATTTAACTTTGCTTAAAATCAAACCCCTACTTTTAAAATCCTCTGGGTGTTATAACGATCCCTTTTAACACAAATATAAACCTCCTCCCTAACTTTGGTAAACAGTATTTACTGTAGGATTAAATATCCCATTGTTTGATTTTTTTTAACATCAATAATATTCAGCCTGTATTTAGGATTCCTCTACAAAAAGCCTAAAGAGAGAAGTTAGAGAAACATAAACAATTGCATTCAAGTTGCTGTATTAGATTATGCCTTGAACAAGGAGAACATTTCAACAATATGAAAAATAGCAAATTCAAAAGAAAAATCTGAATGGAATTTTTTGGCCCAGTGTCTAGGTAGCCAGTGCAATAAGATATTACTGAGGTTAAGACTTTCGGAGAATTGGGAAAAGAATTTGGCACAAATATGGACAACTCACAAGTTATAATACTAGATACTAAAAAATAAACAAGAGCTTATTAGCAAAAATGTTTATGTCCCATTTCATAGCTTAACCAACCTCCAAATAGTGAGGAGAGGGACAAACATGCCCTACTAGCAAATAATTCCAAAACCTACAAGATTTCTTGCATTCCCTACCAGAAGTCTCTGGGACCGGCTGCTTGAATCCCAGGATACTGACCTCAACCACATAAATAATAAAATCCATAGACACTTGAACTGGCTAACTCGTGGCCAGGTCCAGCTGTCCAGTTGTAAAATCTGTGAATCCTAGATGCAGCCCCTAAAAATGATGATGCCCTGTCCTGCCCCTGGACAAATACCTCATACCTTCCAAGGCACATTCTTCTCATATGTTCATGGCTGCCAGGGTATAATATCCTCCAGGTTTATGTCTCAGTCCTCACCCCTCCATTCATATGCCCATCACCAGAAAGAGTGGCGGCATAATCTTTTAGCTTTGGACATGATCAATGAAAAACAAGAGAAAAGGAAAGCTGGTGATTCAATGGGATTAGAGTAGAGCTGGAATAATTAAGAGCAGCCAGAGATGAACCATCTCTTGAGGGATTTTGAAACTCAAGGCTAAAAAGCGGTGAACCAGATTTGCAAAGGTATTTAGGTGTTTAAAAATGCAGCCAGGGGCCTAGTGCACTTTGGAAAAGAACTTAAAACATGTTGAACACCTCACTCCCATTGACTTTCACCAATCTCATTAAGGCACGTGTGTAAACCCAGTTAAGGATGCATGTACATCTGGTAGCACCTAAATACCTCTGCACATGTGACCCTAGCTACTTTAGGTAGAAACTACACACTGCTACATAAAGGCTACGCCCAACCTTGCTTGCAGTTGAGTAAGCAAGTCACACATGCTACATAAAAACTATTTTTTATGACACTGCTGTCACAAAAGAGTGAAACCAAACGAAGCTGTCCTGGAAACTCACTTATAGGGAAACTGTAATCAAGTCAATGATATTTTCAGAGTCTCTCTCAATTGGTTCCTTCTATATTGTATCACTTAAGGCATAGCTACTTGGTGCAATACAGTACCGTGCAAAAACACCAGAGCTAGCTCTAGACAAGCTGTCTCAGGAACTGGAAGCAGTATAGTTGTTACCTCAGGGATTTACACAGGCTAACTACCCCACCTGAGAAATAATACATGTAGCCCAGGAGAACCACTGGTATATGGTATACCATACATAGTATATTGTTCCTGGTTCTCAAACTAGTTTGGGTATCTCTCCATAGCACTGCATTACACTAAAGTGACACGGATTTAGTATCCACCCCTGGCTGCCCTATGCAGAAAAAAAGATCATCAGCAATTATATTATAGGCACTTCCCTTACCCACTGGAAATGAAACATCATTCCTTCTCTTAGGGATTACAGACATAATTGCACCACCATAGAAGCCAGTTTTAAGATATTATCTCCAACACATAAGCAACATGCTGAGCCAACTCTCCCTGGAATTGTTAGGGCCTGATTTTTCAGGAAGGTTGCGTGAGCACACCTTTGACAAGTACCTACGCAACACCTATTTGTAAATCCCCTAGCCAGCTCCCGTCTTTTTGAAGCTCAAACATGAAAAACAGCCCTGCCTCTTCAAAAATGCAAAGGCGTTTTAACCATCTTACTGACAATCAGAGTGAGAGAGTTCAAATATACTGGTCAAAGTTTTGAATCTCATATCAAGTAACAAAATGGTGATTAATTAAATATCCATTGTTTCTGCAACTGTACCCAGCCTTGTTCAAGGGGTATGATTTTTCCTTGTTTCTTTGCTGAAAACTTAAAGCTCTAAACTTTTGGGACTTTATTTCTCTTTTTAGGACCCTAATCCTACAATCAGAGCTCCAGAAGCTTAATCATCCATTCATAGAATCAAGGCTGTTTTAGGTTTAAGGTACGCTATTACTAGTGTTGTAATTTGTACATTATTCTGAATGAAACTGGACAGGTCTGCTTCTCGGTGAGAGTGGCACACAAAGTGGCAGTAGCAACTGGGCCACTGCCCATGGTGGCAGCGCTGGGCCAATTGCAGTGACAGCTGCTATTTTTGCAGCCAGCCCTAAACTGCAGCACCTGGGGCTGGTAGCCTGCTTGCCCCCCACAGGTCCATTCCTGATTCAAAGTTTTTACTAATAGATATTAAACATGATTTCCCTAGATCAGTCTGAACAAAGTTCCAGTGTAATACAGATCTAACACAAAGGGTCAGGTTCATTTTTTTTGCCATTGCGTTACAATCTACTTTGGATCCCAGCCTGATTCATAAAAGATAAGATAATAAAACTGTCTGTAAAAGAAAAACTGTTAATGTATGATGCATGCGATACAATTGTTCCTAAATCTTAAGTTCAGAGTCACTTTAGAAAGGAAATCAATGGTATTCATTTGGAATTGGGTTTTACCTGCTAAAGTTAGGGGGGGCGGGGTTAAATCACCTTTAAGAAACAAATATTATTTAACTATTTTTAAATAATTTCCACATAAAGCATTCATTTGCTTTATGGAAATTTTGATTCCAAACAAACTAATTCCCATCCTATTGCCAGCCTCAAAGTTCTACCTGAAATATCATGAGTTATGAAGCCCTAAAAAACTGTAGGATTTAATTGAAATTTGAAGCAAAACTTAAGCATTAAAAGCAACAAAATAATGACGCTGCAGAGATTAAGCTGAATGTTTCCATACAAATCTAACCAGCAATTTCAAGTTTTTAAGCTTCCTCGCAGACATCATTCCTCACAGCAAGAGAAAAAAATGCAGGCTGAAAATAGCAAAATACAGCTTGTCAAAAGCAAAGTAAAAACTTCCCCAGCTGCTGTTTTTGTATGCTGGGAGCATAAAAATAATATATGAACAGGGAATGCGACAACCAGGGAGATATGCTTTGGCCTCAATGATTGTTAGAGCTAAACAAACATTTACTTCTGCGTTTTTTTCTGAAATGCTGCTGAGCTTACAATGTGTGCTGATGCAACTTTAGCCAAAGCATAACAGTGTTTTCTTAAAGAAGGCAATTAATTTGCTTTTCAACCAGTCCATTCACATGAAGTATTGGGAGTTGGTACAATAGTGCTTTGCTCAAGTCAGTCTTCTTTAACTCAGAGACTAATGTAGTAAACCAGTTTTTGTCTCCTGGGCCAAACCGGGCTTTTCAGCTATACCACTATAAAACCCAGAATAAGCCCATCCATTTCAACATTGAATCACTCTAGATTTACCTAGTGTAATGGGGAGCAGAATCAAGTTCATTATTTGAAAATACAGATTTCAATATGCATTTTGCTGTGCATCCAATTAAATACCTATGCAGCTCCCATCACACATAGACACATGCTTTTTGTTAATCTCTTGAAACACCTTAGGTTTTTAAAGGCTTAAAAGTGACCAATCTTCCCAAAAAATTCCAGGAGAATCCCTAATTTCAGAGCAACCTCCCATTGCATTGCTGCATAATTTTATGCACAGCACAAAACTAACTAGCAAAGCATGAAGACACACAGCTATACTGCTTCCAGTTCTCGAAGTCTGTGAAATGAGCCAGGACTATATCCCAGATTCTGCTCTCCCCAAATTGGTCACTGAATGTATAAAGTTGTTCTTTTCTTACTTGTAGGATCAGCCATCCTCATTGTGCAGTTCTCAGGCCCTCTTTCACTTCTCCTCTTTCCCATTTCATTTCTCCTCAGTTCCTTCCTCCAAGGACTCCCTTACTATTTCTGCCTCTGTGTTCAATAAGTAATGGGCCAGAACCCCCACATGTTAAATGTCAGCTCCTCTAGAAGCTATATGCAACTAGGTAGAAGAAACCAAACAAACCCTGGTTTTAATCGAACCTATAAGTTCTGACATTCAACTTATTCAGGAGATACCTACCTCTGCTTAGGCCCCTTTTCTGTAGCTGTCTTTGAAACTACAGCTCACACTGTAGCCATGGCCCACCTGACTGAAAGTCAAGTAAATGGGTTCCTATTCCTGACTCTGACACTGGCCAGTTGACATGATATTGGGCACATCACTTAACCTTCAGTTTCCCAATTCCGCTACTTTACCTTAACCCTCTGAGAGATCTATGAATTACATGCACTATTATGAAAGGTAAGGAGCACTATGATTATTCTATTTCCTCTACTTCTCTTGCAGTTACCAGTAGACTGCACCAGTAGACTGCTCCTTTAAGCTTCTCCCTCCCTCCCCACATCTTTGGCTTGTCTGCACTGGGAAACAGTGTCAAATAGCTATGTCACAATAGTTTGCTGTGTGGACGCACTGATCTTACACTAACAGTGCCTCTTTGTAGAAATGGATTAAGCTAAGCCACATAAAGGCCATCTTACTATGAAGTAAGAGCATCTGTACAAAGAATAAGCATGGAATAGCGAATGCACTTTAAATTCACACCTTCACTATTCTCTAATACCTTCCTCCCTTCTAGACAAGTCCATACCAGTAGATATACGTTTAAGCAGTAGTTTTCAGCCTGTGGTCTGCAGACTATGTCTAAGGAGTTTGCAAAAGATGGCTATGTTCAATCAAAAGTACATAAATACACTTACCATTCAAAGGGGTCTGCACTCCATTCAAAACTTTCAAAGGGGTCCTCACCTCCATTTGACATTTTTTTAGGGGTTCACAAATGAAAAAAGGTTGAAAATCACTGGCTTATAGTATCAACAACTTAAAGGAATCTGAACATATGGCTGAGAATTGTATGAAAACAGGATATAACAAAAAATCTTCATCTCAAAGATAAAATATGACAACAAGAAACACCCAACAAAGAGCCCCAGTGGAGCTGAAGGAACACCAGTGACTTTCAGTAAGAAGTTTCAATTTCAAAGTCTTAAAAATTGAATCATCCAATAGGAAATAATTAGGAAAGGGAAAAAATGGCTGCCATGTGACTATAAGTACAGACCGTCCTTGCAACATAATTGGTTCCTGAAAACTGTCTTAAGTTGAAACATCGTAACTTGGAATCATTTTTCCCATAGGAAACAATGCTTTAAATAGTGGATTGGTTCCTGAACCAAGGCCAAATACCTTATTTTCACCAAAAATAACTCAGAATTTTGTACTCAATAAATTATAGATGAATAATATAGCTACATTCATGCATTTATATTGTAAATAGCAATCATATTGATTGGAAAGACTTCTTTGAGGTGACTTTGCTGGACTTTTTGAAGGGTTTCATAGATTTCATAGACATTAGGGCTGGAAGGGACCTCAGAAGATCATCGAGTCCAGCCCCCCACCCGGAGGCAGGAAGTCAGCTGGGGTCATAGGATCCCAGCAAGATAAGCATCCAATTTGCTCTTGAAGGTGTTCAGTGTAGGTGCTTGAACCACCTCCGCTGGCAGGCTGTTCCAGACCTTGGGGGCTCGGACAGTAAAGAAATTCTTC
>NW_017728886.1:152345468-152348876 GCF_001723895.1 Crocodylus porosus
GTCTGCTTTCTTAAAGAAAGTGTCCAAGCAAGTTTGGACAGATGTTGTCCAGGGACAAGGGCGATGCAACGAACTTGTCCACTGGCATGGTGTGACATCAAATCAAGCGTTGTAAAGTCGAAACTGATGTCAGAAAGTTGAAACAGGGTGTCAGTTTATAAACGTTGTAAGTGTGAAACATTGTAACTCAAAACATCGTCAGTCGAGGACTGCCTGTACACAGAAAGTTTGCTCTCGTCTAATATGGAAAATAAATCTACATATGTTATCTAGAGCCAGCCAGGAATTTTTTTTAACATAAAATGCTGATGATCAAAACCAAAGTTTTGTGTAAAAAGAAAGCGATTTTGATCAACTTCTCTGAGAAAAAAATGTTAAAAAAAAACTGAAATAGTTGAAACATTCTATTTTGCTGACCTTTTACAAACAAACAAACAAAAACCCAAGCTCCCCGTTCAAGGCATTTTTTTTGAGATTTAGTTATTGAATTAAAATAGCTAAAATCTCCCCCACCCCGCTTTCAGATTTTTAGTTCAAGAAAATTTTCAAGGTTGATTTTTTTCATTTGGGATGGGAGAGTTTTAAATCTTGCAACCCTAACAGGATGAAAAAATTATTTCCCACCAACTTCTTAATATTTCTAAAGCTCAGTGATTCACCTGGAACATATTCCAGCTCCTGATACCTGGCTTCAAGTTGATTTATATACATGTTCTCTAAGAGTATTACCTAAATCATTCTACAGTGTTTGTATCTTTGCTCATCATATGTGTCCAGTGATCCTCTTATTAAATAACAATCTACTCTGCCTACTTTTAGGCAGGGTGAGCGAGGTTCCCATCAGCACTATAGCTAGCATTTTGAATCATGGGATTGTATTATCCTGTAATCTTGTAAGCAAAGTAAAGAAAACTGTGTGTGCGCCTTAGCATGCACTGTATAAAACAGGCCAGAAAACTATCCGGCTCATGCACAGGCAGTTAAGTCATTGCTTCCTTCAGACGTGATTTCCCAGAGTATTATTAGTAAGATTAACTTTATATTCCATCTATAATTTTCAAAAAGAAGTAGATGATACATAGTGATGTTAGCCTGATAAGAAGAAGAGGAATTATGGGGAAAAAATGTGTTCTTCTAAGCTACCTTAGAAGGTAACAACAATAATAAAAAAACATTCGTTTCTTGGCCTTCAAGTCACAGCTCTGTGTTAGGTAGCCAATCAATTTGCTTGCAGAATTAAAAACTTAAGGGGAAAAAGTGTCCTCCTGGGTCAGTGTGAAATAAGCAAATGAAAATTGAAGTAAATGTTAAATGAAAATTCATATTCAATTAAAAAAATGAAATAGTTCAACTCCAAAGATGTAAAAAAGAAGTGATCAAAAAGAACTGAGTAATTTTCTTTGGATTTCTGGTGGAGGTATTTTCCAATAGCATAATTGTGGGTAGGGGGGAGGAGACAAGTGGGGCAGCAGCAGCCCTGGGTACTGCCTGGGATTGTGGGGGAGAGAGGGAGCAAAAATAGATTCCAGCAAAGCTGATGGGTGGGCAGTAGGCACACCACTGCAGCACAGAGAATAACCCTGCCTCATGCCCTTGCTGTCCCAGGTGTGGAGCTGCCCTGTTATGCCTCTGTTTTCCGCAACTTAAACAGTTTATTAAGACCAACATGAATTTGCAAAATATGGCTTGCACCAACATTTTTCAGTAAAATAAAAATGCTGGCTGAAATATTTTATCCAGCTGTATTTTAAACCAATAAAAGCAACATTCTAGGAGAATTGACAGCTTCAGCAAGGTTAATTATAGCCAGAGAATTAAACCGTACAAAAAGAACTAGACTTGGTGCACAGGGTCAAGGCAATGCAAGGGCACAATCCCAGCACGTGAGGCCAGGCTGAGATGGTGTGGAGGCCAGTTTGGGCACATGGAGCCAAGTCAAGGTGGCATGAAGCACACTCTACACCACCCATCCAGCCGCCGGGGTCGGAAGGTTGAGCAGCACTGCTCCACAACATTTACAGTTCTGTGTAGTACTTCAGTAAAAATTTTAGGATAATCCAAACATATAAAGAATTTAAATTTGCCCTTGATCTAGTAAAGTACTTGGGCACGTGTAATTTTAAGCTGGTGAATAGTCCCATTAATGAGATAGCTCACATATTGTGACAAATAAATGTTTTTATGTTGAATCAGTAGAATGTACCGAGTGGTACTGATACAGGAGTACATGAAAGGCTGCTTATACTGAAACTATGACTCAGGAGACAACTCAAGAGTACAAAATGGAACTTTTCAAGAAAGGCCTGGCCCCAATTAGAGAACTTGGTGATTTTGATTGTCCTCCCACATAACTGACATTTATAAGAGCATAATGTTACTCTTGCATTCACAATATCTATAATATTTCCTCATAAGAAAGCATTCTATTCATTGACTGACGCCATCTTCACAAGCATATCCAACAGCAAAGGGCCATTTGAATCCTAAGTGTAATATGAATGAAATCCTTTTAACTTCTTGCATGCTTGACATGGTGATGCATAAGGCCTGCTTCTGTGAAGTGTCAGACATCCTCAGTTGCCACTGAAATGAATGTAATTACTCACATGACTAAAAGCTACATGAATGCATAGGTAATGTATTAAAAGCCTTTTTTATGTGCTCATGCACTAACTAGTGATCACTTGTTCCCTAAAATTTTTCTTTGAGAAAACCTATTTTCTTTAGCAATCAAGCAGCTAATACAGAAAGTGTTAACATGTTTCATCCACCTGATTTTTGTACTAGTGCATACATAAATGAAGAAATCCAAGCATAGCCTTAAACATGCTTCTATTAGAATTTTTTTGAGCTAGCCTTCAGCAACTCATGGACTAGATGAACTCCCTTAGGTGCCTTCCAACTGAAAAGATGCTGTGATCTTTGCCCCTTTTTTTTTTAGGAAGGCATTGTCACAAAAAAGGGAGAAAGTCCTCCAAATAAATTCTATAGTTAAAAAACAAGTATACTTTTATAGTCTGAGATGAGCTGTCAGCAGCTTTTCATGAGAGTCTGAAGATCTATCCAAGCCTAATAGTACATTGGGATGGTATGATTAAAGAACATCAGTTCCTTAGCCAATAGCACACACAGGAGTAATGTGGGTAGCACCACATCTGGCCAGCTTTGACTCCCCAGCTTCAATGATCTAGTACCCATTTACATGTGGGTACCTACTGAGAGAGCAGAATTTGAACTCATGCCTTCCAAAACTGTAGAGAGATACCTGAATCACTGTACCCCTGCTTCTTCATAAATTCACCATGATCTGAGGCACAAAGATACTAAATATATTGTGAGCACAAGTTCAACTGATCCCACATGGCCACCTCCCCTTGGGGGGTCTGCTCCCTACTGGGGTCTCTGGCG
>NW_017728886.1:152348887-152365423 GCF_001723895.1 Crocodylus porosus
CAAGAGTAAATTGGATGCTTATCTTGCTGGGATCCTATGACCCCAGCTGAGTTCCTGCCCTTTGGGCAGGGGGCTGGACTCGATGATCTCCCGTGGTCCCTTCCAGCCCTGATGTCTATGAAATCTAAATATTCACAGCCTCCTCCCTCTGTAGAACAATTTCCAAGTACTTTTATGTTACGATCACTAATTTTTAACATACTACCCTTATCCAAAACACAATCTCAAGTCCAAACTAAATGAAAGCATTTGTAAAACACCTTAACTTGACATTTCAAAATGCTGAATACACAAGAGGAGGACGATGTAAAAGAAAATTATTTTTCCTATTATGATGTTCTTTGTCAGTATGTAAATTAGACTCTTGAGACTAAACTGTATCTCTTGTATGCAACTGGACAACCTCATTATAGTGAACTCCCGTGGAAAAGGAGAAAAGTTCAGTAAGGGAGGGCATTCATTGTAATAGAGTTAGTCAATTTACTGCATCATAAGATTGACAAAATCTTTTCCTACTGTTGAAATTATTAAAAACAGGAGTTTATTATAAACAGAATTGGTTACAATGAAGGTGTTGTGTATTGAGTATGATTTTTTTAAACATCATGCATGGAATTTCTGAAGTGACATTTAGATGTCCACATGGGGCATGTCCACACATGCAGGCATGTGCATTTGCAGTAGCTCAAATAGGAGCGACATAAATTTGAGCCAGGGATTTTTGCCTCAGCGCCCATGCCTGGACATGTACTTTGGTGTGGGGCAAGTTGTGCAACCTGAGGCAAAATAACCCTGCCTGCCCAGCTCCTCCCAGATCTGCAGCCAGGGTGAGCTAGAGCCTGGGGCCAGCACCTGTGCTGACCCAAGCAGTATAAGAAACTGCCCTGGCAAATAGCTCAGGGCAACTCGCTCTCAGGAGCTTCTGGGGGCTTCACCCCCAGAGCTGGCTGGAGGACACGTTTCTCCACCATCCATCACCAACACCTCTACAAGCTCATGTGCCGCACAGTCCACCATGCCGCCCTTGCATCCCGCCTATGAAATCAAGTGAAGAGACCTTCTCAGTGAGGGCGTAGCTGGGGTGCCCCAGTAGCTGAGCCTGTACCTCACCCTCATTCCACGAGCCACTAGGGACCTCAGCTGACAGCTCCTCCGTAGAGCCATCACCATGGGAACGTATGTGACAAGCTTCACAGACACTCCAGTCTCCTGCCCCTTCTGTGGGCAGAGAGAGACCCTGGTGCATATGACACTTGAGCATGCCAGGCTGCAGCCCCTCCACCTCCACCTCCAAAACCTCCTCTTGATGTTCTGAATGAACTTGAGCCCCCACATTTTTGTTTTTGGGCCCTGTACATGACCAGAAAGGTGCCTGGGGATGGTGAGGCCACTTTCATCTCACTCATCTGTCCACGCTTCTGGCAGAGCACCAATAGGCAGCATCCACCAGCTCCTTGCGTGCCTTTGAGGACTGGTGGGTGCTGCCCAGGCAGCTCTGCTCAGTATCCCTCTCAGGAACACTCATTTTCACATTTTGACAGTCTGACCTTCACATCACTTCTATCCTGTTTTTTACTTTTGTTGTCCCAAAAATTTAGTTGCATCTCTTACTCGTTGGCCCGACACAGTAGGGACTGTTAGTTAGTTGGGTAGGCCTTACAGCCTACCTAAATATGAAGGATACAAATAGACAGGAGCTTCTGAAGCCTGGCCAATTGGTATCTGAGGACACTACCCCTTGTGCCAGCTGGACTGCTGAAGCAGCCCTAACTGAGAGTTCCCTGCACCCTCTACCCACTGCAACAGTCTGGCAATGGGGGCTGCTACCTGGCTATGACCTGCTGGCAGCTGCAGCAGCATGTGGCCCCAAGGCTGCCAGACCTGGATAGGGACTGCATGGCCACAGCAGAGGCATCCGCACCTCTGGGCCTGTTGCCAGCAGGGTGTGGCTGCACAATTGACCTTTGTATGGCACTACTGCCACGTGTGCTGCCACCCTGCCATCTGGACAGCTATTACCAAGAAGATGTTCTCAATGTGGTGGCCTACTTTGAACTGTCAAAGTATGCCCTTTTGGGGCCAGGAGGTCAGCTGCCTCTGGTTGGATCCTGGGTGCCAGCCCTGAGCAGACTTCTCTACCTGGGTCCTTACACTTGCTTCAGTAGCAGGAATTCTGTTATTCCCTATTTAAAAACTTCAAAATCTCTGATAAAAAATCCCAACTTCACACTTTAAAATAACCCAAAATCTATGTTAGATTAGAACAATAGACCACTCTGTGTGTGTGTGTGTGTACACACATATATACATACATACACATAGACATACACACTAATACAATAAAAGGCTTAGTCTGTCTGTCCATAACACTTCTGGGACCCAAAGTGGTGGGGAGGGGGATAGAGCAGGGCCTCATCTGGAGTGGCTATGGGGTGGAGCGGGGCTAGACCAGGAGCAGCCAGGGGAAGTGGAGCAAGGCCAAACCAGGAGCAGCTGGTGGGGTGGGGGGCTGGGTCTGTCTCAGGTCAGCGAGGTGAGGCATGGATGCAGGGTTGCATCCCTACCTGCCGTCCCATCATTCTTGATAAGTAATTTGTGTGTGTGTGTGTGTGTATACACAGAAAGAGAGAGAGAGAGAGATCAGCTGGGCAATGTTTTATTGATATATTTACAAGTTAGAGCAATTTGGAAGCCTACCAGTGTCTCTATCATCATCATCATAAAATAAATTCTAAATATCTATATTTTGACGTTTGCTTTTAGTTTTCTTATCATAGAACAAGTAGAGCTCCCCCTGACCTAACTAGGATGTGGGGACAGCTGCCCCTGCAGCCACAGGTCCTCCCAGGAGGTCTCATTCTGTCTGGCAGCTGGGCATGATGGGTATGTAATGAGGGGATGTGGGCTTTGCAAGAGGGGGGTAGGAAGTGGTATTGGAGGATGTGGGTGGGCATGTGGGAGGGTGTGGAGGGATGTGGGAAGACAGGGTGTGTAGGCAGGAGTGGGGGGGATTGTGGGGGGACTGTGGGTGTGGGGGGACTGTGTGGGATGGGCTACTCAGGAGGGGTGGGTCGTCTGCCCCCCACAGGGCACAGCCCCACCCCCACAGCACATGGACTGCCCTCCCACAGGGCCACAGCCCCCCAACATGGCCCACAGCTCATCCTCAGCAGCAATGCACATCAGGGCACTTGGGGCCTCCAGGCACATCCCCCCGCCACATGGTGCAGGACAGCACAGCTCAGCCCCTGCCACCTGGCGCTGCCTGTGCCACATTGCGCAGGCCTGGCCTGGCTCAGTGTGGTACCATGTGCTTTTGAGCAGCTCTGGGCCATTCAGGCTGTCACTCGTGGCCCTACACCACTTGCGGGGACCACCTGTTGCACCGGGCCAGGTCCTGCATGCACAGGCCCCACATGCCATCAGGTCTGGCTTCTTCTGTGCATACACGACCCAGCCTAGTGCGGTGCAGGGCCCCAGGTGACAGCCCAAGCAGCCCGGAGCTGCTCAAAAGTGCACTACACTGAGTTCAGCTGCGCCCATGTGATCTGGCACAGGCAGTGCTGGGTGCTAGGCAGCTGGGGCCAAGCCACATTACCCCCCCACTGCATGGGGAGGCTGTGCCAGGAGGCCCCGAACACCCCAATAGCTGCTGCTGCTGCTGCCAATTAGCTGTGGGCCATGCAGGGGGGGCTGGGGCTGTGCAGAGGGGCATGTGGTCCCTGTGGGGGCAGGCAGAGGGCCCATTCCTCCCAAGCTGCCCCTCCCCACAGTCCCCCACACCCTCACTGCCCCTCCCCCCCTTACCTCCTACTTACCTGGAACAGAGTCCTGGTCCAGGTCACTGAAACCTGCATCTCTGTTTGCCCTGCATGGGCAGGCAACATGCTGCAGCATCAGAGAAAGAGGTAGGCATAGAAACACTCTGGCCAGCTACCAGAGTATTTCTTTGGAGGACCTGAGCCTTTAGGTGCCTCATGTCGCTGTCCTAGACCATGCCCTGCCCCACTTTTTTCTGGGGGAGGGGGCAAGGGTGAGCCTGCACTCCAAATATATAGCACAGGGAATGTGTTTTTTGTTCCCAGAGTGCCGCTTGCCACATCTCAAACTGCTTTGAGATGTGGCAAGAGGCACGTGCAGGCTCATCTGGACATGCCCATATGATCCTCCAATAATGGCGGACTCAGAACCCTATCTGTTCATGCTATCTGACCCATCTGTAATATACTTATTGAGCTTGTTTACCAAAAAGCATTGCCTTCTCCCTTATGTAAGGCCTACTTGTTCAGCAAAATCAACAGGAAAGGTTTGTATTCCTCATTCAAAATCCTACCTTCAAAGCTCAGCCTTGCAGTGTTCTAAATACTCTGGGCAATCCAGAGAGCTTAAATTTGAACTCACAAGATGTCCTTCTGAGGCCACTTAATTAAAAGTTAAGCACATGCCTACGTTTTTGCACAATTGAACCAGTAAAACACACCCCAATCATGCCATGTTTAAGGTTAGCCTGCAAGCTCCACAAGACAGGGCTTACAGCCTTTTTATCTAGGATATGAGGTACTCAACACATTTCTAATGACTGTAAGAAATAATACATCAATAGCAGAAATGCTTTTGTTGCTCCTGCAAATGACACTTCCATTTTATAGCAAAATGAGAAGTAAACATAAACAACTGTGTCATGGGTAACTCTTCTTTGGATTGCCAAGACTGATGCAACATTTAGTCAAACCATAATGAAAATTGAATTCACTTTAAAACAAAAACAGAAAAAAGGAAGGAGGTGCAGTGGCACAAGTGTTAAAGGTATGAGCAAAACCAGTAGATCAACTAAAAATAACCTCTTAAAACTAACTGAAAGAATTCCAATGGTGCTGAATCTATTTGCTGTCCCATACACCAATCATAATAAATCTCATGCACTTTTCTGATCACCACCACACTGCTGACATTAGCAAAGACACTAGTTTCAAATACGATTATGCTAGCACTAGGCCTGTGCAAAGAGGCTAGTATTCTCTTCAAATTCGACCAGTTCAGGGGACAGTGATTCGATTTGTTGATTCAAACCACTGTCCTGAATTGATTCAGCCAGATCTGATTTGAAGATTCAGCTGCTGTTGAATCAGCCGAATCTCCGAATCTCACAGGCCCCATCCTCCGCCCCACTCTCCCAGCCCCAGCAATGGCTGCCCTGCCCAGCCCAGCTCCTAGCACTGAAAAAAAAAGCCCCGACTCACCGGCTGCTGCCAGGCAGGAGGGTGATCCCTGCTGACCCCCACTGTCTTACACTGCATGGGGGGCTCTGCAACAAGCCCCCCAACCACTCCCCACTTCTCTGGCCCCCCCCACCATGGCCGTCCCATTTGCTCCAGCTCCAGACTTTTAAGGAAAAATAAAAAAGGCCCAACTCACCAGTTCCTGCCAGGTGGGGGGGTGATCCATGCTGTCTCGCCACTGCCCCCCACTTCATGGGGGGGCTCTGCATAGGCCCCCTGAAGCCCCAAGGCCATTGCAGGAGCCGGTGAATGCAGGGTTTTTTGTTGTTGTTTTTTTTTTTTTAAAGGGCCAAACCTGGGGCAGGTGGGGCAGCCATGGGGGGGGGCAGGCAGGGGATGGGGCCTGGCAGGGGTCCCCCCTGGTCCCCTCCCCACCTCCTCCTACTTACCAGCTCAGAGTCCAGGTCCAGCTCCCTGCTGCAGCAGATGGGGACTGCCCAAATCACCAAAGCACTCAGAATCTTTTTGGAATCATTTCAACCCTTTTAATTGGTCCCCCGATTTGATTCGGATTCAGAGATTCGGCCATGAAAATTGGGCCAATGACAGATGTAATTTGACAGATTGTAATTAAATAATTAACTGTTAACAAGAATATTTTTCCTGTACAGCACCTTTCATTTCTAGGATCCTTCAGTCTCTTAAAACAAAACAGTGTCACACATGGGGATGAAATGCAGCAGCAGTTTGATGAAGTGAAGAATGCCTTATCTAGTTGACATTGTAACCAGAATTTTGGTAGGTCCTACTTGTAGATGAATTTTAGCTAAGACACTAATGTTAGCAGTGGCATGGATCTTGGTTTGGCATCTCTTCCAAACAGACCTCTCTGCAACAGGAAAGCAGACTACATTCCTTAGTGGTATGACATTTATATTTGCTGCCCTGTAAACACATCTATTTCCAAATTAATCATATATTGATAAATGCCGCTCCAGCTCTGCTGACATTCTTAATTCACTCAAATCGTGCTTTCAGAAGTTTATGAAGTTAACAGAACAATTTGATTGAATTACTGCCTTCTATTAATTCTGAGGGCTATGTATGATTTCAGATTACTAGAATATATGAAAACATTTACTTTATTCTAAACTTCACTTAAATCACATTGATTGGTACAAGCTCCCTCTGGATAACATTTAGTGTTTTATTTTCTGCTGCTGTTAAGAGGTGCTTCAAGGGGTACTGTGCTATTTATAATTGAAAGAGAGCACAGAGGATTTTAAAACAGGGAGGGAGTAGGAAGAGATCACTTTCAATTCCAAGCTCAATAAATGTTGAACACATGCCTTTCAGTTCAAATAATTTGTTTAAAAAAGAATAAATACGTATTTCAAAACTTCTTTGTAAATTTATGTTTGTCCCACACAAAGCAGTAAAAGTCCATTAGAGATAGTGCCCCTTTTGAATACTTAATAAGCGTTCTTTATATGAAACTACATAAAACAAGTGTACCCGAGCTTATCCAAAAACCAAGTGTTGACACCTATATATTATTCATGTTTTACCTCAACATAAATAACAGGTTTCAAGTTCTCAGATGGAGCCAGTTGACAGGTAAGCCTTTCCACTGAAATACTATGGCTACAACCTCTAATCTACAGCTGTCCTAGTCAGAACACAAGCATTTTAATATTGAGGGAATTCTCTGTACAAACACAACTAAAGGTTTTTATGGAACAGAATGGAGCTTTCTATTCATTACTTTCACACTTACATTATAAATAGATCCAAACTAAAACACCAGAACCACACATCTCTAGTTTGGAGGGTATTTGATGATAGGGTAATACTTTCAACAGCAATGAGAAGTCCCTTAAGAACCCAAGTCCCATTTTCAAAAGTGCCATGGACCCTTAATGTTAGGTTTTGAAACATCTGCTTTTAAGCCCACAAATGACTTTAAAAATCCAACCTTTATAGAACCTAAAACCTTTGGAACTCAAGGGGACTTTCTCTTTTATATGCATAACTCACTTTAAAAATGGAACTTGTAAGCCTTTTAAGTCTTAGGCTTTTAAGTAACTGGGCTGCTTTGGAAATTTTACTTTAATGCATATTTGTTGTGCACTGGTCTTCATAAGCAATTAAACCAAAATCCTGGATCACAAACACTACCAAACTTCAGAAAAGTTGTGACCTAGCTGGATTTTTGCAACACAAAGCCTCTGCAATAGCTGTGTTAGAGATCTGTCACTAGAAATTACTCTTGGGGCCCAATTCTGATCTCGGGCTGGTAAAAATCAGGAGTAACAACTCAAAATCAATATAGTTTCATTAGTATCAAGCTGGGGTAAGTGATTTCAGAATCAGATCCTTTTGTCTGGAGATCTGCCGCTGGCTGATTCTTTCATTCCAAGAAATAGACTTAAATCAATTAAAAGTCTCTCCTACAGAGTAATTTTACCCTTCTACTTAAGAAGATTTTATATTTGAAAAGCTGACAACATGGATAATGTGGAACAAAGAATATACTGTAGGACGGTGGGCTTCGTGGCAGGTATGAATCAAAAGACACACACAGTACTTGGAACAACTCATGTATTAAATTGAATGTTGTTAGGCTTCAGTGGTTGAGTTGGACATGAAAAGGTATCCTTAATACAGGTCTCTTTAATATAGCTGACCTATATGAGGATGATGAACATGGTTCTCCCAAAGCTTAGCAAATGGCAACTTTTATCAATGTTTTTTTTAAATAAGTATTGAAAATTAAAATAAAAAGGCACAGTGCTTATATATCAACCACAAATATAGAGCCAGATATCTGACAGATACACTTGGTTCATAAAGGATTGTCATAATATTTCTGTAACTGAGTCTCCTTCTGCAGTGACATCTAACCAACCAAACATAAATGCTTACACAGGACATAAAACATACCAAGCAAAGAAATTATACAAGACATCAGTTATAAGACAGAGACAAATCACAGGAAAGACTTCTACACTCTAAAATGTAATCAAATGAAAAAATATGAGGTGGAGGGGAAACAGAAAGAAACTACTGGATAAAGAAGAGAACCACTGCAAAACATAAAGCCATCCCTATAATATCTTCAGAGATAGAGCAGACAGAAAATCTGCATATACATTTTTGTTGCATTCATAGCCTCAGAATTCTTCGCCCTTCATGTCCTGGCATTAGCCCATATCCTTAGTCTGCTCAAAGCATGAAGCTGACAGCCTTACAAATGATACTTCTTCAAACACCAATTTCAAGAAGTGTCTTGTTACCTGCATGATGTGGATATGATTTGTGCACTCTCAAGTACAAGTTCTTTTGTAGCCAAAGAAGCTCTAAAGAAACAACTGATTCTTTAAAATCTGATTGACTGGATTTATCCAGCACTACTGACTCAAAGGTATAGTGGGAGTTTCATTTAATGTCTATCTGACATCTAGTTTACACAAGATTCTGATATAGCTGCTAATGAAAGCTTCAAAAACAAATACCAATGACTGTAGAGGTAAGAAATATATGAATAAACATGAAAATGCTGATACAGTTCTCAGCTACAGCATAAAGCAACCAAGGGGGCTATGTTCAAAATTAATTTTAAAATAGTTACAAGTTTGGCACACAAAATATAAAATGTTAACCAGCATATTTCTGTTAGCAAAAAAAAAACCTAAAGAAGTCAAAATAGCAAGTGAATGGTTACTGTTCTCGGCATAGGATCACAAATAGTAGGATCTGAAGAGACCTCAAGGAGGTCCTCTAGAGTCCAGTGTTTCCCAAACAGTGTGCTGTGGCACAAAAGTATACCAGCAGAAATGAACAGGCGTGCCACAGAATTTTACCATGGCAATGATCTACAATTAGCTACAAGAGGTATAAGGATAGAGAATGCCTTAACAGGTGTGCCACGGAAAAGTTTTATTAATGTAAGCGTATTTTGGGCTGGAAAAGTTTGGGGAACACTAATCTAGTCAAACACCCTGCTCAAGGCAGGATCATGTTTGTCTAAATCATCCTAGACTATTGCTTATCTAACCTGCTTTAAAAATTTTCAAGGATGGAAATTCCACAGCCTTTCTATGTAATCTGTTCCGATGTTCAGCCACACACGGTGTGAAAATGCTTCCTAAGATCCAATATGTATTGGATCAATATGGATGGATTACACCTGCTTTATATAATGCTTCTAGTTGCCTGGCTTATCATTTACAGTTGTTACCTGATTATCGTTTACATTTCATTACAGATCATTGCGCGTTTTACCACGTGCTCTGGGGTTGAAGTGGGGGGGGCTTTAATTAGAGAGGCTCAAAGCTGCTCCCAGGTGCAGCTTCTACATGTGCACCTAGGACCACAGCAATTACAGCTGAGGCAGAGCACCCCTGGGTGTCAGGGAGTGCAGGGGGTCAGCCTCAGACTCCAGGTGGCATCTGTGGGTGATAAAGGGACTGGCAGGAGCTAGGGGTCTGGCCCCTGGCCGACTGAGCCGACCAGGCGCAATTTGCTTCCAGCAGTCACTAACCACACAAGCATTTGATCACAGTTAATTACTCTGATGCAAGCTAGCACTATTCCTGATGATACTTTCTTATGGCAGAGTTAATTTACTGTGCCCTAATACCAGTGCATATGTGGACAGTGATGCTTTACGGTGGAGCTAATTAGTCAACTCCACAGGAAAGCACACATGTATATGCATGCACTGGATCAGACCATAGGTCCATCTTTCCCAGTATCCTATTTCCACAATGGCAGAGAGTGGTTGCTGAAAGGGAGAGTAAACTGGGTACGGCCGTGGTTGTTTTTCCACTGTTCCCCTCTCACTTGCAGCCTCCAGCAGTTAAGGTCCAGAACGTTCTGATTCAGAGGCTGTATCCCTAACTTCCATGATAAAGAAGGCAAGGGCAGCAACCGAGATCAGTTATCTGAAATGAAGGATAAATAAGAAGTCCTTCTTTACGTATATAGGGAGCAGGAGGAAAACCAAGGCAAATGTGGGGCCCTTGCAAAATGGGATGGAACAGCTGATAACAGTCAGGGAAAAGCTGAATTCTTTAATGAATACTTTGCATTAGTGTTCCTGCATATATATGGTGGTCACCCACCTGGTTGGATATTAGAGGAGGGAGTGAGGATGATTACCAACCAACGGTCAGTGTTGACTGGTAAGGAAGCACTTAGAGTGGCTGAATGTCTTCGAGTTGGCAGGACCAGATGGACTACACCTGAATGTCTTCAAGCTGACAGGACCAGATGGACTACACCTGAGAGTACGAGGGAATTGGCTGGAGTCATTGTGAGACTGCTGGCCAAGGTATTTGAAGACTTGTGGTGCCCAGCAGAGGCCCCAGAAGACTGGACAAGGGCCAATGTGGCACCAATCTTTAAGAAGTGGAGGAGGGAGGATCTGGGAGGAAGAATAAACTAGTCAATTTGACCTCGATACCAGGTAAAATTTTGGAAAAAATTCTCAAGAAATCCATTTGTGAGAGACTGGCAGAAGGCATGATTCTGAAGGATAGTCAACATGGTTTTGTTGCAGGCAGGTTGTGTCTGACCAACCTCATCTCCTTCTATGATCAAGTAATGAACCACTTAGATGTGGGAGACATGGCTGATGTCATATAATTGAATTTTAAAAAGGCCTTCAATATGGTCTCCCATGATGCTCTTATAAAAAAACTGAGGGATTGTGGGCTGGCATGGTCAGATGGGTTGGGAACTGTCTAAGGGGTTGAACCCAGAGAGTTAGTAGATGGTACTGCATCATCTTGGTGGGAAGTGGCCAGTGGTATCCCACAGGGTTCAGTTCTTCGCCCTGTGCTGTTCAATATCTTTATCAATGATTTAGATGAGAATGTGGAAAGCAAGTTTGCAGACAATACTAAGTTATGAGGAAAAGCAGTCATGCTAGAGGATAGGATGCAGATCCAAGCAGTTCTGGACAAAGTGGAAAGGTGGGTGGAGCAGAACCAGATTCAATAAGGATAAATACAGAATGCTTTATCTGGGGAGAAGTAGCCAGTGACATGAATATAAGTTAAGAGGAGATGTCCTAGCCAGCATGATGGCTGAAACGGACCCTGGAGTTATGGTTGATCACAGGATGAACATGAGCCGCCGGTGCAATGCTGTAGTCAACAGAGCTAATAGCACGCTGAGATGCATTAGCCAATGCCTCCTGAGCAGAGCTAAAGAAGTGATACTTCCTCTCTACTTGGCATTAGTGAGACCCCCACATGGAGCAGTGTGTCCAGTTCTGGGCACCCCACTTCAGAAAAGACATGGAGATTCTTGAAAGGGTCCAGAGAAGGCCCATCAGAATGATTAAGGGCCTGGAGGGCAAACCTTATAAGGAAAGACTAAGGGATCTGGGACTGTTCACCCTAGGGAAGGGAAGACTAAGGGGGGACTTGATGGCCATCCGTAAGTATGTAAGGGGTGAATATCAGGAACTAGGATAAAAAATTGTTCACTGGGGCATCCCAGGGGAGGGCAAGGAGCAATGGCCATAAACTATTAGAAGATGGTTTCAGGTTGGATGTAAGAAAGAACTTTCTTTAGAGTAAGGATGACCAGAAATCTGGAATAACAAGGAGTTTTTCTGTGGCCTAACTTGCATCAGATATCCCAAACAGCAGAAGCTGTCTTCCACCAGCAGACCTGGATGGTCACTAAGGGTTTTGCCAGTGTTAGCTACACCCACTATGGTGTAGTTAACCCACTTCTTCATACTCCTACCTCGTACAGCTCTGCAGGCAGAACTTTGTGAAATAGCCAAGGCCCTGGGCATGGGAAGAGTTAAAGGAAGGGTGCCATGCTGGACTGTGCTGATTACTGCCATAATCCTATTCTTTGATCAATAGTGACCAATGCTGTAGGTCAGTTAAAAAGATGCCACGTGTTCCCATTTCTTATGGTCACTTTTCTAATTCTGACCAAAGCAAGGAAACATTCCCCAAAACTGATCAGATACAGCATTCCACATCTCAATGCAGAAAATGCCATCAAGTTGAACAAAGCTCACCCAGTTATGTATCCTATTGCAAATGGCTGTTATGTCTATCTGCTTTTGAAAGAATTCATGAAGACTAAGCATACATTTCCCTTCCTGTGTGAATGACACTCTTGACCAAATTAATTTCTTTTGCCATAATCATTTTTATTCACCCTTTTCCTCTGTAAAATATAAAGACTCTTACTATAGAAAAAAGAGGATTTGAGGAGGACAGTTATAAAAACAGAGAACAACCTAAATATCCATGGCTGTTGTTATTTATGCCACCATTTTTCATCACTATTCAGGAAGAAGCTGTAAAATGCTCCTATCTCCCTTTAATAATTCCCGCATAAATCCCTTCTTGATGATGTGGGCTAGCCCTGGGGTGTTTTTGTTGTTCCAGGCTTGATTTTCCTATCAAAGGTGGGAAAATAACATCATGGCTAGATGGAAAGGGCCTTTGGAGGTGGGAGCAGTCCTATCAGGAAAAGTGGGAGGGATCAGGGTATGGAAAAAGTTAAGAACCCCAATCCTAATATATCAATTCAGTGGAGAAGCTAATGACCCAGAAAATACACTCATATGCCCCAAATTACATGACATGAACTGCTCTGAACATATGAGACATCTATACTGCCTCCCAGGGAGTATTGCATTGACGTACAGCACAGTTGCTCCATGTATACTACATCCCCCAAAAAATACAATGTAGCTTCACTTCATGCAACATTGGACACATGCTATAAAACTCTCTGCCTTTGGGATGTTTATTGCACTATCTGCAGCTCTATTATACAAAATGCCCAGGCTCACTGAGGCATTTGTTTGCACTGCCAGGAGGTGTTGTAGATATGACCATGCAGGTGCACAGAGAAGTAGTTGGACAACACAAACTCCCCAGTAACCCATCTCCAAAACGCTCAACCTCCAAGTTCCCAATTTTATTCTGTAGACCACCAGAAAAAATTAAATACTACTCCATTGGCCAGTCATGGACCACATTTCCTTATGGGCCCTGACAAACATTACACTTAAGGCATAATTAACTAGTTAATCACATCTTAAGTAATGACCTGGCTGTATGTGCAATGGCATAATAAAATGAGGAATAAGCTACAAACTTATTACACAAATATTGCACATATTTTGTGTAATAATGCTTATGTAATAACACCTTCAATTGAAAACCTGTTCCAGAGACTGGAAAGCCCCTCAGCTGATTGGGGGTCCCAGCCAGGGAGGAAATGATATACTCCTGCAGCTAGTTGCTTCGATCAGCTGATCAGGGTTCCCCTGGCTGTGAGTACTGATCAGAGATCTTAGCCAGGGGAATACACCATATATTCCCCCAGCTGGATGCCCTGTCACCTGATTGGGGCCTCTATCCACAGGAGCCTAGCTTGCTCCTGTGCAAGGGGATATATTGTGGGATCCCGCAGTCATGCATGTCTATCAGAAGCCTATCTGACACCAATGCATGAGGATTACCATATCAAATGAAGATGACCTTGATTATAAGGTACCCCCTCTCAATAATTAGATTCAATACCTGGAAAATGTATAAATGTATTACATTTTTCAGGTATAGAATATAATTATTGGAGGTTTGTCTTGAATTTGACCTCCCTCCCACTGCTACAGCAGAAAAAAAAATATCTGGGGGAGGTCAGGTAGCCCCTTTACCCTCCCACCTTCTTGCTTCTGGAGGCCCTTCCTTTTCTCCTTACTTGCAGACTCTGCTCTCCCTGAGCATATAGAAGTGAGGAACAAATTTGAAGAAAAAAAACCTACAATAAATATATGCAGTAATTTGCATATAA
The DNA here is from genome assembly GCF_001723895.1 of Crocodylus porosus. Classification (NCBI taxonomy): domain Eukaryota; kingdom Metazoa; phylum Chordata; order Crocodylia; family Crocodylidae; genus Crocodylus; species Crocodylus porosus. Next base: position 152,362,948 of record NW_017728886.1, read on the forward strand.
CACCCATACATCCAGTTCATCCAGAATTGGTGCATGTTACTTTTTTTTTTAAACTGCTGCAAGTTTTAGCACAGGTATTCCATAAACAGAATTTTGAGCAGCACATTGGCACCTATTTATATGTAATACTGTGGCAGGGCCAACCCCTAGGGGTGCCGTGACCTCCCCTAGTGCCCTTTGCCTACTGTGCCAAGTCTGGGTCTTTAACACATCCTCCGTCTCGCCCGCCACGTCTTTGATCTTATTGGTTCAGTGAAGGAGGCTGCCTTCCTGCCCTTCTTGGCATGGGGCCAGTCTTACTATGCCAGGATTTCCTCCAAGTCCCGGTACTGGTCTTCTCCCAGGGCCAACTCAATACACGCGCCCCCTCCTGGAGCGGCTCTCTCTGATTGCGCCCCTTCTTGCCCAGCCCAGACTTCCCAATGGGCTTATTCCCCTCTCAGGGCTTCATATCTCACAGGCAGTGCCCCACTTGACCCTGCCTCCCTTACGTTCCACAGCCACTCGCGTGCTGGCCTGCGCCCCACGCTCCCCATGGTCTCTATGCCCGCACTTGAGCCTGTGGTCACCTCTCAAGCTCCGCTGCCCGCACTCGGGCCTTCTATGCCCCCACTAGGCCCTTGGTCACGCTCTTTGCGCTCCGCTGCCCACACTCAGGCCTTCTATGCCCCCACTGGGGCCTTGGTCACACCTCTTGCACTCCCTGCCCGCACTCGGGCCTTCTATGCCCCCACTGGGGCCTTGGTTGCGCCTCTTGCACTCCCCGCCCGCACTCAGGCCTTCTATGCCCCACTGGGGCCTTGGTCGTGCCTCTTGTGCTCCCTACCCGCACTCAGGCCTTCTATGTCCCCACTTGGCCCTTTGCTCACGCTCCTTGCGCTCCGCTGCCTGCACTCAGGCCTTCTATGCCCCCACTGGGGCCTTGGTCACGCCTCTTGTGCTCCCTGCCCACACTCGGGCCTTCTATGCCCCCACTGGGGCCTTGGTCACGTCTCTTGTGCTCCCCGCCCACACTTGGGCCTTCTATGCCCCCACTGGGCCCTTCCTCGCGCTCCTTGCGCTCCCCGCCCGCACTCAGGCCTCCTATGCCCAACTTGGGCCTGTGGTCACGCCTCGTGCGCTCCCCGCCCGCACTCAGGCCTCCTATGCCCAACTTGGGCCTACGCCCCACTGGGGCTCTTCCCAATTGGGGCTTCCAATTGGGGCCTGTCCTGGTAATGCCCACGCTGGGCTGGGGGCAGGACTCCCCCACTGCTTAGACCCACCTTCCTGGGCCCACACCCTACTGGGCTTCCGCCTCTCCTAGACTCTCCCGAAGTTGCCCCAGTGGGCTGGGGTCGGGACAACCCCACAACACAGCACCCTCCGTGGTGCCAGGAACTCCCCCTCCTTACTGGGGAGCTCCTGCTGAGGCTTCCTCCACCCCTACAGCCTCGCCCGGTCCTCTGGTGTAATAATCACAACCCCGCAAAACTATGCTGGCTGCTACCTCCATCAGGGTTCTCTCCACCCCTGCATCATTGCAGCTGGTCAGAGTGGTCAGGCTGCAACCACTGACTCAGGCTGCTCAGCTCGCCCGCAGAGCTCCTGCTCCTGCGGCTGCCAGAGGGGAACTGTCTGGCCTCAGCCTTCCCTTCCTTATGAAGGCCAAGTCTCGCCCCCTGGCGGTCAGCTGATCTAATCAGCTCCCAACAACTAACACCTGCTGCCTTACTAACTGGCAGCTAAGCCATTCCCTATCTTCAGTAGCAGGCAACTCAATAGCCCTGCTACAAATAAATGCTTTACATGATATTAATCCAAAGCCAAAGGCTTGTGATTTACCACATAGGTCATTGGGCTGGGCCCCACCAGTCAGTAGCATTTCAAGCCATGGTGACCCCACAGCTCAGCACTGCTCAGTATGTTTATGTACTTCAGATACCCCTGACAAAGGATCCACGTGCTAATTAGCGCCAACTCATGACTGGAATGAGTCAATATGCAGATGAAGTGCAGGGCAACCTGATCCACCTTCACTTCATGGAGGATAGGGCCAGACTAGTCATATGCACCAGGCTAAGAGAGCGGGCAACAGAAGGATTGTGAAGCCCCATTTTCTAAAGTTTGCCAAACATATAAAGCTGGTGAAGAAACAAGAATCATTGGAAAGGGGGTGGGGCAGGGGGAGAAAGAAAGGAAAAAAAGTGCAGCTCAGCTCTGGGAGTAAAGAGGAAGCAAAAAATGTATCCAATGTAGTGGCTCACCATGACTTGGGACTGTGCTTAATGGGCATACCATTTATCTTATTCAGATGGGCTACGTGAACCTATCATTGTGGTAGATTCCCATCAGCACGTGTTTTATAGTGCTCAGTGTTGACTGCATTTAATCAACTTCATAGTTGGTTTCCATTGCTGAACACATGCTACTTTTGGCAGCAGTTTAATGATGGATAATATATTCAGTACAATTTCCGTGTATGCAGTAAGGCAAA
>NW_017728886.1:152365434-152373148 GCF_001723895.1 Crocodylus porosus
CCAGGAGTTTTCAAAGACCCATGCCAGGGGCTGATCTATGATGCTAGCCAGCTCCTTGAGTACCCTGGGGTGTAGATGGTCCAGGCCGGCTGACTTGAAGGTATCCAGCCTCTCAAGGTGTTCCTTCACAAGGTCACCATTGATGGAGGGCAAGGAATCTCCCTCACCTGGACCTCCCTGTCCCATAATGGGCAGGGGCATCCCATGGGACTGATGAAAGACCAATGCAAAGTACCCATTTAAAAGGTTGGTTTTTTCCTGGGTGTCAGTTGTCAGTTGTCCCTTCTGGCTTAGCAGGGGTCCAATGTTGCCCCTGCTTTTCCTCCAGCTCCCCACATATCTAAAAAAAGGACTTTTTATTATCCTTCATACTTGTTGCTAGTTGGAGTTCAGTTGTAGTCTAGTCTAGCAAAAATCCACACTATAACATTGCCTTTCTTGGCCACTTCACAGAAATCAAGGACAAAGCACCTTTTCTGCAAGACACATTCATCCTCTAGTGTCTGTACCTTTCTGCAGAAGTTGCTATATCTATGGGTGAGCCCATGTTTGTATTTTATTCCTGCATGAAATATAGATTAAGAGCAATAGTGGGTTTTATAGAATTCTGTGCTTAATTTGGGCATGATCATGGCCCATTTTTTCACATGGTCTCTTCTGCAGTCCCTACACTTAAAGCATTCACCATGAGTTTCCTCCAATCAGAGCAAAAACTGCTTCCTTGGTGTACTGAATGATTTCTAGATTACTTGCATTTATTAGTATGTTCTTATGCATACCCATGAGGATGTTACATACAGAATAAAGTGACAAAGAAGTTCAAGAAACCTTAGTGCAGCAGTCAGGAACAGACCCCATGTTCTTATTTCTGGGATAATTCTAAATAACTTTCTGCTATCCAGATACTACAAATTGCACTTGCATGAAAGTAAACACTGCTATATAGTCTAGTGGGTCTTAAGAACTGGTGCAATTTAGATTTAGTTGTGTGTCTTGCAACACTTGGCTATGCAATTATTCACAAATAAAATTTACTGAGCATTTGGAGATTAAAAATAAAATGTGCTTAACACTGGATGCACTTTATTGAAAATTTAGAACAAGCAAGGCTTAACTTAGCTCTAAAACTAATAAATACTTTAGTTGTTTTGTGTTATGGGTAACGTTCAGTGGCTTGCATGACTAATTAAACAATCTTGAGTTTGCTTTGAAGGCTGAGCCATCCTAAATGGTTTTAAATTACATTCTATCTAGCTAAGCTTAGAATTAAAACCCTCATTTGTAATAAAGAACATTTACTGTGTATAAATACCATTAAACGGGGCTATACTGAAAAGTTTAATAAGCTGGCTTGTTTCTGGCCCTCACAGCAAATATAGAGAAACAATAGTCTTGCTATAGTTAAGGTCATGGTGAGGGAAATTATTCCCATGAAGTGAGAGAATGCTGTATGGAAGTGGAAACCAGCTTGGGAAGGGCAGAAAGGAAAAAGCCAGATCAACAGACAGTGAAGGTGGTTCTGAGGAAAGACAGAAGGAAGCCAATCATATAGGAAACTAAAAACCAGTCTGAAGTCGGAAAGGATCTTTTCAATATATGAGACAATATCTCCCAAATCTACCTCCTTTAAATGCCCTCTATTTCATGAATCTTACAACACAGTATAGGGAAACTCTACAGCTCTAAATTATATAAACATTAGCTAGCACACGCATGAATTGTAGAGCTGTGCAAAGCTTCGGTCCCTAATTCAATTCAGCAGAAATTCGGTCCGATTCAACAGCCGAATCTCTGAATCTGAATCAAATCAGAGGACACTTTAATCTCTCTGAATTGAATCAGAACCCTCCAAATTGATTCAGTGAGATTCAGAAAGATTCGGCGATTCAGACATAGAGACAGCTTTAAATGTTTTCTCTACTTACCTCTTGGTATCAGGGACTCATGAGTGCTGCAATGCTGGGGCACATGGAGCATCCCACAAGAGCTCAGGGCACTCCCCAGCGTGCTCAGCAGCAGACCTGGAAGTGGACCAAAAGCACTTCTGGGTCCACTAGGGAGCATGCTGGGGGGGTCCCCCTGTGCACCCCTGGCTCAGTGACTGGTGCCTCCTAGCTCTAGGGGGGTACCTGGAGTCCCCCTGCAGCTGATTGCTGAGCCGGTAAGGGCGGGGGGGGCCCCTACATGCTCCCCAGAAGACCCAGAAGTAGACCGGAATTACTTCCAGTCCACTTCTGGGTTCACTGCCGAGCATGTGTAGGGCCCCCCACACACACACTCCTGTGGGAAGTTCCATGTGCCCCAGCATTGCAGCGATCACAAGCCACGCTGGTACCTCAAGGTACGTAGAAAAAACTTTTAAAGGTGTGTCTATATCCAGATTGCTGATTCTCTGGATCAGCATCAAATCTTCAGATTCAGATTCAGCCGAACCAAATCAAGGACAGTGATCCAAATCAACGAATCAAATCACTGTCAATGATTCGGGCCAAAACTGAATCAAATAGGGCCCGCTTCGCACACCCCTAATACTTTGGTTACCAATACACATATTTCCATTTTCTTCATAAAAAAAATTACTTGAGGACCAGCTGCTTATCACTGATTCAGTTTTGATGATGTCAAGGGCCAAAAGGTCACTAGCCATATTTCAGGTGCACCCTTTATTGTATAGTGGTTAACCCCAAAGGTTCTTGGAACCGATTCCCTATTATGGAGACAGGTCAAGTGCATGAAAGCTCATTTGAGCCAGTTATTCTATTTCAACATCAACTCTTGGGGCCAAATTTTTACCTGTTAAGTTACAATTGTAGCCCTAACCAGGCAAGAGTATGGAAGGGAAATGGAGATAGCTGTGTCCACTGTACAGAGCATTATACATAATAAGGACAAAGTCCTCTATCCTCCTCCATCTCCATCCCCATGAGGTGCTATATTCCCTTCCCTATCATGAAGTTAAAAATCAGTTCATATCTGCTAGGATGAGCATGCTATGGACCAGTACCATTACTAGGACAGGGCAACTGGAGCTCCCCTCCAAGTGCCAACTTCCAGGGCAGAGGGAAAGGAAGAAGGCAGAAAGTGTCAGGTGCCACCACAACCACATAATCACACCAGTGGTGTGGCAGCAACCAGAAGTCATCACTGTTCCAGGTGCCCATCTGCCTCTACTACTATGGAGAACTTGCACACATGCAGGGAGGCTGCTCCAATGCACCGTAAATCCATTGGAGCAGACTCAGTTAATCAACTTAATGGAATTAATCCCTCATGACAATTCCAGTTGAGTTAATGGAAATTAACACGCTCCAGCAGCCTCCTGTGTCACATGTATCAGCGTCCCTTGTCGAAAAAGCTTTAGTACAAAGCACCCCACTGCCACTTTTTCAGCATGAGTTGCTGATACACATGACACTCAGGAGCTTTTAATTAGCGTGGCTCACTAATTAAAGCATCATCACCCCTGCCTCCCGGCGCATGTCTAGAAATGCCATGGAAATTTTCTAAGCAGTATGGGCCTGATCCAAAACCAATGGGAGCCATTCCAAATTCAGTCACCTCCAGAGCATGTCCTGTTTTCCCTCCTTCGTTTATTAGTCTCATACTAAAACCAGAAGTGGTAATGTCCTATGTTCAGCCAGCATCAATGCAGCTGAAGCCACGGGCACAGTCCAGCTAATATACCAGACCCCTTATTCTTTTTGGCTTAATGGTACTGACTTCTAGACTGTGGTATATTCTGAATTATTTAAACAGTGCAAGTCATTTCCCACTGGTCAATAACTTGCCCCTTTCTTTCGTTAAAGCCACCCTAGAAATTTTGCCAGTCATCAGCCAGCAATTAAGCAGATTTATTTACTTTGGAGCAAAGGGGAGCTCTTTCTGCATTATTTCTTTGCCCACTGACCTGATGTTTCTGAGAAATGCCATACATTTTCACTGTTTGTCTTCACTCTCTGCTCTTTGACAAAGCAAAATGTGAAGTGATCCATGCTTTCACTGGCACAGCTAGGACTTGTGTTTCTTTTTCTTTCTTTTTTAAACCAAACCATTCATGTGTAGGAGGCTTTTGATCCTGGATTTAGATATTCATTCCTATTTTACATAACCATAAGTAAATGGTAAGTAGCTATGTAAACTGCAGCAGTACAGGACTAACAAAAGTCTTTACAATTTTGGTTAAAAGACATTGTCGACTCCCCTTTACTTTCACTGTTCCAGTTGCACAAAAAGCCACAAAGAGCACTGACAGACAAAGGGAGAAGTACAAATTTATGTCAAACTTTACAGTAAGTGAAGACAGAGGATTATGTCTGGGTGTTTTTACAGGATGGCTGCCTTCTACATGAAGCATCTCCACTAACAGGAAGACTGCTTACCAATTTTGTTGACCACAGATAAAAGGTCAGGATCCTTCCGGCCTATTTCTCTTCATTTTGCCTGTTTTTATCAAGGTCCTTTCTACACACAGATTTAACTAGAGCTGGGATTGATTTAGTTGAAAGCTGGTGCAAGCTCATAATGCAAGACAATCTTACTTCATTTTTGGGGTCATTTGTACTGATCTAGCTGCACTCAATTTCCTACCTTCTTAAGTGAAAACGAGAAATCCTCCTGAACTGAAATAAGTGTCAAATTAGAGGGGTTTTTTACTGAGTTAACCAAATCTGCTTTTAAACTAGCATAAGTTATCTCAGTATAACTTTATCATGCAGATAAGTTCACAGGAAATGTAGCAACCAAGAATCACACACAAACCACCACTACTTCCCCAGCAGTGGTAGAAGCCCTTGTATAGACTGCCAACTTCTGGAGGTTTTACCATCATGTCATGAATGCACTTGTTCATGATTTACCTTGACAACATGCATAAAAATGTTAGAAACCTTTGGAACGTTCTCCACACCAGGGACACCTTTGGTACTACATATCCTGTAGGGCTCAACTAATGGGAACTCTTTAAAAACATTCCAGATTACATGGGGGAATTATAATTATTTTAACTGTCCACCTTTCGTTTAAAAAGAGTGTTTTTCTCTTTGTGTCTAAACTCAGGGTTTGCCTGAAACAAATCTGCATTCTGAGTGACCCCAGCTTCTCAGAAAATGAGCAGTGAAAACAGAAATATAAATCTTAACTCTGACCTGCAGTAATGCCCTACCATTATGGATAGCACATTTTAAAAGTCCAGCTTCAGTTCAGATTAAAGATTTCCTTTTTCTTTTTCCCTTCATGGCATCACTCTAAGATTTAATTAAGGTTCTTCAAAGTCATGAGGGACAAATAAATAAAAGTTTGACACCAGGTGCTAAATGTAATTAGGCCGGAGCAGACCTCCAGACCTAGTCAGCCTCAGTCAAGGAGGCAGAGTAGTTCAGTCTCTGAACAGGCACCACCTGCAGGAAGCCCAGAGCCTCACTCTGGTCCCAGCTGGGCTGAGGGAGGCAATCAGGGCAGCCAATCCCCTGAAACTACAGACAACAGGTCCCACCCACTCCAGCCCATAAAAGGCAGATCCAGCTCATAGTAAACTTGTCCAGGCAATAGTGAAATTTCTTGTTTCTGATCCTTCGTACACATTTTTTCGTTGTTCTCTGATTTTGATTCCTTGCTCTGACTCTGGCTTCCAATTCTGGTAGGATCCATGGTATCCCCCGATTCCAGTTTTCTGCTCTGATTCAACCTCCAACCCTTGCTTTTGGTTTCTGATCCTGGTTAATCATCAGCTTATCCTGCCTCTGGCTCTGGCTTTTGACCCCAGTCTGTCTTCACTTTGGCTATGGCACCCAGTTCTACTGCTGGCACTAGGCTCCTCCACACCCCCAGCTCCTGGGAAGGCAACTTGGACTGCACCCATGCTTCAGATGCCTAACTACTAGGCCCGAACAGCCATGCCCTGGTCCCTAACACTAAACTCCTTAAAAAACCCATCTTTAAGTTAATTTTAAATTAAACTGATGTAAATTCTCAGAAAAAAATCCATTCCATACTCAAAAAGGACTCCAAATTTGGGGAGAACATGCCCTATTCTTTGCATACAATTTAGTGGCTAAGTCACTAACTTAAGTACAAAACTCAACCTCAACTGCAGAGAAGCAACCAGAATTTCCACAATGATGGAACTATTTACCAGATTAGCTTAGAAGCACCTTCAGTTCCAGGGCTAACTCAACCCCATTTGCACTGCATTGGATGAGTTCTACAATATAATACCTTTTAATGTCCAGTTCACAAGAAGAATGGTTCAGATGGAACTTTGAAGGAACTAAGAAAAGGAAAGAATATTGTCCCACAAATCTCAAGATGCTGTGGCAATGTTTATTGGCTGCAACTACGCAACAATCAATCCACATTTGATACTGGAACGTCAAAGCCATCTATGACAGAATCAAGTCAGCAACAGGTCCAACTGCAAGTAAGTCAGTTCCATTAAAGACAGATCAAGAGAAGTTATAACTGCAACAGATGGAAGGATGGGTAGAACATTATCTTGAACTCCGTTCAAAGGCAAGTCAAGTCACTGACAGAGCACTTGATTCTTTTGAGAGTTTGTCTGTCCTTGAAGACCTTGATGATATTCCAACTGTTGAGGATTTAAGTATGTCCATACACAATCTGGCCAGTAGCAAGGCCCCACGAAAAGATAGCATTCCCATGGAAGTGATCAAGTGTGTGAAACTCGTGCTGCTTCCCCACTTCTACAAGCTTCTTACTCACTGCTCAACGGTAGGGACAGTACCAAAAGACATGTGATTTGCCAATATAATCACTCTATACAAGAATAAAGATAACTGCAGCAGCAACTACAACAACAATTATGGCATTTCACTATAAAGCATTGTAGGAAAGATCATCACTTAGGTGGTGCTCAGAAGACTTCAGATCCTTGCTGACTGTATGTACCCTAATACACAGTGCAGCTTTAGAGCTACTAGGTCCAATCTTCTCACTCTGACAAACCCAAGAAGTGAAAAACTCAACCTGGGGAAAAAGGAGATTCGTCTACATCACCTTCATTGACCTGATCAACATCTTTGATCTTAGCAGCAAAGACCTCTTCATATTATTGGAAAGGATTAACTGTCCATCAAAACTCTCAGCATAAGCCACTATTCCACTGATGGAATGTGGGAAACAGTCAGCTGTGATGGATCAACATCTGAGGTTTTTGAGATTTAAAGCAGAATCAAATCAAGGTTGTGTCCTCATCCTGACCCTGTTCAGGATTCTCTTTTTCTTCTTCTGACATATGCTTTTGGGACAGCTACTGAAGGAATGTATTTAAATATACACTCAGACTGAAAATTATTCAACCTCATTTGGTTTAAAGGAAAAACTCAAGCACAGAAAGTTATGATTCATGACCTGCTGTTTGCTGAAACACTGCACTGATAGCCCACACAAAGCAACCTTCAAAGCCTCATCTGTCCCTTCATTAATGCCTACCAAGAGTTTGATCTTACAATCATAGATTTCATAGACATTGGGGTTGGAAGGGACCTTGGAAGATCATTGAGTCCAGCCCCCTGCCCAAAGGGCAGGAAGTCAGCTGGGGTCATAGGGGCACCACGATGAGTGACTGCCATCAATCACAACCCTCTGGGTCCGACCACAGAGCCAATTTCCCAGCCAGCGGATTGTGGTGGAGCCAAGGCCACAACTGGCCAGTTTGGCCAAGAGGTGATCATGGGATACCAGATCAAAAGCTTTTTTG
>NW_017728886.1:152373933-152388491 GCF_001723895.1 Crocodylus porosus
TTTTCCTGACCTCTGATCATGCACATGGCTCTTCTCTGGACTCTCTCAAGCTTCTCCACATCCTTTTTGAATTGTGGAGCCCAAAACTGGGCATAGTACTCCAGCTGCGGCCTCACCAAGGCCGAGTACAAGGGGAGAATGACGTCCTGGGATTTGCTGGAGATGCATCTATGGATGCGAGCCAGCATTTTGATCACTTGGGGGACCCCGCTGGTCACAGGGCACCATGACAATTGACTTCCATCAATTACCATCCTCTGGGTCCGACCACAGAGCCAGTTCTCCAGCCAGCAGATCATGGTGGACCCAAGGCCACAATTGGCCAGTTTTGCCAAGAGGTGATCATGGGACACCAATCAAAGGCTTTTTTGAAGTCAAGATGTATGACTCAGCATCAAGAAGATGGATTCACCACCAGCAATAACAATAGACAAAAATGTGTTGGATGTTGCAAGTAAATTTACATACCGTGGCTCCATTATTATCAACAACTTGTCACTTGAGGCTGAACTGAACGCCCGTAATGGCAAAGCATCAGGTATCATGAGTATGCTGAGCAAACAGGTGTGGAACAGCAACAAGCTGACAGTTAAGACTAAGACCAAAGTATGTCATGCTTGCATCATCAACACTCTTTTGTACAGCAGCAAATCCTGAACCACATACTATAGAAAACCACAGAAAAGCACCTCAACAGTCACTTATATTGCTTTTGCCACATCCTAGGAATTTCCTAGCAGGACAAAGTTGCCTATGCTGAGGTCTTGGAACTTGCCAACATTCCAAGCATCCATTCTCCTCTTAGTCAATGCCAGCCTTAATGGTTTGGTCATATGTGGAAAAGAAATGTGTGTATCCCCAAGGATCTTCCATATGGAGAACTCTACAGGAAGAAAAGTATGTGGGAATCCTTATTTCCGTTTCAGAGATGTTTGCAAGACACATACGAAGGCAATGAATTTGCTGAGGATCAAAGAGTTTGGAAACAGTCCATTAAGCATGGAATGAAGGCTTTCAAGGGAAGAAGAGCCCAACAAGCAGAAAAAAGAAGAAACCTGAAAAAGAATCCCACAGTATATTCAAGATTGTTAGATATGAACATCACATTTAATTAGTGCAGAAAGGATGGTCACTCAAAATTGGCCTCTAGAGCTACACTTGAAGATGTTTAATGAGCTGATGCCTCACTCAGTGCAAATCTATTGTGTTGCAAGACAGCCAGATGCCTATATTTTTTTTTCTGTGACTGGAAGGAAAGATGGCTATTTTATGGGGAGGGTAAACACAGCACAAATATTAATTATGCCTCCCAAGACAATGCTATGGTAGGGAACTGTTGCATTTCCTTTGAATTATTAGTCCAGCAAAAAACAGCTACTTGCCCAGAATGGCAAAGTCATTTTATGTTAGTGCTGGGAATCAAACTCAGCTCTCCAGCCTCTAAGTCTGGTAGTTCCCATTCAAATTCCCACTTCTTTTGCCCTCTGACAAACCCCAAAGCTAAAACAAGTTGCTGAGAGAGACTACATCTGATGCTTAGCACTCTACTTTATATATTTTGTTCATATGTTTTCTTTGCTATATAATAACAATATCCTTATTTACCCATAAAAATCAATATAAGGTCTAAAGGAAACTCAGTATATGTTATCTTAAGGTACTTAAGCCAAAAAAAAGTTGCTGGCATTAGCTATGACTTCAGTTAAGGTAAGCACGGTTGAATCTGAACAATCTTCTACAGTTCTGTGCTGTGTATGGCACAATGATGAAAAGCATTATTGGATATAAAGAAAAGTTATGATAGTGTATTGTTAGACAGACATGTGAGAACATATCAGTCATTATCTAGGATATACTGAGCTCCTGTGATTTAATTTTTCATTATTAATTTAATGCATTTACAATTTTATAAGGTAAAAATGGAAGAAGACCAATAAGAAATAATCATCATAAGAAGGAACATGAATTGTAGAATTCCATGATTTAGATAAGGGTTACTTGAAAAATGTCTAAGATCCCCTGAGACTTTGAGACATCTAATAAAAGAGACATAAAAGGAACATGAAGGAGAAATTTAATAAACACAAATTATGGAATATATCCCTTTACATACCAGTTTTGCTATAGCAAAATGATTCACTGAAGACAAAGACCTAGCTTCCCTGAGAAAAGATGCTTTGCAAAATATTAGCTCAGCATCACATTTCCTTGCAATAGTGTAAGCAATTTATTCTGCTCCCTCACATGAACCTGTACTTAACACTTAGTGCCTTATTGTGCACTCACTTGAAGTGATGAAAATGAGGTATAACTCCATTAAAAGCCAATGGAATGACACCATATTAAAATCACCATGAGAGAAGGACCAAATCTTCCATTGCTTACCAAGGAAACATTTACAAAAATGTTACATTTCTAGAAGCAGTTAAGGAGCAATAGAACGCATTATAACCAAGCCAGAAGAAATCCACAGCTTAGTGGCTGGAGGTAGGTCAAACAGGTTTCTGTGAAACTAGTAAAAGTATCAATCTAGCCATACTTACATCAACCATTAGCTATACTTCATAAATCTGAGTAGGTGGCAAATGTGGTCAAAATAAAAGTGGAAACATTCATAGATAACCTGCCTGAGACATGCTGAGCTCTCAGGAACTGCTCCTTTCCATCTTAGAGACTGTTTGTGGCTTCTCCCACTTCTGAAAATCCAGGGGACTTGTTCAGGTGCTGTATGGTGGATTTAAGAACTACACTTGCGAAAAATGATATCCCTAAATTCTCTTGTAAACTAGTAGGTTTGGGTGCCTTCATATTGTTCTTCCAGCAGCATGTGGATACCAATCTCCCCTTGAGCCTCTTATCTCTAGGCAACTGCATTTAAAAATTGCCCCCCGCTGCTTCAACCCCAAGGAATTCCAGCACAAATTGCTGTGCCCAATCAGAAATTCTCCCCATTTGCAAAAATGCAAGTTGGCCTGAGAGGAGACAGAGGATACTGGGCTAACTGCATGTCAAGGGAAACTCTGACTACTAGAATTACCCTCCCCAGCAGTATTTCCTCCAAACTGAAAATTTTCCCACAGCTGTTTTGATAAGTTTGTGCTGCATTGTTGTGTCTGCAAAATGTAATTAAGGAGTCCTTGATCAGGGGAAATGAAGGATTTGATTAAGAGTTATACTACATTAGGGGAGGCTTCAGGTTCGGTGACAGTTCTTGATCTACAGTACTTCATGTTGGGAGGGGGAAGGGGAATAACCTCAGATGTATAACATTTTATACTGGAAACTGCTTTCTTTTCTTCTCCTGATAAGTAAATAGCAAAGGTCATATGGCCCGTTGTATAAAAAATACTAGAAAAGGCTAAAATCTTCAAAAGGAAGCTGGTGGGGTGGGTATCGTCTCTTCTCAGTTGCATGAAAAATAATGTCTGGCTAACTGGCAGGTTGTATGATCAATGGGTGGTTTTCCCTGATATAAAAATCACAAATTGTCTGATAAAACCCCTCAAATCTGTGATTAAAATTAAAGGCTCCCCACAGCCCTGCTCATGTCTCTCACTCCCCACCCACAGCTCGCACAACCTCACTGGTGCCCCTACCCCCCCAGTCCCCGCTGTCCCAGCCCTGCCACAGGAGACCCCAGCTGGCTATGGACCCAGGACCACAGCCCCATTCCCCTGCTTCCCCCTTCTGCCTGCTGCAGAGGGGAAGGCTGGCTCCCCACCGTGGTGCACAATCCCGAAGGGAGCAGGAGGGACCCGCACCCCTCAGATCTGTGCACGGGGCAGGCACAGGCTGTAGGCATAGGCCCCTGCCCTGCTTTGCTCCCCGGGGCCTCTGCAGCCCAGCAGGGATGACCCAGCATGGCAGGGAACAGCAGGGCCATGCGGAGAAGCTGCTCGTCCCTACGAGCTCTGTGTTGCCCTGGCAACACGTCCCTGTGCACATGGCTGCTTTGAGGGGTGTAACCCCATGCCTCTGCCCTCACTGCAGCTGTGCGCACAGGGGGCGCATCACCAGGGCAGCACAGAGCTTGCAGCTTCTCCATGCGGCCCTGCCATTCCCTGCTGTGCTGGGTCATGCCCAGTGGGTTGTGGAGGGCACGGGGAAGAGCAGCAGGGTGGGATCCTGCACCTGCAGCCCATGCCTGCCCCAAAAACTTTAGGCACCAAAGCTAGTATATGTGTTTGAAAATGTAGGACTTAAATTTGGGGCTGAAAAGTTTCATATCTGGTCTTTTCTTATAGGTAGGTCTCTTCAGAAAGTTTTTTTTTTAATCCCAACCCTCCCCAACCCCCGCCCCCCAAGTTACACTAAAAGAAGCATCTCTCTCGATACGTTTACAGAGAAACACTTTTAAATTAATAAAGTAATCAACTTTGGGGCGGGGGGGAAGAAGACTGAGCACATGTGGAGTAATATTTTTGTTAAACTATTAACCACACGTGTGTTGTACGATGCAGTACAACTGTGCGCACAGTTCATTAACTGCACAGCTATTTGGTCACAGGAATTTACACACTCATCTGTTGAGACTTAAGGAGAACTAAATCTCTCAAGTTTACAGAGTAAGGAGTGGAGCAGGGGTGGGCAATTATTTTGGGTGGAGGGCCACTTACTGAGTTTCGGCAAGCCATCAAGGACTGCATGATTCAGGGCAGATTAATATTAATTTTCTAAATTTTTTAGGGGCCCTGTGGGTGGGATAGAATGGCCTGGTGGGCCACACCCGGCCCCCTGGGCCACATTTTGCCCACCCCTGGAGTGGAGCCTGTAAATACAGCTAAGTGCTCAGCACTGACTAAAGTCCTTCAAGCACATTCAGAAATTCACATACACACTAGATATGGAGAACGAAACTGAGGAGTTCCTCTGACAAGATCTGGAGATCATATTAGCCTGGGCATAGTACCGTGCTAATACTGCTGTACTGATACCAGTTCCAAAACACAGGATAGTAGAACTGGGGGGGGTTAATTTTTCAATTAATTTAACAATTTTATAAGAGAGTGACAAACAAACTAGAGAAATGTTAAGGATCCAGAGTCAAGCACTAAAAAGTTCAGATATTTCTATGAGGTTTTTCTATTTCAGTATTATCTTCGTTCTCTTGTACCTAGGTAGAACTTTTATTTTGTTTATTAAATGTAAAATGTTTTGTTGTACCATTTATGGTCACACTACCTAGTGTGAGATATACAGGATGGAAGCTTTATGTTGTCTCAGTGCTAGATTTTTATGTTCAGTTCCTACAGTTGAACACAAAGGGCCAGATAAACAATGTGGGCTTGACCCTGTGCTTGCTGAGGTCAGTGGCATAGTTGCCACTGTCATTAATGACACTGAATTCATGCTTGAAAGAGTACCCAAGGTAACAGTGCTTCATTCAGATTGAATTAGTAATGCTATTTGTATGACTTCCTAGCTATATACAGTATTTGAAGTTACTTCTTCAGCAATCCCTCACAGCCAAAGAAGACTGAATTCCATAACTGTCATATCTGAGGGTCCAAAGATGGCCAACAAAGCCAATCTGGGATCAACAAACTGTTGGAACTCAGGCATGTGTCTCTGTATGAGATGGATAGCTTCAAGGTCCTGATCCAGTCTACAACATACTATTTTTACTGCTCCCACTTTTTCATCTCCTCTTGTCATTGTAAAGTTTCAAAGTACTCAGATCCTTGCGGCAGATTCTTCCTGCATTTGGGGCAGTCCTGGGCAATAGTCCCCTGAGAGTTGATGCTGATGTTGCATTTTTTTCCAAGTTGGCTTTGAGGATGTCCTTGAAGTGCTTTCTCTGCCCTCCTCTTGAGCATCCGCCTTGACTGAGCTGGGAGAATAAAACTTACTTTGGGAATCTGGAATAGACCAGATGACATGGCCAACCCAGTGAAGTTAATGTAAGATGATCATCACCTCAGTGCTCATGGTGTTTGCTTGCAAGAGGACAGTAATGTTGGTGCATCTACCTTCCTACTGGATTCAAAGAACCTTTTGCAGGCAGCACTAATGGTACTTCTCAAATGATTTAAGGTGTCTCCTGTACATTGTCCACATCTCAGCTGTGTATACTAAGGTGGAAATCACAACTGCTTGATGAACCATGAATTTGGTTTCAGACCTGATGTCACAATCTTTGAACATTCATTTCCTCGGCTGTCCACAGGCTGCACTTGCACATTTGTGGTGATACTGGATTTCTTCATTGATGTCAGTGTACGGTGAGAGATGGATTCCAGGGTACAGGGAATACTCAGTGTACCCCAGAGCCTCATTGAAATTCATTACCATTCTTTGCTGCCCCATAACAATATGCAAGCGGTGGTTCTCAGTAACGGATCAATCGCACATCCTGTTAAGGTTATGACGGGAGTTAAGCAAGCCTGCGTGATCACTCCAGCACTCTTCTCAATAATCCTTACCACAATACACTTGACTATCAACAAACTTCCAGCTGGAGTGGAGCTAAACTACCAAATGGATGGTAAACTGTTTAATCTCAGCCAACTACAAGCCAAAACCAAGACCACCCCAACCTCAATCACTGAGCTCCAGTACGCTGATGATGCTGTAACCTGTGCTCGCTCAGAAGCAGGCCTTTAGGCAATTGTCAGCATCTTTACCAAGGCATACAAAAATGGGACTGACGCTTAACATCCAGAAGACTAAGGTCTTCCATCAGCAAACTCTTAATAAGCAGTCCCCAGCTCCAGTAATTCAAATTCACAGTGAGACTCTGGAGAACTTAAAGTTTAAATGCATGTAAAACTGAGTGCCAACTTGTTTAACAAGCTGTTTTGTAATTCAGATTGCTGCTTTAGATTTTTTTTTTCCTGAGGTAGGGTATCATGGGGGAAAGGGGCAGGCGTTAATGAAAACGAAGCCACATTCAAACTGGCTTGAATATGTATTAGATTTTTTTTTCATGCAACTGATTTCCAGCCCACTTTTGACTGCATTCCCACTGGCATGCCTGGAAACTGTTAAAAACAGATGTCCACACTGTGAGTATGGAACATCTGGGGGTTGACTAGCTCTTATGGAGTTATAAACATGTCACCGTGTGCCGTGTATAAGTTCCATACAGGTGTATTATTTGAAATCACACCATTTGTTTTTCTATCTCCTTCACACTTGCACACCTATTGATGACATAGCTGCATGTATTTAAGTTTGTTATGTTTGCTATTCAATAGACCAAATCTGTTTTAACTAATTCAGAAACTTTAAACTCACTTGGAGCTGAAATGATTTTCAAAAAAGATTACACAGACCACACATTAACACACTGAAACCTGATAGTTATCTTGTGTACATTATCTGCAGGGAATACAAAAGGGGAGAGAACTATATTTAATATAAACTTTGTTTTCTTTTTTTAAACATAGACTTTTTCCTCAATTATTTGACATAATTATTAACCATAATTGTATTTAAGCAACACTTCCCCCTTTTAATTATATGGTTTGTGGCCTCCTCTGATCCTTATACATGGAATCAAGTCAATGTTGAATCCTTGGACATGGCAATAATTTCAGGAAAAGTGTGCACAATATCATAAACTAAGAACTGCAGCTTCTCCATGCAGTTCATCAACTCGTATAAATCAGTTGATGTGCACCCTATATATAAAAATTAGTGCGACATGACATCCCCACCATAAATTTGCTCCAGACAGCTGCCACCATAGCAGTTTCCAGAAGCACTGCGATCCACATTATACCTCTGAGAGTGCATGGAGTTGCACCTCTTGCTAATCCCTACCCCACGGTACAACATGCACTCCTCTCCATCAGGCAGATTGGCTGGGAGAAGGGGCTATGTTTCACTTCTGCTCCTCACCTCTGATAGGTGCTACTGAATTCCTCCCCTGTCTTGCATGCTGCAAGCACTGAAGAAGTGCCTCAATTCTGTGCAGATACGCAAACGTGGGATTTAGAATCAGAACTCCACAGCTTCATTCTCAACAATCTTTGAGCAGGAGCATTAGCTCTTTGTAAGCTTCGTTCTGCTGGCAATTTGCCTTTAGCCCACCAATGGACTTATGTCACAGTATTTTTGTATTGACAGGCTTTCCTTTGGGGCTTATCACTGTACCTTAAGTGTCATTACATATATCAATGAATACACCCCCTTGGCAACCATACATGGTAAGGAGTCCTTACTATCCCCAATTTAAAAATGGGGAACTGAAGCACAATGAGATACACCCACACATATTAATAAAGGATCCAGTGCAGATACCCTTGCTCACAGTTGATAGCACCTTGTGGCATAAGGGACTATGCAATATTAATAAATGCTCCAGTCTAACCTATTTTGAACATCGTCGTCAATCTGCTTCTACATGACTTGTTCAAAGTGACACAAGAGGCCCATGGCAGAGGCAACAATAGCACCCAGGTCTTCAGTACTATGCACAAGCTTTAACAGTGGATCCTTCCTCAGACCCTATTAGTCCACCATAAGATAGGGATGTCTGTGTTACCCTTGCTATTCTTCAGTGATAATAGTCAGGTTCTTTGAGGTTCCAACCCACCAGGAATATTATCTCATCTAATTAATCCCCACACCACCTCTGGGAGCACGTAGGCAAGTATCACTGACATTTTAAACACATGGAGACGTTAAGAAGGAAAACTGGGAATAACTTCATATCCTTTACAGAGAAATCATTTTCATTGGCATCCCTGAGCTTTTTTTTTTTCACAAGACAAATGGAACTGGAGCCTTCCAAGAAGGAGAAAATTCACTTGAAACTTCACTTGGGCTTTCTAAATGCCTGGAGTAATATCCTCATTTCAATTCACACCGTCTACACATGGTACAAAGGCCAGAGCAGCCATAACTGGGCCTAAACACCCTTGATTCTGGTGGAGGAAGGATGCCCCTTGTTCAGCCAGTGCAAAGAAAGCTGTAGGGATGCTCTTCAAGGATTTCTGTCACAAGCTCTTGTACCTGATGCTTATTTGAAACTGGGTTGGGTGGGGATGGAAAAGCTAGGCTCAAGTTATGTTTGTAGCCCACAAAGATTATGGGCACCACCACAGCTCAAGGGGAACACATGGAAGCTGCTGTCATTTTAGCCAGGTCCCCGGGCTGAAAGGAGACCAAGATCAGGTGACTGCATAGAAGACTTAAAATCACTGCAGGCTTATTTTCCTCAACTGGCCTACATGTTTTGGCTAAGCATAGCACAAATTGTCACCATACACTTGCAAATTTGGTGAAAGCTTCAGGGAGGATTTGGCTTGCAACAAAATCAGTTTTGTGCTGGCTGATTTGCATAAAGCATCTCTCCCCATCAGTAATACCTATGGTTCTGTGAATAGTTAAGATAGTGTACACTGGAAACCCAACATGGACTGGGAATAAAGGATGAGAAGTGCATTAAGGTTTGAAAATCCTCTTAAAGCTTGACAATTTCCTCTGGGGCAGACAACTAAGACAAGGCCAAAGCCAATTTCCTAAGAGACCTTCCAGGTTTTAATATACAAGCCCAAACCCAATTCCAAATCTCACTTAAATTAGTGTAAATCAGTCAAGACAATGGTGGAGAGCTTGAGAAATGAGGTCAGAATCAATTTTTTTTCTTCCAAATTGTTTAAAGCTTTATTACATAGACAAGTCCGAGTTCAGTACCTTATTTTTTAAATTCATGTCATAAGCAAGAGTTTTCACTGAATTGCCTACCATTCCATGGACATTGGCAGAAAATGAATGGAAGTTATCAAATCACTGCTGTTTTCTTTCTACTGCCGATGCGGTAGGAGTATCTGCAGCCCTAACCTGACATGAATGAGATCTATAGTTGTTGGAAGAGAGACTCCTAAGGATATGCAGCTTCTTGCAGCTGATTTGATACGTGCTGATGGTTTTCACTCTGCACCTGCATCTCCTGACCGGATATTGGAGTAATATAGATCAGGTGCAGAGTGAAATCTTCTGTTTGTTGCTTCCCGTTTGGTTTCAGGGATTCTCAAGGGACTGTTAGATTGAGTGCTTCTGTGTGTTCAAGAGGGAATTCTCCAGCATCAGGTACAGCAGTACTTGATGTAGACTGTCCAGAAAAAAAAAAACAAGGATTCATTAAATGGGTTTTATATTTTCTTTACACAGCAAAACTCCTTAGCCTGTGATGACAGTTGCCATACTTATCCCTAGTGTAATTCCATTGAAACTAAAAGTGTTAGCACCAGCTAATTTATATGATTGTCTTTACTTACTTTTTGACCTTTCCTTTGAAGCCAGTATACACATATGTATCTTTGGAACTTTAACAAAATTAACTAATGGATTTAGGGGAAGATTTTCAATGAAATAAGACTTCCAGTTGAAGGTAAGAACCTTTGTGTTTATGCAGCATTGCCAACTATTGGGACTTCATTCAGAATCTCTTGTCATTTATTGTTTGACTTAATAATACCAAAAAAAAAAAAAAAAGAAGAAGAAGAAAAAAAAGAAAGAAAATCTGTCAATCTTCCCAACAGGAAAGAAAAGCTTCAACTAAAGTCTCAAACTAAAAGAACTCTACGTGCATTTTCAAAAATCATGATTTTAAGGTTAATCTTGTGATTTTTGGAGCCTTGACTTTTTTGAAGCCTTGAGCAGCCAGAATTGGCTATACCGCCTTTGTAGATCTTTCACTAGCTTGCTTTAAAATTAGAGGAAATGATTAGTCTACTAAGGCAGGCCATGTAGCTTCTGCTGTATAAGACCCAGTGACCCTTCCATGGGTCTTGGGAGCTCACCATGTCCCTTCACACGGACAACAAAAGAGAAACATGGGAAGACAAGGCAGGTCTCTCTGCCCCCACCTCTGGAGGGATTAAGAGCCATTCTCCCCTGCAAGCCCTACTCTGCCAAAATCTCTTTCACTGATAATATAGTCCTTGCCTGAGTAAGGACTGCAGGATTGGACTCAGTAAGGCAATATATTTGAAAGAATAATTTAGTTATTATTCCAATGCAGCAATATTCCCTTCTACATAACTATCTCTTCTATATTTGTCTATGATTGCACATGGGCATGATAATGAGAGCCAATAGCAGAAAAGGATTGTTGAGTTATATGCCTCATTCCTACTTGTGCAGGTGACGCAGTTTATAATTTTCCTGATAGCAAGGATTCCTGCCAAAGCAGCTTATTATGATTATATATGTGAGGGAAAGCTTTCTAAAGCAGTGATTCTCAACCAGGGTGCCAATATTAGTTAGCATTACTAGGTCTGCAAACATGATTTACAAGATAAACCCAGAGATTTCACATAGAAATCCATAGTTGTGGTCTGTCTGTGCTCTCTGGACCAGAAGAACTGATCTATTATTATTTTTCTGTAGTCAAAGAAGAGTGAACACTAAGAGATGGCATTTTCTGATATGGTTCACAAGGATACCACAAATTCACAAGGATACCACAAGTTGCAAAAGCTTGACAGCCACTGTTCTAAAAGTTTGCATGGCAAATCACAATTCTTTCTAGAGACAGTAAAAAGATAGTCAAATAGTGTCACACAGAGAGGTATTAAAATGGGAGAAAACATCTACTTTCCTACAACGGCTCTGTCTCAGCACTGAAGATCGATGCTAGTGTGCACATAGCTCAAAGCTACTTGTATGTTATTCACTCCTCAGATAGATAGAATTCCTTCAATTGGAATTTTATCTATTTAAGTCCTGTTAGTATAATCAGTCTATTAAAACTAGAGGTGTTAATTTTCCAGTAATCATAGCACTTTCTCTTTCTTTCTCCCAAATTAAAGGACAGCCTTGTGCTGTATGGATAAAATGTAGTAATGCTTTTAATGCCAGGCCATGATTTTAGACCTCCAGCTGTTTTACTGGTTGTGTAAGTAAAAATAAGATAATGTTATGCTTGGTAACCATGGTTTTTGTAGGCATTCACATTTTACAAATCACTGCACAGTATGCAAACCATTATATATTTTTAAATGCTTAAATTCAAGCACAGAGTCTACCACTTCCATTATTTAAGGAGGGGGACTGCTAGACTGTGAAGAGTGATATATTCTATCAAGCTACTGTATGGAGTTATATTATCAGTGCAAATCATGTGAAAACGTGCTTTGGCTAGACAAGAAAGGAGTATTCTCTGCCATAAAAGCTATATTACAGGAAGCTAGACAGAATCATTGGCTTGGCGTAATATATATTGAGTAAAATTGTATTTGTTCAAATAATAGAATCAAAAAATAAGTGCAGAAAGAAAGCAACCATGAAATACTTGTTTATTTTCTTCTCTCCACAAAAAAACTTGCCTCTACTTGAAACAAAGGGATTGATTCTTACCACCAGTTTTCTCTCACCAGTTTTATGCACCTTGACTTCTACAGAGTTACTCTTGGTTTATACCAGCCTGAGTAAGTTGAAAATCAAGTTCATAGCAAAGGATTTTATTGGCTTATATTACAATACCAACATGTAAAGGTATGCAAGCATTATACCCTAGCAGTGTAATCATAGGTAAAAGGTATTTAATTAAATCTAAATAAATCTTAACCGGAATATCTGTCTGTATGAAAATTCTGGTAAGTGGAGCTATTGTAAGCCACATCTGCTCTCAGAAACAACAATCATTCAGAATAAAATATTTTTAGAAGCAGATTACATTGCACTGATTAGGAGAACAAGCAAGGATAATGGATAGTATTCAGCTGCACCTGCAATTGCTTTTAGAGTTTGGTATCTTATATGTAGAGGAGGAAAAAATGGCTTCTACTTATTCTTTAAGTTTTCAGAGACCATTCATAGTGCTCTGAATATGTAGTTCTCTCAATTTTAATTAAAAAAACCCCAATATTGTATAGTAAAGTCAGACTTGATTAATCAGGGTGGAGCTGTGCTATATATGTCTGGAAATTATCTGGATATTTTTTAGGGTTGTTAGTTGTAGCCATGTTGGTCTAAGGACATAGGAAGACAAGACGCATCCAGACAAATGCGCACATGCCCTTTGAAGCGTCTCAAACCCCTTTGAGACACTGCAAGAGGCAGAGGTGCAAGCTGCAGGGACCTGGATCCAGCTTTGTGCCAGGTAAGTAGAGGGTTGGGGAGCTGGGGGGTCAAGGAGAGGGGGCATGTGGGGGTCCCCGCCCAACCCCAGCCTCTGTTCATTCCCCCATTCCCCTGCCCGCTTTTTCTCCCACCCAGCCCCAAACCCCTGCACTCACCTGCAGTAGCGGCAGCGGTCAGGGCCACTCAGGGCTTCATGGAACAGTCCTCCTGCACAGGGACCCCAGGGCTTGGCCCCAGCTGCCCGGCACCCGTGCTGCTGCATCGCACATGTGCAGCCCGGCTCGCCAGGGCATCACGCGCTGTCTCAGAGCTCTGGGCTGCTCAGGCTGAGCGGCGCTGAGCCCTGGGTGACAGCCGCAGCACCCCCAAGCTTCCAGATAGCGCGTGGCACCCTGCTGAGTCAGGTCACACCCGCATGATGTGGCAGATGCCAAGCAGCCGGGCCCAAGCCCTGCTGCCCCCTGCCATGCAAGGGGGCTGCGCCATGAGGCCCTGAGCAGCCCCAACCACTGTTGCTGCTGCTGGTAAGCTGTGGGCAGTGCGGGAGGCTGGAGTCAGGTGGAGGAGCAATAGTGGGGCAAGGAGCTGAGAGGGCGAGCGATCAGGAGCCTGGAGCCGACCAGGAGAATTCCTGAATTGTCTCCAGCCTCCTGATCACTCCCCTGCTCATCTCCAGCCTCCTGCTCATTTTCCTGCTTGATTCCATCCTCCAAAGGACTGGGAACAGAGAAGAATAAGCAGGGGACTGGAGATGAGCAAATCAACATCTTCAAGAGCAAATTGGATGTTTATCTTCCTGAGATCCTATGACCCCAGCTGACTTCCTACTCTTTGGGCGGGGCACTGGACTCAATCTTCCAAGGTCCCTTCCAGCCCTAATGTCTATGAAATCTATGAAATGAGCAGGGAAAGGAGCAGGAGACAGGAGACAAGCAGGGGGATGAGCAGAAGGCTGAAGGCAAGCCCCTGGAGATAAGCTGAAGTCTTCCCCTGCTGTCTCTAGCCCCCTGCTTGCTCTCCTGCTCATCTCCAGCCTCCAGAAAACAAGCAGGGGGCTGGAAACCAGCAGGAGGAGTTGGTGGGGGCTGTAGCCCCTTGGGGGGCGGGGGCCTGAAACCCTGCAGGCAGGATAATCCATGTGCTGTGGGGAGGGGCTCTGCCCTGTGTTGGGCAGGGGACCCTCTCCTCCTAAGCAGCCCCAACAGCCACAGTCCCCCCATACCTACCCACACACTGACCTGCATCCCTCCACACTCATCCAGAAAGTATGGTTGGGATGAATGGACTGCAAGGTGAATAGTAAACTGGCTAAGTTGTCAGACTCAAAGGGTAGTAATCAATGGCTTGATGTCTGGTTGGCACCTGGTATAAAGTGAATCAGCCCTGGGGCTGGTCTTTTTCAATATATTCATCAATTATCTGGAAGATGGGATGGAGTGCACCCTCAGCAAGTTTGCAGATGACACCAAGATGGTGATAGAGCAATAGATATGCAGGTGTGTAGGGCTAGGATTCAGAAAGAC
>NW_017728886.1:152389228-152399811 GCF_001723895.1 Crocodylus porosus
TATATATATATATATATATATATATTCTGTATCTAACAACCTCAAAACCATGATATCAGTTGAAAAGTCATAACTTTTTTAATATTTATTTTATGTTCCTTTTCATTGTGCCTTGGGTGCTGAGCTTTTAGGATGTGTTCAAATGAAGTTGGCAAACTTTTTTTCCACAGCTGCAACTTCTAGTAAAGAAAAGGTGAGATGCTCCCACATTCACTTTTCATCGGGTGCTAGGGCTCAATTTAAAATATCAAATATAGCAAGCCTAGCATGAAAAATATTAGGAATAGCAACAATGGGAAGTTCTTGTGGCCTACCCAGAAGGTCACCACATTTATGCAATTTCAAACCAAGTATTTAGAGTATTCTACATCATTTGCAGGAATATGGACTTAAACACAATAAAGCTAAAAACCTATTTACATGTTTCAAGTATTTTCAGCACAAAATCAAATGTGCTTTTAAAAATAAAAAAGAGGGGATGTGACAGGGAAGCAGGAGAAATATGTACCCAAACTGGAAGCCCCATATGTCCAGGAACAGTTCTACAGAACAGTACCTGGTATATATAGGTTCTTGTGCTCACTTTCTGCCTTCAATAAAATATTTTAGAAGTAGGTGAGTCTAGCTAAGTGGAAACAACTACCAAAGGCAAACAATACCACTTGCTGGGTCAGACAAGCACTGGTGGCTTTATTTTTCATTCTTTCTGTTTTTATTTTCTAGTTGTTCTATCTGAAAAGACTGCAACTATTTTTCTCCCTAAAGTCCAACCCAGAACCTTCAGAGTTGGTTTAAAAAGGAAGTCTACACAGTAACATCTTCATTAATGATCTAGAGATGGGAGTCAGATGATACCAAATTATGGGGGAGGGCGGTCACACCACAGGACAGGCTGGGGATACAGGCCGACTTGGACACACTCTCAAGGTAGGCTGATTAAAACCTGATGGTCTTCAATGCAGAGAAGTGTAAGGTACTGCACCTCAGTAGGAAGAACCCCCAGCACACTTACACACTTGGCAGTGCTACGCTTGCTAGCACCATGACCAAAAGGGACTTGGGGGTCTTGATTGACCACAAGATGAATATGAACCATCAATGTGATACTGTGGCTGGCAAAGCTAGCCAAACTCTGGCGTGCATCCACCAATGCATCTCACACAAAACCAGGGAAGTCTCCTCCCACTTTACTTGGCCCTGGTGAGACCGCAGCTGGAGTACTGTGTCCAGTATTGGGCCCCTCACTTCAGGAAGGATGTGGAAAAGCTTTAGAGAGTCTAGAGGAGATGCATGGCCTGGAGGGAAGGCTGTACGAGGAGAGGCTGAGGGACTTGGGACTCTTCAGTCTGGAGAAGAGAAGGCTTAGTGGGGACTTGGTGGCAGCCTACAATTACATAACAGGGGTACATCAGGACCTGGGAGAACATCTGTTCACCAGAGCTCCACAAGGGATAACAAGGTCTAACAGCCATAAACTCTGGAAAGACCAATTTAGACTGGATATAAGAAAAAAGTTCTTTACAGTGCATGTGACCAGGGTCTGGAACAAACTCCCCACAGAGGTGGTCCAAGCACCTACTCTGGATTCCTTCCAAACACAGGTAGATATATTTCTTGCCCAGCCTTCCTCCTGTGGCGGGGGGGCTGGACCCAATGATCTCTCAAGGTCTCTTCCAGCCCCACAGCCTTAATGTCTGTGAAATCTATGAATAGTAAAAATACAGAAACTATTACTTTTTTATATTTTCTCCCCAGAATAATAGTTTTACAAGCTATGGCTACATTCAGCCATTCAAAAAGCCCAAGGTGGGATCCATCTAAGTTACGCAGTTTTCTGTAACTGGTGTAGTGTAGGTCAGTAGCAAACAAAACACATATCTGCCCTTTGGTGTAGGGTAGGGGAGAACAAATCTTAGACTGGGTTCCACTATTTTTAAACCAGTCTATGTATGCTTTACTTCTGTTCTGTTATGGGTACAGACCAGTTTTGTGCACCAAACTTCTGTTCTGTTACGGGTAGAGGCCAGTTTCCACACTTATACCAGTAAAAGTGTGATGTCTGTGCCTAGCCAACGATTCTAGAGTATTAAGCACGTCTCAGAAGTGCTTTAAAGAAACAATAATTTATGGTTTCTGCTGTGCCAATCAAAAAAAAACGTTACAATACTGGCACTCTTCTATCAAGATTAAGGCATGGTTCAACAATGTATTTAAACTTCTTTTTCTTTGGGGTGGGGAAAGGAGAGGTTAGAAAAGGCGTATAACAATTTTCGTCAACTAGCGTACCCAAACACAGAAGAATTTTTTTGCTATACTTTGCATCTTTACTGAATGGAAGAGTTATTAAAAATAGTAAATAACTCCTAGTTTAAACAGCCCCTAAATGTTTATATTCTGTAAGCTAGTTTTGCTGGCAATTAGAAATAATTCAACTTGACTCCTTTCTCTCTGGAAAGTGATTTGCCTTGTGCAGGACATTAGCTTCTTCATTAAGTTTACAGAGTGATTGGAAAATGTGAAAAACAGAAAGAACCTTCATTAAAAAAAGAGGTATTCTAAATTAGCATAAAACACAGTCTGCTTTGGAAACACCTGTCTCCAAACTCAAATATCATTACAGGGCATAGATATCCTTACAAACTAATGAGAATGTGGTCTTCCAAATGTTTTAATTTCAATCCCTCTTACTTATGATACATATCAGTTGCCAACTTAATAGAAAACATTGTATTTGCTTTGTCACATTTTGGAATGAAATCTCCTCTCCATTTACCAGTCCAGTATATTTGAAAAACTGGGGAAAACACTCCAGAGATCCAGAAAGATGAGTCCTGGCTACAAAAGATTCATTCTAAAGCCAAATTTCCACAGTTCAGGGTTTGATTGGGCCAGGTAAGCCAGATTAGTTCGTGTCATTAACATTTTTAAATTTAAAAATTACCAGCTTGCTCTTTTACATTTCTATATTAAAGCATGAGCATCTTGCAAAAATTCTTCCTGGCCTCATATAGATGTCATAGACATTAGGGCCAGAAGGGACCACAGAAGATCATCAAGTCCAGCCCCCAATTCACATGGCATTATGTATTGCAGATGAAGAACCTCTAAAGTTCAACACATCTCCTTCACACTGAGGATGGACTACCTGGAAGACTAGTAACAAAATAAATTTGTTCTCCAATACAAACATGTACTCCTCCCCTCAACCACACAGGCTTTAGTATGATAGGAAAGCATTACAGAATAATTATTCTGATACGTGCATTGTTCTACCCAATCCCACTTCAATCTTTAGGGGGAGAAAGAAACTCTCTTACTCATCTCTTTTGACTCAAATAACTGTGTCAGAGTTGCAATCTACAGGCACGTCCAAATGAGGGCAGACATGTGGTATGCAAAGCCACAGATCCATGTCAAAAAAAACCCATGCGTTAAAAAAACAGTGTAGTGCACATGGCAGCAGCATCCGCCACGGGAAACTGCAGCCTGGCTGGCTGGAGCCATGGTCCAGCTGCTGGCCAGGCTCCGTGCTGCCAGATTGCTATGGCTGCAGCCCCAGGAGGCCCTCAGGAGCCCAGGTAAGGCTGCTGGGGCCTGTGCAGATGCTAGCCTGACCCTCTCTACCCACCCCCCTCCCCAGGGCAATGTGCTGCGCACCAGAGTGCACATGCATGGGAATTTCCCAGGGACAAGCATTTATGCCGCTGCTCTTTGTCCCCAGGGAAATGCACGTTCCCACTAGTAAGGAAACACCCTATGCAGATAACTTTCAAAAACATCTAAATGTTTATGGTTCCTTCCTTCGAGCTTTCTCAGTTCCGTTGCTGGAAAGCTCACTCAGGTGAAAAAAAACCCTTTTTATTTTTGTCACAATTTTTAATTTCCACAGTCCAAATTCTTAGGGATTGAACAAGCCACACAGCATGACTGAAAAACTTAAAACTGATTACATTTTATTGGCAATGGGAATTTTGCCTTGATAAAAAAGGAATCACAGCAAAGACAAGGGCAGAACTGTATTTTCCCCCTCCCCCCCACCTTTAAAGTGGTGATATATTCCAGGAAGTGCTATAAATATAAAACCCAATAACTTAATTTGGTGGTTCCTTTTCATTTAAATGCAGCAATTCCTTCTTACTATGTAAAAGCACTGGTGCAAATCCACAGCATAGATGGATCAAGTCACTAAATACCAGTTTGTACCAACAAAACATTCCATGATTTCAAGCAAGAGGAAACTTCACCAAACATGGTCAACATGTGTGCATTGAGTATTACAATCAGATGCTGTTGAGGTTTCATGAGGGTAGACATTTACAAGAGATTAGTTGAACTAATACTAGGATTCTGGAAATAAATCTTTCATGAATACAAAGCACACTTAAGAAAAAAATCACTATTGCAACAGAATCATGACTATGTCTGTATGTGCAGTATCAGAAGATAGGCACTGCTGTGGCAGAGTAAACTCCCAAGACCTTGATTCATGGTAGTTTTATGTTGGTGAAACTCAATTTTTATTCCATGAAAATACCTTCTGAATTATACTAGTGACAAGGAAAGGAAAATCAGACCTTTACTGTAGGCAGGCAAAGTTACAGTTTATACTGGATCTTACACAATCTCACCATCATCCTCGCTTGCTAATTCATCAGCTGACTGAAGGAGTCAGCTTTGTTCTGTTTGTTACAAGTTAATCATAACTAATAATCAAACCCATTCAAACTACTAAGGTTTAACAAACAATAATGCAATCCAGAAAGGGGGGGGGAAAAGCTTTAGTTAGTTGCCAAGGGTTTAGAAAATTACTTAGCATGATACCTACATTCCACAAAGAAACAGGAAATGTATAGATGAAGATGCAGCAACAAAATCCTGAAACCCCCAGGGCTCAAGGCTTTAAGCTTGCCTCACTCCACTACAGAGGAAAGAAATGCTCTAACGTTTGAGAAGTGACAGGAGCAGAGTGCTCCTTTAACATTCTTGGGACTGGACATTTCTCCCAGTGCTTGAAGAAACATGTCATGTCAGTAGGAACAGCTGAGCAATTTGATGTGACATGATCCCCAAGAATTTGGAAGAGTTTCCACTGGAAACACCTATTTAAATAAATACTGAAACATACGGAATATACTCTATGCCATCCATTCACTACAAAGGTAATCAAAGCACAAGAATATATGGGTCAGCCAAAAGCAACATGGTCCTTGAAGAAACCCAGAGTTAAAAAATATAGACCATATTCTACATTTCAATACACCTGACTGTTGCTTCCTTTTTCATCCATGGCTCCAAAATCCTCAGCCATTAGCATCAGATGGATCATACAGCAGAACAACATATGGCTCAACACCTATGGGGCTCCCCCCAGTTGCGTTGTTTCTGAACATGGGTTGTGACAACAGCAGCAGCATATAAAAGATACAGAATTATTCTGTAAAATACCCTTGTCCCATAGACCTTGCTAGCTCACTCTTTGCCCAAAAGAACTAGGAGGTTCAGATAACTAGATGGGTCAGATATTGTTAATATAGGAAAATTTTGCTGGTAGATAGGAAGAGTGTTTAGAGATGGTTTTAGAGGAGAAGGAAGAGGAGGAGTAGTTACTACTACTGCTAGTACTAATAATATCAATAAATATAAAATAATATCAATCAACCAACAAATATTCTTTGAGAGTGTGCAGGCTTCCTACTCCGCCTTGGTAAGACCCTCCCATAGGACAGATCAGAACAAGCTCCCACCCTTTTCAATGATCCTTTAACTCCTGCATGCAGGCCCTACAGAAAGATGCAATAGTATTTGATCTTAATACAGGGGAAGAACTAGGCAGGGGCCTCAGGCGTATTGTGTACATGGCAGTCTCTACGCTTTGTCTCCCATGTGCTTTGCATTCCTGATGTAAGCAAGATGATTACAGGAGGTGAAGCAGACTCAAACCACGCTGAATACTCATATAGTGAATAAAATTCAGTGCCTTCCCTTCAGGCCATCCCCTTCCTGAGGCCTTATTAACCATACATAGAGACCTGACCTCTTTGAAGGTCTCCTAACTGAGCTGTTCATCATCAGAACAGCCCTCATGACAAACTGAGCTAATGCATGGTAGCTGGTCTCCAGTGCTTATCTAAAGTCAGCTACAACCCTCCCCACATATACAGTTCTACTGTTGTGCTCCTGGTTGCCAGATAACTGTATCTTTGATGTGGTGGCAGTGGACATCAGCCTCTGTTCACCCCTTTTTATATTTACATGCCAAGACTCTTGGCAAACTCCTTAATAGAACAGCTGTTGTATATTTTACACTGTTTTAATGCTTATCACCCATTTAGTCACTGATGCTGCAGTACCCTGAGCAACTTCTAAGCTTGGGGAAATGCTTTTTACACTTAATTGTTAGTTATAATATTAAGCTAAGACCTGGGGATTCCTCATTACCTGGCCTAGCTGACAGAGACTTTTCTGAAGATGAGAAGTCCTTGGGTTTCATCTCGGTACAGCTGAATCTGTAGCTCTTTGATTTCCTGCCTCTCTGGAGGGTGCCACTTTGGATTTTTCACCAGATAAACAGATCACTACCCCAGATTGCAGCTGCTTTGTAGAACTAGGTCAAGCTTAGGAGCAAACTGTGCTTTCCCTTGTTTGGCATTAGAACCATCCAAGAGGAAAAGTGACTGCTTGCTGGATCTTTGTCATGGGTATAGCCAACTTAAACAGTAGAACGCCTATATACACTTACTATGCAGAAAAGCATCCTCAAAGGGGTCCATTCAGTGCGGGTGTTTTCAGCAGCTGCTAGTTGGGTGTTTGTTCATATACATGCACACATTTATGTATTTGTGAGTTCTTTACTGTATTTATATATCCTGTTCTACTGAATTTACCCATGGCTCCATACAAACCACCCATTTACCTTCTCTTTTGGGGTGGGACCTCATTTGAGCTCAAAGTCTGTCTGGAACTTCTGTGAGTGCACAGGGAGTGAGGATTGCAGTGCATCCTTCTTCCCTGTTTCTTACCCATTTTTTGTCCAGGGTCCAAATATATTCCCAGTTCTTACACTGGGGTGGTGCAACAGTTCAGAGACCAGCACTAACAATGGCACTACAGTCTCCAAAATGGGCATGGGGACGGCAGGGTCACAAAGAAATTCTGCCCTCTCTCTCTTTCCCACACTCAAAAGATTGTACCAGGAAACATCTGACCTATACACTTCAGGCATGCTGCCCTGTAAGGTAGTGTACAGATGAATGAACTAGCTTTAATTGACAACCTTGCTGTTGCAGTACAGAGCTCAGCACTCTCAAATATTTACACCCTCCTTTTGGAACAGGTTTTGCAGCTCACCATGGAGTATCGTACTGCTGCTGTTAGTTTACTATTGCTACCTGAATCAGCTAGTTTAAACCTAACTCAGCTAGTTTTAAGCTACACTACTGCAATGACAGTAAGTCACAATACTTCTGAGCCTCTCTAGGCTCCTTACCACTTACCCATGCCTTAAGAGCCAGCTCTAGCCCTTTATTTGAAAGACGATTCCAATTAATCGGAAAGTTTATTTCATCCTGAAATAGACACGTAGGTACAAAGGAACTCTAGATGCAAAACTCCGCTGAGGTTTTGGACAATCAAACTGCAAATTTCACAGCTTTGGCCATGTCTACCATCAATAAGAACTAATTGGAGAAGGAATAAAACATTGACATGAAGGATATGCAAATTAGCTGGGCTATAAAAAGAATTTCCCCCTTCCACACCTCACCTCTGCCCCTGAACCTGAGCTACTCACTCACTGTTTCAGAAAAGTTCCTATCATTTTGGGGGTCTTGAATTAATAGTTCAGTTCTTTTGCCCTTGTGACTAGAAACACCGAAATACAACTGAACATAAAGTTTCTCCCTTCTGCTGAGAATTAAAGGAGCAATTAGAGGGGAAAAAACCTCCCAAGAACCAATGTTCTCATAACATTTCCAGAGCAAAAACCTTAGCTAAGCTTTGAAATTTTAAGGGCTTACACAACCCAGTCCTCTACACCTACATGCAGCTCCTCTCCACAGAAGGGAGTCGCTTCAGGAGTTAGTGTAAACTAGCACTGTGGCAGCGAATGCACCAGAGCTACACTAGCTTACTCTAGCTAAGGATGTGTCCCATAGTTTCTAACCACGTGCATCTGATTGATTTTGTTGGAGCAGAGATGCTGCACATACGGCTTTTCCCAGTGAAATCACACAGTCAGAAAGCCAGGACGTGCACCTCTTTGTCTGTATATCACACAGCGAAAGCCTAGGGATATCTTGTTTAGGTCCACTGTGGGGATCTAAAAATTCATTTGCTTCTTAGAGACGGCTAAATGGTGCTGACGACTGTTTGTCTGCAGAGCAGCAAGGCAGATTTTGATTAGGTTTCACCGAGTCCTAGATTCCACGTTCCAGTAACCACATGCTGTGGAGTGTGGAAGACTCACAGGTGACTGACCCCAAAGTCTGGGGCA
Organism: Crocodylus porosus; assembly: GCF_001723895.1. Taxonomy (NCBI): domain Eukaryota; kingdom Metazoa; phylum Chordata; order Crocodylia; family Crocodylidae; genus Crocodylus; species Crocodylus porosus. The sequence continues at coordinate 152,397,720 of NW_017728886.1, forward strand.
GAAATTCTCACTGAAAGGCTGACAGCTGAACAGAGCTTCGGCCCAGCTGGAACAGAGGGAGGAAGCTGCAGAGCAACAGAGGAAATGATGTATGAATTCTGAGAGCCAAAGCCTAGTTTCTGGCATGCAAAACAGGTTGCTCCCGATAAAAATATGACACCACTGGGTTGATGCAGCAGATGAATTAATTGTGCCATTTGCATGGCATCCTGATGTAGCTTAAATGTATTAATAACTGCTCATCCCAATAACAGCTTTTTTCCCCTCCCACATGAGGGGGGAAACTATCCATCTGATTTTTTTAGATGATGTGACAAGCTTGCAAATTGTTGTTAACTTTCCCATTTGGGACATGGATTAGACTGCAGCACATTAATTTATTGGGAAGTGGGAGCTGCCTGTTCATCTCCTTTCTGTTATGACATCTGCAGCGAAAACACGATGGGGGCCAGACAGACAGTGAATAATAGACTAGAATATGAAGTTTGGTGGGGGGGAAATGGCAAAGTTTGCAACAGTTATAATTGAATCCATTAAGCAAAAAAATAAAAATACCAGTCAGTGGTCCTTTAACAGATATTGTTTTTAATGAAATTACAGATAATGAAACCTGCCAGTTCAAAATGGCATTAATTTACATGCAGTAAAAGCTGGCATGCATATGCTTTTCTGAGTCAAACAAAACTGATACTAGGGTTAAATCCACAGTGTTCATTTAGCTGCAGTCCATAACACACTGCACTGACAATATGTTCCTTCAGAGCAATTCAAGACTTCATCCTGCTTTGAGTGGATAGGTCCAGACTTTGCAGGGAAATGGGCACCCTCCACTCACAAGAGGTCAAATCCTGAGAAATCTTGAGCAACCACAATTATCATCAACTTTATCTAGAGCTGCAGGTGCTTGGCAACATTCTGGGTTTGGCCTACACCAACTTCAGCCTCTTCTGGAGGGATAAAACCAGCTCCTTTTGGGGGATTCATACAACTCCTGGAGACAGGTCTCATATGAGGGGATTTTTCATCTCTCTAGTGGTTGCCTTCTCTGTCATTTATTCATCCATGACAGATCTGCCAGTAAATGCCATATGGACAAAATGGTGAAAAAGTTGAAGCACTACCATTTGTGGGCCAATAGAATTCATGAAACGTTAAAGAGATCCTTGTCACTGTCCTGAATTGTTAATACCGTGTCTCCAGCATTGAAGAAAACATATTCCTGGTGTCAATTTTGCTCTACAATAGGCCTGCTTGTCCTGTGCTTATGCTAACAGCCACATGTGAACAATTACATAGCACAAAAAAAGGCACAATGCTTTGGTCCTTAAGTTTGAACTCTGTAATTGCCTATGGATAAATCCATTCATGTCATCTTTTCAATATTTAGGGGTCAGTGTCCCTGATCTTTCAGACTGAAATTGCCAAGTCATGATAGTGTGCAACACTGCAACCTCCCAGCAATTTATATCTTATTCTAACATTTAAAACTAAAAGTAAATCAACTACAGAGCACAGTACTTTCTGTCAATTTAGGTGCCACAATTCACTTTTGTATTCCACTTTTCCAGGGACCAAATACATTGTCCAAGATCCCTTAGGATTTCTGTGTGTGTGTGTGTGTACACACATGCTAGATCTAAGCATGTGCTGTCACATGTTCACAAATGTATGTTCAAATACATTCTATTAACTCGCATGCAATATATTTCCAACCCTTTTATTCATATTTTTCTGTCATTCCTACAAACGATTTTTCTTTATTCAAAAGAAAGGGAAAGCCCACTGAGTATTCATGTGTAAGTGTATCATGTCCATATGTATCTGCATGCACATGCAGAAAGATGCATCAGTAGTAGTCACACAATCTTTTTGTAATCGCCTCAAATTCCATCTATTTATAAAAATATCAGTCATCCAATCAGGCAGCAGAAACAATACCATATGGGAACAAAGGAATTGCTACACAGGATCAAACAATTGTTCTACCTAGTTTAGTATCCCATCTCCGTCAGTAGCCAATACCAGCTGCTTCAGAGGAAAGTGCAAGAAACCCCATAATGAACAATTATGAAATAATCTGCCCATAGGGGAA
>NW_017728886.1:152399911-152448924 GCF_001723895.1 Crocodylus porosus
TTTTTTTAATCTGGTCTAATGTACTTCTCATTATCCATATAAATGTCTAATCCATTTTGAATCCTGTTAAGCTCTTGGACTCAATGAAATTTTCTGGCAGTACATTCCCAGGGTTAATTAAGTGTTGTCTAAAGCATATTTCCTTATCAATTTAGATCTGTTACCTTCTTCACCAAATGGTCCTTGCTTCTGAATGATGAGTGAGGCTAAATAGAAGCACCTTCTTGATTCCATGTATTATTTTGTATTACTGTCTTCTGTTCTCTCCTATTAATTATACTTTCTTTAGACAAAAGCATCCCACCAGACTCTTCTCCTAAAGAAGTCTTTCTCTGCCCTTTATCATGTTTGCTGCCCATCTCTGGACACCTTGACATTATTTCTCTTATGTAAACGATGAAACTAGCCCACTAACCAAGGCCGCATCTGCACAAGACACTGACTGCACAACAGCTCGATACTACTGCACAGTAGTTTCTCATGGCAGACACGGTGACACAACACTAATACAGTAATATTAGGTTACTGTGCAGTAGTGTGATCAAAAAGGCATGCATCAGCATTACTGCACAGTAACTCAGGTTACTGCAAAGTCATTTAGTACTTGTATAAACTTGCTTATACAAGAGACACTGACTGCACAGTCATTACTGTGCAGTCATTAAGTACATGTATACACTTGTAACGACTGTGCAGTTATTTAGTATGTGTATAAACTTGTTTATACATGTACTAAATGACTGCATAGTGAGTGTCTCATGTAGACACAGCCAAAATGTAATCCAAAGTCCCCTGGAGTCCACAGAAAGTTTCCTATTTTATTTAAATCAGGCCCAAATGTAAAGATAGATTTGAGATAGCTGTTAATTCATGGGTCAAAACATGCCTGCTCATTAATGAGGCAATCAGGACTAATACATACACATGTAAAAATCCAGATTGGTTTGAGAGGGATTCAGAAAAGAGAAACCTGTTTTTTTCCAAATTATAGCAACTAGTTCACCTCGCTGAGATTTTTGCAGCCACTTCATACTCTGTTTACGCAGCCTTATCAGAGCTACGAGTCTGCCCATGTAACAGATGCAAGTTTTCTGTGCTCTGGTTCAGCTGGGAATGCCCGCTGTAAAGGAGAAATAAATCACATGGAACTTGCTGTCATTTCTCTACCTTCCTACAAAATCCTCTGACACTGCTGCCTGACTGGCTCGAGTTGGCATAGTTTTTAAATGAAATCTGGGAGACTGGCATCAACAGCATTGCCTAATTTTTAGCTAATACCTTTGTGGGTTCTGCGTTCGCATCTGGCCAGTGCCGTCATGCTGAGTATGATTATAATAGGCTGCTGCTCTTTCCCAAGCAGGAAGCTGGGGTACTGCTACTGACAGACTAAACAGATACTTGTTCCAAACACAACAGCACATCACAGCCAGAGAAGGGTCTGCGGCGCGGGACTTCTCCCAAGGCATAAAAAAGAGAGAGAGAGAGAGAAATGTGTTAACTGTGCTAACAGTGCCAAGTAATATGCTTCGTTAAAAATTTAATCACCTGCAAGTGCAAAACAAGTGCAAAGCAATCATGTTGTAATTAGCACAGCAATTAACACCTCCCTTTTCGATAGCACATGCATCCTAGGAAGTGCATGATTGCAAGTGTTTATGCTGCTGACAAACTAAGTTCCTATAGAGAGGAAAATATTGCTTAAATAGATTTTTTTCTCCTCTTTTTGGCATTTAGGCCATTATGTGTCCATGAAACCCCAGCACCAGCTGCCATATTGGTTTTGTGCAAATGCATGGAACGGCATAACAAATGCAACTCCATTTGGGTGCTCCTTAAAAAAAATGGCTACAAATGTTTAACATCACCAGTGTAAAATTCAAACATCAGCTATGTTGTTGTGACCAAACGTAGCACAGATATTAAAAATATAAGCCAGCGTCTCTACTGCACAGAGATAACACAGCAAAGTGTAGGATATAAAAACTACAACAATGTAGAGTCTAGTGGATTCAGCTGGCACAATGATATCCTGGGCTATCTCCTGCTACCTCGGTACAAAAAGTAACAATCACAAGGTGGAGTTAGGAAGACCTACATTCTATTGTTGTGTTGGGCACTGACCCACAGAGCATTTCTACACTGTAAAAGCTTGAGATTGCCAGGAATGGCAAACTTACTGGTGTAAACATAAACTATGATAAGGCAGCTACATTACATCCATTTCTGGAGGTAACACACATGGAGCAGACGTACCCTACTTAGTACTCTCTAACCTAATCCTTTGACAGTGTAGACAGGGAATCTGGGTGCTCAGTATAGCCTATATTTGGGCCCTATGGTTGGATGTTTAAGATAGCAATCTCTTTAAAAAACAGAACCATTTAGACTACTGTTCCCCCTAACTTCAGATTATACAGATCATAAATTGGATCCACCTCATAAAGTATTGTCAGGATTAACTAGTCAATGGTTATAATACACATTGAAGATATAGGGTACCCGTTTATTATTCCTACTGGTTCAGAAGCAAAATATAATCTCTGCCTGACAACAGCCAGGACAACAAAAATATTACTTTCCCCATGGGGACATTTTCTAGCTTGCCACTGACCTCCAGAAATTGAGATCTCATATATTTGCCACCTGCATAATTACCCAGATTAAAATTATACTGAAAGAGTTATTGGATTATGTGCCTTAAAAGAAAATAGAAAGAGATGAATCCAGGAAGGAACAGCTGTTGATACCTCTGTATCATTCTAATTTCAGAGGTCCCTTCTGCACTGTCATAGCCATATTTAGACATTAATTCACTGGGCACCATTTTCAATACAGTTCCTCGCACATATTGGCCCAGTCAGCCTGCTCCGACTCCTCCAGCCAATGAAAGCATGTTTAAATACAGTCCAACAGAAGTGCTTAGAAGTATTTTATTAGTTTTCCAACACCATTCTAGTCTCAGAATAGCCAAGGCCCTTTCAACCAGCCACCCATTCAAGTGCCTGTTTTGTGATGCCTTCAACAGTTGGACAGGCTGGGGCAAGCACAAGGGCTGCTCATATCTGGCATGCAGATGTTTGCTTTTATATTTGCCAGTCACCAGGGAAGTTCTGGCTACAGAAAGCTGCTGTATGCCTCCCCCTGGTTTCATCTTTGTCTGTACCAGCGATGATTTGGAAGAGACTGTCAGGACTTTTGTTAAAATTCTGCCACTGCATTTATGAGATGTTTGGGGTGATTTCCCTGCTTCTGCTGGAGTTCACCTTCTCAGTGCATGCTGCTAAATCATCCCTGCCAGAAATGACTTACCCCCAGGGCTCATAAAAGTTCTTCTGAAGAGCAGCAGCATTTGTAACTGGAATACGCTGGAATAAGTCTTGTGTAACTGTTTTGAAAAAATCCCAGGGAAGGATACCCCTGAAATCTTAACCCAAGACCTACATTTCAGGATACCCCTGAAATCTTAACCCAAGACCTACATTTCAGGTCACAGCACCATTCAAAATGATATACATACAACACTGCTACACTCTAAAAATAAAGCACAGTCAGTACTTGATACCCCAAAGTCAGGCTCTCCTCTTTGCACTCATCTATATCCCATGTATATTATTACAGGTTAGTTTAGGGTATGTACGCATATTCATAGGACCCGGTTTGCGATCACGCAGCTTACTTTAAGCTCAAGTCCTGCTTGTGCTGGGAGCCATGTCGGGAGTCTAATCTAAGCAAGGTGGGGGGAGGCGGGGGGGCAAAATCAGGGTGGGGATGGAGGAGGGGGTTGGCAGGTCCACTGGAAGATTGTTCGTCCTGGGGTGGCAGAGTCAGGGAGCTAAAAATAGGCCAGTCAGGGTAGGGAGGAGATATGAAAAGTGCAGCCAACCCCAAGGCTAAGATGAGCAGCTGGGCTTTCCCGGCCCCTGGGCTGTGCTCTGAACATGTACAGACGTTCACTAGATTGAGTTAACCCATTCCCAGTCTTGGTTCACCTCCTCAGGTGAACTAAATTAGATTGGGCCAACCATTTTTTGCCTGACCTAACCTCCCTGAATGTCTCTGCAGACTGGCATTTCAATCAACCTAACCCTCATTAGGTCGATCTAAGCATAACATCTGTATGCACCCTAAGACATTAATGTTCATGGGATTCCCTCATTAAAATACTAACAGAACAGCAGTGCTGAGCAGGAGCAAGAGGCCAGTTGTTTGACTTTGCTTCCTGCTTCTTCTAACAAAAGATCTGATAATTATGCCAAACGAAAGGGTAGCAAAACCTGAGTGTGATCCCTTCACCCATGCCCAGAAAATTGTGTTTTAAGTATAAAAATGCTCTTGTTATTGCAAGCAGAGGGACCTTTGCAAAATTCATTCATTCTTCTCCCGCCACACACATGCCCTCGGACGCAAGTAAAGCAGAGAAATCAGTCAAATTGTTGTCTGGCCATTTGGGGGAAGGGGCTGTCTGGCTGTTTGGGGGCAAGGAGTCCATGGCAGAGATGAATGGCTAGAAGGATATGAAGGGAAGATTTACTGGACCAAGAACTGACAGACAGCCTGGATAAAAAGTACAACAGAACTGTCTGCTGCCTAGATTGGGATCTGCGGTTTTGCCTAAGGACCTGATCAGTAGGAAATCATAAAGCCCTGGCTCTAAGTAACCATCTGTTGGAGTATGGAAACCAAACTGACATGCTGGATCTCAACAACTCAGTAGCTATTACTGGATATATCTGTTCTGGATTCATCTCCCAAGTCCACTCCCCTCCCAAGCTGCAGCTTTACAAACAAACAGAAGTATCAGGAACAGTAACAGAAGCCAAGCATCAGTACACACAACTTGGCTGCTGTTGCCTGTGGTGTCTGCTTCCAATGCATAAACTCATTCAGCTTTCAAGCAAAGCAGAGGGGTCTGTTGGGGCCCTGGCATGTCAGAGATGCACTGCTGTAAAGCCGCTTCCATGGGTTGTCCAGCTCTGGTTCATAGCTCTTTTGATTAATAAGGTAGATATAGTATTCAATAAAAGGAAAAGACCGAGAGTTACAAGGGAAGTACCATCAAAACATGAGATGAAATCAAGATAGTAAGAAGCCCAGGAAAACCTGAACTGAAAATACAAGGGACACAAAAGCAGTTTGGAGGTAAGAGCTGCCTGGATAATTAACGTGTGAAACAGTTTATGCAGCACAGATTATAAATGCAGAAGGGATCCAAGTGTCCAAGACTGTTCTTTCATCGAAGAATACCCGTCATCCCAGTGACCTTAAGAGGCTGTAGCAAGTTCTGCAGCTCCTCTGGGCCTATTCACCAACCTAAGGATCCTGGGCTCTGTTCTCTGGCAAAAGAAGGAATCAAGACAAGTGTCCTGCTAACCATAACAGGCCAGTGGGTTAACATAGTTAAGACACAGTTGTTTCTATAGCTTCCCAAACTAACTCACTCTCCAACCACCATTCCACCAACCACCAGCCCCATCCAAGCACCATAAGCAGGTATTCATTTACAGCTGGGTTAACTGAGAATAGGTTTTGGCATGAGTCCAAAGCAGGGTTGAACTCGCAGCTCCAGAGCAGTAATGAGAAGCCTGAACTACCCTGCCGGCAAGGCCTCCCTGGAGCAGAAAAGTGTGTACGTAGCTCCTATCAACTTCCTGTGGTGTTGCTGGGTCTAGAGAGGAAGGAAACAAACAACAAGAAAAAGACTGAATTCCCTCACATTTTGCCCACCCTTTTTCACTGCAGGAAAAATAAATACAGCACAGGCATAGGATGAAATGATGAGTAGGATGAAACCATGTTACGTAAATTGGTATCATGCCAGCCTGTAAATGATTGTTAAAAGGGGGAGTTTCCAAGCATACTAATGTGAGAAGTATTTTATAATCTAAAGAGCTGAAATGACGGGACATGGTGAGAAAGTCTAGCAAGATGAGTCTGTCCCAAAGTCTCTAGCTGATATGTGGTGCACAGACCAGGGCATCTTATCAGTTCCATATCAAAGGAAAAAGCAGGTTAGCATTAGATTTAGGGCTCCCCTTGAAAACGCTGGCTCTGCTTTCACTCGGTTTTTGATTACAGAAAAATAATAGAACAATTCTTCTGTTGCAAATAACTCGGGCTACAACAGGCCAGAATGTTGTTGACACCATGGATTCCTATCTGAAGTGTCTGGCCACATCCAGACAAGTGAGGCCATGCAATATGTGGTGCCGCAGACATGTCTGCAGTGCTACATACTGCACATTCAGCTGTTCTCTGCACTGCAAGGGAGCAGCATGGGGGGGGGCGGGGGTTGCTTGCCCCTGGATATCCAAGGTTCAAAAAAAACCTGTGCAGAAAAGAAGCAGAGTGGCTCATGCTGCTCAAAACCAGAGCCTGGCCACCTGGAGCCATGCTCTGGCTGCCAGCCAGGCTCTGAGCAGCAGGATCACCACTGCTGCAGCCCCAAGAGGCACCCAGAACCCCAGGTAAGGCTGCTGGGGCCAGCCCAGCACTGGCCCCAGCCTCCCCTACCTCATCTGGGGTAACCTGCTGCATACCAAAGGGCTCATGGCACTGGTGTTCCTTGGGGACAACTAGCAGTGACACAAGAAGCTTCATTGCTAGTTGTCCCCAGGGAATCAAATGTCCACATTCATATGGGCATATGGATTTATCCTGTGACTCACATGCAGATGTTTGCACACCTAACAGTGCTAATACTTCATGGTAACCCCTGACACCTTTAAAAGGATCTCCCAGCTACTCAAGGCAGACAACAATAGCTTTGGGTAGGGGAAAGTAATATAGAGCTTGAAGGGCCCAGCCTGAACAAAACTAATTCAAAAGTAGTATTTACAGATACAGTACTGTTTGCAAATAGCATTAGCATCATGCTGAAAAATAGATGAGAAAAGAAAGGAATTAACCCCGTGATTAGCTCTGGAAACAAGGATTCAGGACTCCTCTATTCTACTACTACTCAGGTCTGCACAAACTCACTGTGGCACCTTGGCCAACTCATTTGATATTTCTTATCCCTCCATTCAAAGACATAATGCTTATCTACCTCAAAGACAGCCACTAATTATTGTTTACAAAATACTTTCATGTCTGGATGAAGCAGAAAGTGCATGTGTATTTTACATTGTAAGTCATGAGCAGATGAATTTTCTTTGCAACAGGGATTTGTAATCGACTTGGCATGTTCCCTCTTTGTGCACTTATGACAATAACTATGACACATACATATATACATATACAAATATACAGAGATGTATGTAGGTATTTGTCAGAGTTACCATCATAAAAGACCCAACCCAGCATCTAAGTTTGCATTTATGATGGTAATATACAATTATAGAAATAACACTATATATATATATTACCATCATAAATGCAAACTTAGATGCTGGGTTGGGACCACCTTAAAATATGGCCCTAAGAAACAAATATGCTGTGCTCTTGCTTACTAGGCACATCGGAGTACAAAACAAATGTGAAAATGCAGGGGTGAGTGAGGAAGCCATGGAATTAGAATGAGTTCTAAAAAGAGTATTTTAGAGTATTCTAAAGAAAGTCTCCATCCATGATGCAACAATAAGCCTTTTAAAGTTTACCAGCTTGTAGTCTCCTTTATTTTAGAGGACTTTACCACTTTGCTCCCAGCCTATTCAAATCCCAAATGATTGGTGGACTTCAAGTGCCCTGGCCCCTCAGGGAAAGAAAGAATCACAGAATACAGCTACTACTAGGTTATGCAAGACAAAAAAATGAAAGATCAGGCATGGGGCTCAAGTCATAGTGTCAAACTCAGGGATCTTGATAGGACCCCCTCCCCACAAAAAGGACTCTAAGACCTGACAACTCTGGAGAATGAAGTCCTGTACATAGCCACACAGTGAACATGCCCTGAGTTGGGCCTCACCCTTGACTGATACTTGGAGCAGTTGCACCAGTTTTTAGGACATGGGAGTGTGGCTACAAGAAGTCTCCCTCCACGTTGGCCTGGAATGGCAGGAGTAGGGTGGTGATGCCAGTGCAGTGTGAGTTGTGGAAACTCTAATAAAAATAATAATTTTTAGACCCAAACCCCTTGTTGCTTCATTGCAACAAAGTCCACAACAAAGACAGCTATACCTCTTAGAAAAAGAGGTTCCAGCTCACAAGGCCCTTTCAGCCTTTAACTCTGCATAGACACATTAAACAGTGGTGATAATTGGCACTCTTTTTTAGTTGCTTCCCCATTGCAGTCATCTTCAACCTGGTCTCTACCAACTGCAGTACACCACCAAGAATGTTTATATTTTCTGCCAAAAACAAGCTACCAGCCTAGGAAAGCTTGACAGCCAAAGGAAACAACCCAGAATTTTTACTCCCAGTCCCATGCTTCCAGTCCTCTCAGGACAAAACCCATGATATCCCTGCAGTCTGTATTTTCACATACATGAGGAAGAGAAGCCACCCTGCAGGCCATGGTCAGGCTATGAAGGTATGGCATTGCCCAGAACAGCAGCTCAGGGATCCCTGCATAGCATAGGGGTTTTAGTACACTGGTTCTGCCCATTTCCTGCACATTTCTAGCCCCAGTGATGCAGCTCTCCCTTCTCAGTCACACATACCCACATTCCTCCCAGAGGAGTATTTCTCCCACAATCTCCCGCTGGAATAGCTTCTCATGGCCTTTAATGTAGAGGAGAGGATTTTATCTGGCCTCTCCACACGAGTGAAATAGCCCATAAGAATTTGGTTTTATTTGTACCACATTTTTGTTGCACGAAGTATGAAAAAACCTAATAGAGTGCTGTAGTTTTGCATATTTATTGGATAAAACTGCAATCGCCATTACAGTGTTAACTTGCGTGATCTTTTGTTATAGATTGTAGTGCTTGTCATTATTTAAGTTAGATTGGTTAGCTCGTTTTGTTGTTTCACACTACTTGCTATTTATTGGTTGACTTATATAATGAGTATGATTAAATTAATAGATTTTAGAATGTAAATTAGTTTCCATCAATGTTTATTAGCTACATTTGAGGATGTGCTTTAAATAAAAGCACTGCCTGAAATCAGAATTACAGTGTATTTTAATCTTAATGGACCAAAATGAGACAAATTTATCCTTGGTTACGAAGTTGGATTTCTGAACAAGCTGCACATAAGTTTAATGCTGTTATTCCAATTATATTCCAGTATGACTAAGGACAGAATTTGATGCAACGTACCTGTACATTGTGATCAATGGCACAGGAACTTAATGCTGCCCCAATAAAGTGATCACTTTCTATTGATTAAACTTGGCCTACTTACTAGCCCCACAGACGTATCGGAAGAACACTTCCTCAGGCCACCCACCTGACATGAGAATCAGTCAGGGAATCCAGAAGCTAATAACTATGGATACTTGTTCTAAAAAACACAAGCTAAATCAAAAGTGGTTTTTGTCCTCTTTTTGTATTTCCATGTTCAGTGTTTTTGACTGACATTTTACTTCTGCTTCTTGTACAAAAGAAAGTTTCTATCCCCTGACTCCATTTACTGTTACTGCACAGAAAATTTGCCTGTAGGTTTTTGAGTCAATAAAAAAAAAAAGTAGGGACATCACTAGAAATGGTTTTATTTCCCACTGATCACCTGTGGACATGTGTTTGTTTCCATTTTTATTTCAACTTCTTTTGGGATAAAAAGGTCAAGCTCTCACCTGTCATTAGTAATGACTACATTAGGCCTTTTACTAATTTCACAAAGTATTTGAGTGATTTGGTTCCATTCTCCTCTTTTTTCTATTAAGAGAGTGATGGGCAAAAACTGCTTTCCCAAATAGCATGTGTCCTGTTTTGGCAGGACAAGACCATTTGTTTCCGTTTGCTAACTTTGCACTAACTCGTAAGGATTTCTATCAGCCAGTAGAATCACACAGATTATAATACAAAGCCAAACTTTGTCATCTTTCAACGAACTAGCTTTTTATTGGTCTACTTACAGTTCTACTATGAACAGCAAACACTGACTACTCATTAAAAAGTAACCACTTCCACTGCACCATCTCCAGGAAAAACAAACTGGTGAAAGAAACTACTAGCCCCCCTAGATTTCACTTGCATATCATCATATTCGTCGTTTCCTATTGCAATATTCTGCTTAGCTGTTTCATTTTAAACCCGTCTCTACTCCTTTAAAAACAATTAAAGGGGAATGTTAGCCATGTCAACTTGTATCAACCTGCATCTACAGCTAAGTCAGTGTTACAATTAATTGCCTCATCGCCTCAGTCATACCTAAGGAATGTTGTGCTGCTGGTTCAAAGAAAAATAAAAAGGGCCAGATCCTCAGAAGAGTTCTATGAAAATAAAGAAAGCTACAGGGATTTACACACTCAGTCACTCAGGGCCTGACCTTTATGACTAAGAATGGGTTACAGTTTTAGCAGCTGCACTGCTATCACCGTAAATTCTACCCATCTCACAAAGATCAGGAAGAGGGTGGAGACATAGCCATTGGAGCTGACCAGCTACAGGGAAGCATGGAATCGTATAGGCTGCTTGTGTACCGGGCAGTTTCAGAAAGGTTTGGTCCACCTAAAAGTCAGTACTTGCCAAAGATCCTCCAGGAGCAGTGCAGCTTCATATAACCTCTTTATTTGGGGCCCTGTCTCTACTGATACAACTGTACCTATCATTGTTAAAAGTCATAGAACAGAAAAGAATATATACAAAGTAGCCTAAGACAAGTGTGATAATATTGAAGCCACAATGGCAATGAAAATAAGATACATAGGCAAGAATGAAAAATATAAGCAACACATATACAGGCATATACGCATACACATAGTGTGCATGTAATGCATGTGTGCACACAAAATCATTTGAGGGACTGAAAGAAGTGGCAAGCTGTAAGTTAATGTAAGGTATCTGTCCTTTCACTCTTCTTATATTGTTTTTCAGGCAGGCACTTATATTCCTTTATATTTTGGAAAGAGGAAGGAGATTACTATTTGAAAACATAGGGCACAGACAGAAATGCAACTCCCCATTGTAACTGAGAACATTGCAGAAAGTGTTCTGAGTTACAATGATGCCCTGGACCAAACAGAAGTTCACTGTTGGTTCCAGGGGGAAGAGGAATTTAGCTGCTGGCTGGAACCTGCAGCCGGTTTCCCCTAACAAAGACCCCTCCTCTCTCCCAGGATGTCCCTGTTTTCAGAATGGGAGAGGGGAAAGGGAGCAGCAGGAGCTCAATTCTAGGGTGCTGGAAGGTGGGTTTGGTGAATTGGATCCCCCCCTCACCTCAAGGGGGCTCCAAAACACCTGTCCCACCCTTCAGCGGGGGCTAAAAAAAACCCAGACTGAATTCTCTCCACTCCCTTTCCTCTCTCCCATTCAAAAACAGCTCAAGGCTGGGAGGCAGGACAGACACAAGTTACAGAAGACAGTCTGTTTTGAAACATCTTTATGATCCTTCGTGCAATGAGGGTTCAGATTTTCACCCAGTCTGCCATTTGAAAGCAGTCTGCAGCCATGCACTTGAATTTGGTCATGGACATAGACGGCTTTCCATAGCCACATCAAATGAAAATTGTCACTACTGTCCATAGTTATTAATATTACTCACTACTTCTTAGTTAAACAAGTAACTGACAAAAGGTAAAAGCAGTACAACATGATCTATGTAGTACCCTGCTGGCTTAGGCCAAGAAGAGGTCCTGTATATGAAGTGCCAGAGGACGAGAGGTTGCTGGGGTCTAAAAGAAGCTTCCTCCTCCCTTCTACCAGAGCACAGGCCACCAAACTAAGTGTCATTAACTAAGAGTAGGCACTATTGCAAGCAGATGGCCTTCCCACACAACACCAATAAAAATAAGGAGTGTGTGAAAGATTGTTTGTTTGGGGTTTTATTTTATTCTGTACCAATCAGTTTGCACAATCATTGATTTATATGAAGACATCTAGATTCCAAATATTTCCCTACTAAAAATAAATACCACTTGAAAGTGATGCGAGAAAATAGAAACATAAAATATTTCATTTCATCGTTATACAAATTTTAAATGGTGAAATAGAAAGACTTGGTTGATAAAATTAAGAGTTGGTCATGCTCTGCTTCTGGTTATGTCCACTGTAGTCAATGAATAAAATACATGTATATCTGGTGAGAGAATTCTAGAATATATAATTTTAAAGGGCAAGATGCAATATATCAACATGCTGTAACTTTCCTCAGAGAGCTATGTATGACCTAATGGGATCTTTTCCCAACTCTAATTTCTGTGATTTTGTGATCCTATTATTTATATTGTATCTTCAAGGTTTCTTGAAGAGTAAATGTTGTAATTACACACTGCACTATAGCATTTCAGAACCTACTGTAAAGGAACTAAATATATAATTATGTGGTTAGTAAATGTAACTGTACAAAACTAAAAAACCTATATCCATGTACTGTAGTTTCATAAGAATTAGTTTCCTGTTATGTTCACAGCAGACATAATGTATTTACTGCTAACTGAAAAGCATTACCAGACTTTCACATGGCATCAACTGAAAGTACCCCTTCAGCCAATACGTCTTATAAAAATTAGAAAATTCCCATCATTGTATCTTAGTAGTAAAGAGCACTTGCACATTAATTCAATACTTCCCAGACTTATAGATGCATATAACCTACAAAAAGCACCAAAATAAATCCACCACCAGTGTTACTCCTTTGAAGCATAGCATGAAGAAAGTAGGCTTATGATGCAACTCCACACTGGATTACAAGTGACAGAAGAAAAATGGCCCCTGACTTCTGTACAACATAGTGTGATAACCAACTAATGTGTGAGAAAGTGCCTTGCAGTTAAAGCACTAAACTGGGGCTCAGGGTATCAGGTTTCAGTACCAAGGTCAGTCACAGATTTCATGGGCAACACTTCAAAATCACCTCCTTTACACTAGACCTCATTCACATGAAAAAGATGCATCAGAAAACCTAAGAACTGCCATTTACTGGGTCAGACCATGAGTCAGCCTTGCCCAGTCTCCAGTAACACTGGCAGAGAGTAGATGCTGAAAGAGAGAGTGAACTCAGTATGACCAGGGCTTTTTCCACCGTTCTTCACCACTTGCAGCCTCCAGCATTCAGGCTAGGGACAGATATTACATATCAACTGGTATAAGTGATCAGCAGGGATCTGGGTTTTCCATTTCCCATGGAGAAATGGAGTAAACTGCAGATTTCCCCCTTTACCAGAGTGAAATGTGGATTTCTCATTTTAGCAGACAAATCCACAGATTTTGTAATTTTGCAGCGAGCCCTCTGTAGGCTGGCAGAGTTGCAGCCTGCAGGGGGCTGGGAGCAGTGGCGACATGTAGGGGTGCATGGGGGTGCACGTGCACCCCCTGAGAGCACTGGTTCACCCCCTGACAGCCAGCATTCCCTGCTTAGGCAATGGGCAGGGGGGGCAGGCAACAGTGCTGGTGCCCCCCATGACAGCACCGGCCAGGGAGTGGTGGCGCCAGTAGAAGTGATCCCTGCAGGTCAGCGCAATCAGCCACAGGGGGACCCCCACCTCCAGGTCAGCACAGTGGGCCGCGGAGGACCCCTACCAGTCGCTGACTGGCCACTGAGGGGGCAAATGCCCACTCTGACTCAGGAGACACCAGTCGCACATGGCTGGGAGGGAGCAGGAGGAGGGTGGTCAGTCAGGGGGTGCCAGGTGCATGTATAAACGCATGGCCCCAGGCAGCCTGGACAGCAGGTCCTGCAGGTAAGTGAGGTGGGGACTGAGGCCAGCATAGGGAGGGAGTTGAGTGGGGCTGAGGCTGCTGCCCTACTAGGCAGTGTGTGGAGCTTGGGGCCTGGGGCTGCAATGTGTGGCCTCAGAGCCCGGGCGGAGAGCAGGACAAAGCCACAGGTGACTTGTCCAGGGGCAGGGGGGAAGGCTGGCTCCCCCCCACACTGCACACTCCCGGGGGACAGGGAGAACCTGGTTTCCCGAGATCTGTGTGCAGGACAGGGACAGGGCTCTGCGGGCTCATGCTCCATGCCCTGCTGCCCTCCCCTGGGGCCTCTGCAGTAGAACATGTGCAACCTGGTGCAACAGGACACAGCAGGACTGTGCAAGAAAGCTGTTTGCCCCTGCAAGCTCCACACCGCCCTGGTGACAATTCCCCTGCATGCACGGGTGGTGGCACAGGGTTGTGTCCCTCACTGCTATCCTCATGCACAAGGGAAGTATAGCCATGGCAGCATAGAGCTTGCAGAGGCAAGCAGCTTTCCAGCATGGCTCTGCTGTGCCTGATCACGCTGTGGAAGCCCCGGGGAGGGCAGCAGGGCAGGGCGCATGAGACCACAGCACACATCTGCAGTCCCGCACAGATATGGGGGTCACAGGTCCCCCTTTTCCCCCAGGAGCGCACACTGCAGCAGGGAGCCAGCCCCAGCCACACCCAAGCCTGCAGCAGGCAGGCAGCAGGTGGGGGAGCCAGCTCTGTGCCCCTTCTCCTGCACTGGCAGCTGCCTTCTGTTGGGGCAGGAGCTGTGGGTGAGGGACAAAGGGTACCAGTAGGGCTGGGGGGACTGTGGGGTGAGTGAGGGTCACCAGTAGGGCTGGAAGGATGTTGTGGGGGGAGTGAGGGGAACCAGCAGAGCTTGGAGGGGCTCGGGGGAGCTTTAATTTTAATTATGGATTTGAGGGGGATTATTAGAGAATTTGCAATTTTTTAATCAGAGAAAACCAGGATCCCTGGTGATCAGAAACCAGCTCAAATCTGTAACACAATGGAAGTTGAGCGCACGTAAACTACTTTCAAAATGGCCAAAACCAGTTTAAGAGAAGCCTGGATGGATGTAGTATCAGATTTAACTGATTTAGGTTAAATCAGTTTATTAAACGGCTGTCACAGAGCCCCTCCAGATTCAAGTTCATTCACAGTCTCCCAGCATCCCAGAATGCTTTGCACCACCCCTGCAACTCCCACCACTTGGGCATTACCCAGGCACTTATATCACATATATATGCCCCAACTCAAGGCACACATTTGCAAATGAGGGAACTTTGTGATTCTCCATTTGCAGAGATGTGCCCCAAGTTGCAGCACTGTAGTACAACATGTGCACCCAGGGAATCCCAGTGCACACTTCTACAAGCAGAAGACCTGGGCTGGTGCTTCTGAAATCTCAGGGGCCCTGCAGATGAGCTCCTGAGGCATGAAGGGTTGGACCCCTGAGGCCCTGGAGTTACCTACTCTGGACATCTGGAGAGAACAGGCAGCTCTGGTCTGCCCACACTCTCCCACCATAAAGCAAACCGACATCCACCACAAAAAAACAGCACACATGTTTACCTCCTATTGTCACAGCCACAATTTTGGGCATTTGTGGTAGGGCAGGGAACATAGATGCCTTTTTGCTTAGGCTTTGTGCTACCATAAATATTTGTTATGCAACATCTGCTTGCAACCTATAGACATATTTCACGTGTGTTCATGAGGCATTTTTTCTCAGTTTCTATCCATATTCACCCTATTTCAGTAAGTTTTAAATGCAGGTCTGTGGAGATCACCTGATTTCATATTTAAATTATGAAACAACATGCTTTGCGTGATTTTGACACAAAAAAGCAGGTTTGCTAGAAACAGGGGTGGACAAGCAGACCACACTCTTGTTTTTTCAGTCAGTACTCAAGTACCATAAGCATCCACTCTACCTGAAGCCTCTCAACAACCGTGTGGCTGAAAGAACCCAAAAACATTTCTAGATTGGCTTGACTCATCTCTAGTCAGAACTGCTTTATATTATCAATCTCTGAAAAATTAAAAATAAGGCTAATGAGGTACTGTGATAATAGCTTAGTTGCTCCACTTTGAACAGAAATTATTACCCATATTTTGCCCCCTCATAATTTTGTCCTTTTACTAGCACTGGTATCATTAGCTTTGCCATCACAATTATTCGGGAACTAAGTAAACTGCAGAAATGTGTAAACTGTTGCATAGCTAAATTAAATGCTGTTTTAACTAACAGTTAATAGTGTTTACTGCTGTGTAATAGTAATTTTCATTTTTTACTGTATCTAATGACTTTCTGATGACTCAAATTCTCTGTAGGGATACCAAATCATTGCATTAAGGATGAGTGATTTTAGTATGCAATGACTGATCAGTACAATAATATGTAAACTCATGCTTCAGCTAGTAAATTAAATCATTTACACAAGAACGTTTGTCAACTAGGAGTTCCATTACACTGCTGAATTTTAATGTAGAGTCTGCTTCACATAAAACACATGCAGTCTAAAAATTGGTGCCACTCATGTCCCCAGCATTAAAGGACAGAAGGATATGCTGGAATGAAGCTGTATAGGGAGGCAACCTTTACTTATAGGAGGGGATATTTCTACAACCTAGTCAAGAATTTTGCTGAGAATTTTGTGAGAGAGCAAAGGTACATGCCTATAGCTCATCGACTTCAAGATGCCACATATGAATACTTAATTTAGTACTTACACAAAGTAAGTGAAAACCACCCCTGTGCAGAGTTCAAATAGAATATAAAGATGCACTTGAGCTAATAGCTACATTAAATACAATCACAGTAAAGCAACAAGGAACATGTAGGCATTTTGCTTTGCAACCAGGACATTTGACAAGTCTTCCACAGTTAAGTGAGCTCCATCCTGCTAATGGTAATTGCATCCTCTCAATTTAGGTTTAGAAAACGCATTGCAAAGGTAAGAACCAAGGAGAAAATCTGGATCTGAATCTTACTGACGTTTAACATACTCCTGATGCAGGCCTTTGGTTTGGCTCATTAACACAATTTAGATAGGCCAGAATTTAGTTGCTGCTAATATGGGATGCCTTATTTTTAGAGCTGGAGACACACCTGGGCCTAAATTTAGAAAATACTTAGCAAATTCAAGTGTATTTGAGGGTACTTGGCCTTTTTGTGCCAGTTTTACATCAGCGTAACTCACTTGATTTCAGGTAAATCAAAGTAGTATTAAAATCCAGCTCCTAATGTTCATAAAAAATATACAAGAACTTTCTTACAGCCATTCTGCTGGATTAAATAGAAGACTGTTTCTCTTGATTTCCCTCTCCCGTGCTCCGTACATTATGCTGTGATACATCCAAATCTCAAGCTGAAAATCTTTGGAGAATTTGGTACTGTATGATTTGCTGAGTTAGATCCCATATCTTATGAAGCATACTACTGGAGAATGATTATGAGCTTCTAATAAAGAAGGAGAGTCTCCACACAGGGAGAAAAGACCTTGTTTGTGCATACATTTAAATCCACATGCATATATTGCCTTTCAAGAACTTAATGAGTCATTTTATTTTTCCCCGAGAGGTCCAGAGTTACAAAAACATTGTATTTTAAACTTGTGAGCTCTTCATTATAAACATATTTTACGTGCTATTGCATTAGGGATATGCTTCTCTGATAGCTGAAAAATTAAGTTATTGTGCCTAGGTTTTCTTTAGTACTTGCTATGCTTCACCGAAAAATATTCAGCACATGAGATCGGTGGTATGTCAATTGGCTTAAATAATATCTTAGCGTCTGATCCTGCAAACATTTCCTACTTTGTGTGTGGTCCCATGCAATGATGTTCCACACTATGATATTGTGCAATTGGGTGTGTAGGTCATTCCGAGGCAAAAGAACTACACTCATTAGCCAGATTAGACCCTTTGATTTCTGTTCTTTATAGCATCTTGAGAACAAGACCAGCCAACAATTTTGGCACTTCACCTAAAATATAAGAACCTTAAAATGCCCTAAATTATCTGGCAGCTTGCCAACCTGTGGGCAGACACTAAATAAGTTTTAATTTTTGCACAGAAATCAAATATCGTCAAGGGGAACATTGGGGGCAGGAGGTGGGAGCCCTACTCATCTGGCCAGCAGCTGGATTGACTGGGCTATTATTTCAACAAGTACTTACAACCACTTTTTTGTTGCTTCCTCCCAGAACAGCAAAAAACAAAAAACAAAACAAAAGAACAAATAGCAGCACAGATTAACATTTCAACTTCGTATCCATGCACAGACAAAGTGAACCATGTACATAGAACTAATAACACTTTCCCATGCTAAAAACACTATTATACTGAAATGGGAAGAGAGAAAAAGCAATTAGAATACTTACTTTACAATACATTACTATATTACAAATTATGACCAAAGAAAACATGTTTTAATGGGGAAGCAGAGGACCCAATCTTGAAAACACTTCTTCTTATGGGTAATTTTGTGTGCTGACATAAAATTTTTTAATGCTTGAGGGGTCTATACACATGTATTTGCACAACGGCACAAATGCTTATAGACTTAGGACTTTCAATTTTGTCATATTTAGCATTTTAGTTATACTTTTTTGGAGAAATTCTCCTTATTTTTTCAACAGAAGGTGCATTCTCCTACTGTGACTATTATTTCAATTTATTAGCTATTATCCATATATGCAGGAGATGGATTCCTTTGGGTAAAATATGGGTAAGTATTCCTGTGAATAAATTATATCCCTAATTCTCTTACCTACTTTCTGCCTGCTATATAATCTTTGCCAGGTCCACTTCTAACTTTCTCAAAAACTTCACGGATCACACATTTTTTTTTCTAAACCAGCCCAATACACAAAAACCCTTCTCTTTCTTCTTTAAAATGTATAGAAGATTTTCTCCACCCCAGCTACAGAACAGTAGAACTGATGCCTTAGGTAGGAAGTATTCATCAACAAGGAATGGGTTTGAGATGCAGAGACTATGTCTTAAGTGGAAATTTGTGAGAGCCACTTTATGCTCAGTGCTCACTAATATCACCCACCTGTGGGAGTTAGTGTGGTATAGCTACCATACTGAAAAATTCAAACCATAGCTTACTGCGTCTAACTTGCTTATGTAGACCAGCCATCAGTCTGTGTTTGGAAAGTGTGTAGCATCTTTTAAAATTCTACCTTCATCTGTTAAACCACCATAAATCTAAATTACAACACACAGGGAAAACAGGAGACCTTGCTCCAAACACACAACCAAACTATTAAGGGGGTCTCAGTCATTCAGAGTGATGATCCCTATCCCTTCCTTCCCTAGCTAATAAAGCTTTCCTCTGTGATAAAACAGAAGAGGAAAAACACAGCAAAGGACTGAGAATGGTCTTACCAGCTGGAAGAAAGGAAAGTGAAGCATGTAGCAGTCAAATCAAAATGTCCCCTTAGGAATGCAGCTGCTTCTCTCTCCCAAATTTAAAGGGCCAGCTACTAAGGGGAGGAAGAAGTTGGGGAGAACCAAGGAGGAAGGGAGAGAAAGCCATGAAAACAGAATCAACAGCAGGTGGTCTGTAAACAGGAAAGGAATTCAGTTTAATGAAGGGGTAAATTTGGGGCAAGTCAAGGGCAAGAGATCATAATGGAAAATATCCTGCTGTATTTCCCAGAGATTGAAAATTTGATACAATTGTGTCCATTTGATTCTCTTTTGAAATTGTAGTTCAGAAATAAAATGCAAATGTTCTTCACCACCATTTCATCCTATGTACCATGACTCTTATCAATAAGAACTGTTGCTTTTTCAATAATAAATGAACGGTGCATGAATATACTTCAGGAGCAGTCCTTGAAATATCACATCTCAGAGAGAGGATTTCCTATCATGAAGGCTCAGTTTCACTGAATATCCTGTGAAAAGCCACACAAGCAGGACAGGGAGAATGTCAAGGCTTCAAGGCTAGAAATCCTTACCAAGATGCAATGATAAAGACAATACCATTGATTTGAATGGAGCTAGAATTTGCTCCACTAGCTAGAGACTCTAGAACATTTGCAGTCTGCAGGAGAACTGATTTGATTCAGATTGTCTTCTGCCAAAACAGAAACACAGAAAGAAAGAAGAGAGTGTTTTTGGATAGTTATTGTAATGTATATTATCTAATAATATAACAATAATAAAATAACAATACAATAATAAAATACAATAATAAAATAACATGTTAACGAATACTGGCATAGTAGTATAATATTTTGCTTTCTTTTGCAAACTATGAAAAAATAACTTGAGTGCTTGCGTACCAGTATCTTGGATGTACAGACAGAGCAGAGGAATGTTTGCATGCAAAAGACAGTATCGGACAGAAGTAACTAAGGAATATGACCTTCAGCCAAAGGCTAGAGAAATAAGCCCATTAGACTAAAACTCTGCCATCAGAAAAAAAGGCAGAGTCAGGAAAGTCTCAGAAGCTTGAAATGGCCAGCAAAGCAAATCTGTGAAGGCTAACACAGCAGCAAGCTGATGATACCACAATAAGCTTTTAGAGGAATTAATTTATACGTATCACTGAGAGCTCTTGCACCCGCTACACAGAACTACGCCACACGCCATTTTTCTTGTGAATTGCTTTTTTTAACTCTTGGCTTTGCTTGTGTAAGTATCTTCTTTCTGTTGTCGTGAAAAGCCCACAATACCACTGCACAACAGATTTTTGTCAACTGATATTCACACTTTACCATTTCTTGGAACTCTGAAGTTTCTGCATACATTTGTATAGCCACACTGTCCACTCTGTAGGCACAGCAGTATGTTTTCTACATATGAGGAGATGATTGGCTGGTTATTCCTTATCTCCAATTGAAACACCTCATATTCCAAGAGAGGCCAGAACTAATATTTGTCACCTTGTAACTTTCTGAAAATGCCATTAGTGTGTAACATGACATAATGTGCAGTAAATCATGCAACACCACAATATAATGCAAATTTGAGGCCCAGTTCACCACTGCAACACTTCAGCTTTATGCTATTGTAACTCTGCTGCAATCAGTAGAGTAACACCAGAATTTTTAAAAAAGAACAAAAAAGACAAAAAGACAAAAATAGGGATGTATCAAGCCTATATTATACTCATGGTACAATGTAAGGGAACTGCATTTGTTTCTAGAACTGGGGAGTCACATATTTGGTATAACTACATTTATGTTCTGCAATCATGTGAGAAAAGATGTCAATACACACACAAAAGGGAACAGAGTTAGGGTTGCTATGGAAACCCAGAATTTTCTGACTTTTGTATAATATCCCAACTGTAGCCTTGAATTAATACAATTTTTTGCATTATTGCATGTTCTTGCTTTGGCTCTCTCTCTAACACGCATAATTCCACAAGTTCACAAATGTACACCTTTTACCCTGCACATTTCAGACACATAGGGAAGTATTCTCCCACTGCTACACAGTGCATGTGCTTTTAAAATTCCCATTATTAACAAGACTCTCCCATATAATCTCCCAATCTCTGAATGTAAATGCATTATATTAAACTCATTTTTCTCACTATAGATATGAATATAGAATAGTAACATACAAATGGAATGACAGGCATACACCTAAAGATCTATCGTTCTAAACATCATGCATCATATACTTCTTTTCTGTCACATGCAACAGTAAGACAAAATTCTCTGAACAAAATGCATGGTAATTCTCAAAGCAGCACCTCTTTCACAGAGAAGACAGAAGCAACACCAACACTTCAAAACTTTCCACACTGAAACACCAGACGTGAGTACTGAGCATGCAGCTTGCAGCCTTTGGCTTCCATTGCATCATATCTCACGTGCCAGGCAAAATCTGGACTGATCAGAACTTGAATGAAGGATCATGAAGAAAAGCCTTGGTGCTGTGAAATAGCATGTTGCTGACTCACTATGTGTTTCAAAACCCTCTAATTCAATATTGAATTAGTGCTCCAGCTGTGATCTAGTGGTATTGACAAAGACAGTTTTTAGATGAAATGTAAAATCAAGTCCAAGCCATGTGTGATAACCCGGGGACAAGGTTATCAACCTTTGTATGTAGGCAACTGTTTGCTCACTATCACTTATGTAGTCAACTTATTATTGGTGCATGTAAAACCAGTTTGCATGTGCAAAGCAATGACAAACAATGTGCACCCTTGCAAATGCTCTCCATCCACAAGTGGTAGACTTGTATGTTATTGTCTTGCTGTTTAAGTGAGAGAATGAAAGAGGGAGCAAACATCAGTACAGAAACCTGCACTGTTACAATGTGACAATGAGTTATTTATCACATAAAATTCACAGTTTGCACACAAATGAAGAAACGGTGATATCTACACTATGATGAGCTCTACATTAGTTGTCACCACACAGGAAAGATTTGGGAGTTATTATGGACAGTTCACTAAAAACATCAGCTCAGCAGCTGTCAAAAAGGCAAACAAAATATTAGGGATTATTAACAAAAATCGTAACAAAACAAAAAGTATCATTCTGCCCCTTTACAATACACCTTGAATACAGTGCCCAGTTCTGGTCCCCTCGCCTCAAAAAGGTTATAGAAGAACTAGAGAAGGTACAGAGAAGGACAACAAGATGATTAAGGGTATGGAGGGGCTTCTATATGACAGACAAAAGGGCCTAGACCAATTCCTTTTAGAAGAGATGCATGAGGGGGGACACAATAAGGGTTTACCAAAAGCTAAATTGTGAAGAGAAAGTAAATGAGGATTTATTATTTACTATCTCTCACAATACGAGAACTAAAGGTCATAAAATGAAACTATTAGGTAATAAGTTTAAAACTAACAAAAGGAAACTTTCTGAACACAGCCGCTCAACTGGAATTTTCACACAGCATGTAACTGAAGTGTGGAATTCATTGCTACCAGATGTTGTAGAAGTTGACAGTTTAACCAGATACAAAAAAGGAGTGGACAAATTCTGGGAAGAAAGGGGCATCAGTAGCTATTGAGCATAGGACTTAGGGGTAAGGCCTCCAGATCAGAACTTCCTAGACCTTCAATTCTGGAGGCTGTAAGTGAGAGGGGAACAGTGAAAAAAGCCCCGGTCATACTGAGTTCACTCTTCCTTTCAGCATCTGCTCTCCGCCACTGTGTGACAGCATACTAGGCAAGATGAACCTTGGTCTGAACCAGTAAATGGCAATTCTTATGTTCTTAACAGTCCATTGAAAGTCTGGCTTACAGTGTAATAAGGCAGGAGAGCTGGCATATTCTACCCAAGAAGTGGCTGCCTTTTTAGCATGGTGTAAAGGAAATTTATACAGCCTAAATACTTCAGGATCTCCTGGAATGAGAGGTTAATTGTAAGACAATGCTTTACAATTATAACTATAAAAGCATAGTTCCACAGAAAGAGGGCCTCTGCAAAAATCAGGTTCAACAAAAAACAACACTGCAATCATGCTTTTAAATGGAAGGGATTTCCTCTTGTGGTGAAATGCATCTTTTATTTTCACCCACTTTTATGCTGCTACACCAACTCTTGTTTCAACCTCCTCACTGTGCCACCTTCTAAAGAAGCTGCAAGTCCTGGAAATAAAATGTGCTCT
Source organism: Crocodylus porosus (assembly GCF_001723895.1). Classification (NCBI taxonomy): domain Eukaryota; kingdom Metazoa; phylum Chordata; order Crocodylia; family Crocodylidae; genus Crocodylus; species Crocodylus porosus. The sequence goes on from NW_017728886.1 coordinate 152,423,242, forward strand.
GTACATGGGAACAGGTAAAAATATACTATTTTGCCCAAATGAAATTTAAAATAGAGTACTATTATAGTTGTGTTTTAGTCCTCCATCATTATTTCCAGCATCCTTATCATATGGGTGGAGTAAACTTGAAGCATATAATAAGAGTGTACTTCTACTTTTTTTAAAGACTGACCTGCAGTTCAGGTTTACAAACCAAATAACTGTAGTCAGGCGTATTAATGCTTTAACCTTTTTATTACATTACATACATGACAACAATTAAGGCTCGGATTCTTTCCAATGTATTATCATTTTCTGTTCCCTCTGGCCTTTTTCCATCCATTTCAAAGAATGTACATAACATCAACTGAACACTCTCTCATGGGGGTTTTTTTGTATCGTATTGTTGTGTTTCTTTTCTTCTTAACAACTGTCATCCTTTCATACTTAGCCAGCTATGGACTATCTAACAGCAACAGCAGCAGCAGCAGCAAGAGCAACAACAACAAGAAGTTTGGGGGTTTAAAACTCCTCATAAAATTAAATCTTAGATTTAAATTCTCCCTCATATTTTATTGTCTTTTCTTTTCTTTTTCCTGTAGTAAATGGTAATTAGAGTCAATAATCTTTTGCTGAGAGAGCACCTTGTCCTCACAGTGTTTATATCATCATCATCAAAGATCTGCCTTAAGGCCCTGGCGTGTTAATAATTTAAGGTGTGCACAGCCTAGTTATAGCAGGAAGCCTAGTTATTGAGTTTGTAAACCAGCTGATGATTTATGGGAACACCTTTCATGAGTCATGCTCATTAAATAAAATACTTCAGTTTAATAAGGAACATGGGGTAAACAGTTCTTCCCGTTACAGGGTGACTGTGCAATTGGAAATTGTTGATTTTTGTCACCAGCGTAGCCATTACTATTTTGTCTTAATTGTCATGGCAGGGTCAGGATCTGTAAGAGCATGTCTCCCCTCAGAGTACAGATAGCAAGTGCTTAACTGATGCTATCTTTTCTGTTCTTTCTCTTTCTCTCTGCCTTTCCATGCAGCTGATTTACAAGTCAAACCTTTTGATAGTGAAAATGTTAAATCTCTCTTTAAAGGGCTACTAATTAAGAAAACAGAAATGTTCACAGAAATAAAATTACAAGAACAAAAATCAATATATGGGTGTTAAATGTAGCCTGCATTTTAGAGCCATAACCATATTTTACTTTTAAACACTAGAGTTCAGTCTGGCTCATTAGAAATTCCTTGGGATATTGAGGCAGTAAAAGCCCAACATATTGGGCTCTTCTCTTTCACCAAACAAACATGTAAGCTGCGCCCATCATTTTAAAAATCTATTGTATCTTGAGGGATTTAAGGAAGATTATGCAAGGTGGCAGTGCTTACCTTCCTATAATAAACACTGATATAGTGGTATGACTTACATTTCAAATCCCATTAAATTCCAATTCCAATTGAGCAGGTACATTCAGAAAGTTTGCATTAGAGAAGGATATGATTGACTAAAATTGTTCTCAGCAGAATGAACTTCTGCCTGGTAAAGGCCTGTCCCTGTGAGACAGTAAATTCTCTCTGCTCCCACTGATGTCACACACTGAAGACACACTGAAGAAACTGGGGGAGCAGGCATCTCTCAGGAAGCACTTGACATCTTGCAGCCTAGGGCATGCTGGATGGGATGCTCTTCCATGGAAGTCAACAGTAGAATGACCATTGGATGCAAGAAGCACAGGATCAAGCCCAGGAAGTTTAATACGATGCTCTTATGGAATAATAAGAAGAAGAAAATAAGTAATAGTATAAAAATGAACACACTTCTTTCCTCAACAGCTTTTAACCAAATGCAATCTAGCTGGGTTCAGTCAAGCTAATAATCTAGCTATAAGAAGCTGTCCAGTATTCAAAGGACAGACAACTTTTCCCAGAAATAGATGATTAACAAACATTGCATTACCCCTATGATATTGATTTTAGTGTTCTTTATGGCTTCTTTATATATTCTTCTCACTTGAATGGCTTAGTTTTGTAGAAATGAGGTTTAAGTTTAATATTCTTACTAATACCCAAACAGCCTAAAATACAGGCCAACTGCCTGGTATTATCAACAAATATGTTAAAGGATACAGAGCCAAATTAATTTCTGGTATAACTCTGTTGGCTTTACTGGTGTTACACCAGGGGAAAAAAATGTCCCATAATTTTAAAAAATTGGGGGGGTTTTATATTTTGCTATTTCATACAAACTGGACTAGCTTCAACAAGAGACAATACCCTAGCCCCACAGGAGTCTGGGTGCTCAGGCACTCTCTGGGGAGTTGTGAGGTACAGGATCACATTTTCCGAGGCACCAAAAGATCTCCTGTATTCTAGATCAGTGCTCTAACCCCTGAGCTACTCAATGAAGCAGCACCATGACCTCTTCCTTTTCTGTTTTCTGAAAGATGAAAACCAGGATATTCATTCTAGAACATCTAGTACTTTGAGCCCAACAGGTAAGGAAAATGCCTGGATTGAGAATCTAAATACACTCGGGTCTCTCTTTATGTGAGGGTTGCATTCCAATAAAACCTTGCATAAAGTGAATTCTCATAAAGTGAAACCATTATTACATGTAATTAATAGGGATGTGTACCAGCCTCACTCTACTGCCCCCCAAACCATGACAAATTCAAACATTAATCACACAAGACAATAACTGCTGCACGGAGAGGCTGCAAGCTCCGTGCTGCAAACAGCAGCACATGCAGGGGGTACATCGCCAGGGCAGCACGGGGTGGGCTAGAGAGGCACCCAGGGGAGGGAAGCAGGGCAGCAGGGAACACCAGCTGCCCGCCACTCCTGGCTACACCCTGCTTCCCTTCCCTGGGTGCCTCTCCAGCCTGGCGGGCGTGACCTGGTGCAACTGGGAACAGTGGAGCTGCACAGAGAGGCTAGGAGCTACCTGTTGCACCAGGTCGTGCCCACTGGGCTGCAAAGACACCCAGGACAGGGAAGCAGGGAACAGTGGGGCCACATGGAGAAGGTGCTCACCCTGCACTGCCTTGGCAATGTGCCTGCTGCACGAGTTTCTTCTTGCAACGTGGGGCAAACACTTTCTCCGCGCGACCCTGTTGTTCCCTGCTTACATGCCCTGGGTGCCTCTGCAGCCTGGTGGGCATGACCCAGTGCAGCAGAGAGCTCATAGCCTCTGCACAGCCTCACTGTTCCCAGCCATGCTGGGTCATGCCTGCCAGGCTGAAGAGGCACCTGGGGCAGGGAAGCAGGGCAGCAGGGAATGGTGGCTGCTCATCCTGCGCTGCCCTGGCAATACACCTCCTGTGCCTGCTGCTTTTTGAGGGACACAGCCCCGCCACAGGAGGCACACGGACAAGGCAGCAGGGTGCAGGGCACTGGGACCAGGCAGGGAAAGGAGCCAAGCCGGGCCCAGGATCAAGGCCAGAGCCCACTGTGCCCATGCATCCACCCCTTCCCCTTGGAAGCATGTGTGGCAGTGGGAAAATGGCCCTTCCCCAATGAGCCACCAGAGGCTCCGTCCTGCTCCCCACTGGGGAGCAGTAGCCCCAGGCTCCGGGCCCCAAGCACCCGCTGGCTAGACAGCAGCCCCAGCCCTGCCCAGCTCCCTCCCTACAGGACCTTCAATCTGCCTCTTCCCCATCACTTACCTGCGAGAGCTGATCTCAGGGCTACTTGGGGCCATGTGCATGTATAGTACATTCACATGGCACCCCCCGTCTCACTGCCTTCCTTTTGCTTCCTCCCAGCTCCCTGCAGCTCCTTCCACTTCCTCCCAGCTTCTTACCATAACCTTAGACACTTAAATTCCTTTGGAAACCTAGCCCAAGTGATTTACTCCATGACACACAGGAAGTCAGTGACAGGGCAGAGAATTAAGCTCAGGTCTTCCAAAATTCAAGAAGTGCCCCAATTACTGGACTCAAATGCATCTCTTTACCAAAGGGTGAACTTACACATTACAGTTAGCACCCACTAGCTGTAAGAAATGTCAGGTTATTGTTACTGTTAGTACATGCTGCAAGAGGTTGCGTGTTTGGGATTGCTGCCCTCTGTAATATGCACAACTCTGAGCTGCTGCCAGAGGATTGGTAAGCAGGTTCATGGCTAGAAGCTGACAAGTCTGCTCCATATCTGCCCCACATGCCAGCTCTCTAGCAGCAACACACACATACCCAACATAGCACGGTACACATACACACACTCCCCAGCATACACACACAGAGCACAGAACACCTCCCACCTTAAGTCCAGATTTACCATTGGCCACCGAAGAACAGTACAGCTGGGATACCGGGGCAAGAGAGGGGGAAGGTCCATTCCTGACTGCACAGGGCTGCACAGACTCTGGAAACATGTAGGGAGCCCTTCTCTTCCTTCCCACTCCTTTCACTGCTGGTCAGCAGTCAGAGCCACACTCTCCAAACACATACACCCACTGTTACACCTCAGTAGCCCAGCAGCTTCCTATCTCCATTCTCCAGTTGGTTCTGTCCACTGTCCTGCAGGCCAGCAGTTCCCCTCCCCAGCTGCTGTCATGGGGGGGAGGGGGGACAGGGAAGGGCAAAGGGAAGATGGTGAGGGGGAACAGGGAGGGTATTAAGGAGGAGAGCTAGTCCACCTGGGAGCAGTGACTCCTGGGATATTTGGAGGACTGTGAACTGGTCATATCACCTCCCATGAACAATTAGAAGTTCAGCTAAGTCAAGCTGGTAAGCCCAGCTCAAAGACAAACTCACTTCAAGTGGCATAATTTTAAGAAACCTAGAGTACACTCAGCACTTGTTACTGAGCATGAATGTGTGATCCTTCATGTTTTAAGTGCCCTTAACAAGTTTTAATTGTAATTTCTAATCTCAGTTTTGTCTCTCTGTAGCAATATTTAGTGCTTACTAAGCCATACAGAGAAGGACACTTGGGAAGCATTTATTTTGTATTTTACTGATCCTTTACATTTTATAATGAATACTTCAAATATCTTTGTTCCCCAAAGATGTTCAAAGCTAGAGTGTGCCAGCTTCTGCAGAGAGGCACCAGACAGAGAGGAGAAGGCATCAGTTTCCTCTGTCTGTATCCCTTGCTCAGTATTTGGGCATAGTCCCAATGTTCAAAAATAGAAATTATACCTAGCTCACGTGGAATGCTCACTCCCTTCGCAAAGATTAGTAGGATGTACCCTTGGCCCTGCTTCACCTACATAGCTGTCAGCAGACCAACCTCCACATGGGGTCTAGGAAAGCATATGCCTAACTTTCATGGGAGTAAGCCAAGATCATAGGCCACAATTCAGAAAAACAATTACTGTTATTATTTGTATTAGAGTAGTGCCTACAATCTTCTCCCATATCAAGGTCCCGCTGATCTGGGAGCAAGGGACATGGAGTAAGAGACAAGTCTTGTCTAAAGAGCTCCCAGACTCAACAGTTCAGAGCTGAAAGGTGAAGCTGAGATAGAGTCAGACACCATGACTTGCCCACCATCACTCGGAACGAGAGTGGCAGAACTGGGTATTGTGCCCTGGTCTCTAAGGCAGAGGGGCCTACACATTCACCTCAAGCCCCAGGGCAGATCTGGACCACAAGTTTCCTCCCAGCAGCTGCACTGGGTCTGGTGGGACAGTGGCAATGGTCTGGCAGCAGTGGGCATCTGGCTGGTGTAGGGGTGTATCTGCAACACTGACAGCAATATCCATAAGGACCTTTGGGCTCCCAATTCTGTGGCAGGCCACCCCCCTAGTCATGCCCAAGCTTCTGGTAGCCCAGCAAGCTGGATGGGACAGTTATATTTCTGGCACCCTGCACTAAACACACAGTCTCAGTAAGCACATACATCAGTCCTTGCTGTTTCGTTTAAGTCCTATTAAGTCAATTAGATAAATGCAAGAAGTTAAATTTAAGCACCATCTTCGGTGCTGTAATGGTCTGGAGATATACAGCACCTCCAGCCTCAAGCACAATGCTTCCAGGTGATTCTCACTTCACACTGTAAAAAGCCCCAACTTAGCTTCATATTTTAACCCCCAAGACTTTGAATGGCTGCTTACAGCTCTATTCAGTCTTCCATATTACCAACAGCAGATGCTACTTCCCTCATTTTGGCTGGAGCAAGATCTTAAGACAAGCTGATTATTGATGTCACATGGAGTCTTGTATTCCTGAACTGCAGATCTCCCTCCTGCAATATTAGCAACTGCGGGCACTGATTACTGACCCCTGTCATTTGATGAAGTGTAGTCTTCTCTAACCCTGTCCTATGTCAGAAGACCATGGCAAAGAAGCAAAGCTTAGGCTTTTTGCCTTTACTCCTCTATGAGGCACCTTTGTTACCTGATATCACAAGTAAACTAAATGTTTGGCAAAAATGGATCTAGTTAAATGCTTTGCATCCCACAGTCTAGAAGGGAACACAGCAGAAAATAGAGGAAATGATCCCTGCTAGAAAGGCTCTGCAACCTAAATACTAAACAGCATGTCTCAGATCTTTGAGGATTTGGGTAAGATGGAATTAATTGTTGATGATCCTTTGATTTCAGGCAAAAAACAGTCACAATGAAAAGAGAGATATTGTAATACCTTGAAAATGTAACATAGAACAAATTCAAACCCTTAGAGGAAAAAATACCAGATAAGGTTGAGTCAAGTTAATCTGATAAGATTCGTAAGGCATGTATACACATGCTCTGGGAGGGCAGGGGAGGCTGTGAGCTGCTCTGCGAGCCACTCTAATTAAACCGCCTGGAGTGTCTCATGTATCAGCATCCCCATGCTAAGAAATGGCAGTGGGGGTGCTTTAACTAAAGTTGACTGAATAAACTGTAAAGCTCCCCCATCACCATTTTTCAGTGCAGAGACACTGATACAACTGACACTGCTGGAGTCTGACAGAGGGAGTCTGCTGGAATACAGTAATTACCACACTTCAGCAAACTCGATTAATCGAGTAATTACAACACGTCAGAGCAGCTTCACTGGATGTGTATAGGCACTTCTACACAGCAAGAATAGACTGGCCTTAGAAAGGTGATCATAACCGTATAAATAGCAAGATACTAAAATGAGCAAGCCTTACATAGGTGCACTTAATGAAGCAAAATCTTTCCCTAGTTCGTTAAAAGTTACACGTTCTATTCAGATCACTGCTTGCAGATAATACAGAATGGCACTCTAGTGACTGTCAAGTGATAAAATTATGGGAGTTTAGGAAGGAAGTCATAAAACAATATTTTGAAATATTTTGGAATTCAAAAAGAATATAAAGTGCTAGCTGCTAAAAAATCACCTAGTTTGGAGGATCCTAACCAGCAATTGGCATGTTTTTCCTAAGCACCAACTAAAACACACCAGAATTACACTCAGGTTGGGAGAAAAATGCTGACAATTGTTTTGTTGTAAGTGATTTGTTGTAAGTGAAATCGATCGAGGTAGAAAAAGACCATAAACCATTAGAAGCCTTATTAAAGACACTATTATGCAAAGTACCACCTAAACATCAGAAAATGATTGTGAAATTGAAAAAGTTCTGATTAAGTGTTAAATATATACGTGTGGTAAGAAGCTCCATATAGCAGGCATGCTTTCAAGAACACCATAACCAATAAAAGCAAAGAACATCATGAAAAAGTAGAAACAAATGTGGTTCAAGAACTACTCATTTCCAATTCAACAAGCTCACGCAAGAAACATTTGGCTGACTCAGTCTTGAAGGAGCTTGAAAGACTGATTCTAGTTGTATGACCAACAGAATAAGCATAGCCACTCCAAGTACAAACACTATTTGAGATGACAGAGGCTAGATCGCTAACTATAATAGGATTCATACAATGAATGTAATACCACCCCTCAGAATGCCTCCCAAATGTTCAGCGTAATCAACATTGTCCAGCTGAAAAGTATAAAACCAGAGCCAAAGGAATCCTATTTCAGGCAGGCACAAGTGACATCGAAGACATGGACAGCCAAGTATGAACTCTATAATAAAGACAGATAACAAAGTGCAAAAGAAACACAGAAACACCATGAGATTCCTAATCACCCTTGGTATATTACTGGTATAGATCTAGTCGAATGAAAGAGGAAAGTGTTGGCTCAGATTTATTTTAATAAGTTGTTGCACAGTACATCAAGTAGCAGTGGATTAACACATAGTAAATCACAGTTTGCTTGCTGTGCACTTCCAGATAAGTTAAAACCAGGTAATGGCCTACAGTTTGTAAGTGGTTCATTTCAGCAATTCTCTTTGGTACATCAGTTGTGGCACAACACACCAAGTCTATGCTGTATAGAATCAAATGGGCTGGCAGATGGTAGATGGCAGAGAGCTTGGTAAATAAAATATTGAAGATTGAAGGGATCTATATTTGTCATTGTTAGACTATCACAACACACTTTGAATATTTTATTAGGCTAACCAGTTCCAAGGTTCGTAGACAGAGGGAAAAACACCAGTCTAACCTATAACAAACTTCTTAAGCAGTCAATGCATCCTAAAATACAGTTACAAAAAAACTGTTGATATATGCCAGGAAGCCAGAATGAGAAAAATGTCAATAATGCCAATTCATTGTTTGTATTGAATTGGTAGATTTCCGTCAGCAGGTGACTGGGAACTTACCGAGGTTTGGTGACGGTTAATAACTGTTTGATATGGTTAATAACTGTCCACCCTAGAGTCAGTCCTGCAGGAGAACTAGAAGGCACCTGTTGTTTCTTGGGGACAGCCATAATGCAGCTGGCACTGCTCCTGTAGTGATGGGAGTAACACATGCCCACCCAGTCACTGTCAATGAAAAACACCAGGAGATGAAAACACAGATGCCAGGACTGCTGAACAGGTGCAGGAGGAACTGCTTGAAAATAAAGACTGAACATGCAATTTGAAAACCACTGCAGTACAGAGAAGGTAGCTACTAACAGATGTCCTAGGAGGTAGAATAATCCCTTCAGTGTGAAGAGGATTCAGGTCTTCTACCCTGACATTCATTCTAGACATAACTATTTGTATATATTATTCATTAGTTATTAACTTTGTTTCGGCTGCCTTTTGCTGGTGCTGTTTCAATTGCGTTTTAAGAGGTACACTAACCATTGGAGTGACCAGATACTGACCCCTGCCATGTGACAAGGGTATAACCTTATGTAACTCTATCCTATAACAGGCATTTAGGGCTAGGGTTGATTTAGCAGAATGTCCATGTTTCAAGAGAATAAAAAGCAGTACCTTCTCAATGGGGGGAAGATGAGCTGAGTCAGGTTACAGGCTGTGCAATATGCTTATTCAAAGCCTCCAAAGAGTTTGCAGAGCTCTTGTAATAAAACGATGAAGCAGAGACCTGATATTACTAACACATAAACAAAAAAAGCAATGTTGTTATGTTCGTTAAAGAATATAGAAGCCATATTTATAACACCACGAGGGAAAATTAAAGGGCAAATGCAATGTTTTGCGCTTTTTTTTTTCTTTTGCATGTCAGTTCCAAGTGACTTGGTCGAAGACACAATAGGAAGTGATAGCAAAAGGTGGAGGAAAGAAATAATACAAAGGGGAGAACAAAGCCAAACTAACTGTACGGGGAACAAAAGTGCCTGGCAAGAAAGCAAGGACATCCCCACAGAAGGACAGTAAAGCAGACTTGTCACACCCATCAAGAATGTGACCTTGAAAAAAGTGGCGTGTCAGAGAAGGTGCCATAGAAATTTCACATCAGCAAGGACCGTGGAGATGGAGCACACTATAGACATGATGACAGACAAGGTGGGGACTATTCAAGTACACACAGAAATACTGAGCTCATTGTAACTCTCAGCCCCCAGTACTTGAACAGATTCACAGAGTGACCCACAGATTGATAAGCACAAAGGGCAGATGGAGACTCCTTTGGCCCGCAACCATGTGAAGAAACTGCTACAGCCCAGTTCCCATGGGACAAGTAATCAGCCAAGATGGAGGGTGCTGCAACTGTTGCAAAAACCCTGTCAGAAGTAGGGCAAGGTGACAGCCAGGGAGGCTTAGGGTGCTTGGTAGTGCTTGAGTGGGAGGTCTAATGAAATTAATAGGATGGGCTTGAGGATATGTCTACATAGCAGGAGATGTACTTGAGTTAACCTACCTAGCTCAGGTGATAATAGCCATGAAGATGGAGGGACATGGGGTAACAAGCCTGCCAGATGTATATACAGGAGGCTGAATCCTATAATGTAGTAGCCTCACTGGTGTTGGTACCCAAGCTAACTAAATTAAAGCTACCTCCAGTTTACCTACCTATGCCACAATTACACCTCTTAGTGGCAAAGTAAACATACCCGGGCACAAAAAGGCTGAGTGAGTGGAGAGAGGATGCGTCTGAGAAGAGGAACGAACATGCCTAGTACCATGCTCTCACCTTACTAGTCCTGACACTTTTTTCCACAAATGTCTCCTTTAAAGTTGACCACTCAGCCTTAGGTTAGTTTAAGTGCTCTCCATTTCATCTGGTACAATATTACATTCTCTCTATACCTTCCATTCCTCTTTCCATAGCTGTGCCTCATATTGCAGGTAGCAGTTTATAGCTATATATTTCTCCTGGAACCACCTCATTGTACAAAATAATTGTATGCCATCCACACCCTTGTGTTTTTAATAGCATTCTGTGTTTTTTGTTACAATTTCTTTTGCTTTCCCCACCAATATTTTACAGAGCAATTCAGCCTAGAGCAGGTGTGTCAAAAATCCAGCCCATGAGCCAGAACTGGCCCACATAGCCATATCATCCAGCTATATTGTCCACATCATCTCCAGGTGACCCACCGCCATTACTGGGTCTAGCTATATTGTCCACATCATCTCCAGGTGACCCACCACCATTACTGGGTGGTCCTGTATAATACCCACAGAGCAGCGGAATGGCTGTCATGTGCAGCACAGCCCTGGAGTGGCCACACACAGCTCTGGAACCATGCGGTTGGGTCTGGTCGGGTCTGTAGACTGGCTCCACACCACTCATCTGGCCCCCAGAGCTATGTGAGTTTGACATCCCTGGCCTAGAGGTAATAAATAGGCATGAGATTTTAGCTCTTTGCTCTCAGTCTCATACTTACTCCATTTTACAATAGAACAAGAACAATTCCCACAGCTGTCTAAAGTCCTAATATTATTCCAAGGAAATCAGCATAGGTCTTCCACTTCCTTTATTGGATATTGGATCCGATTCCAATAGTTAAAACCAAATCAGCAATAGTAACTGGCTAATGCTGAACCCAAAATTGAGGTAATGTTGGCAGGAAGATGATAAAACTGAGCCTGGGAATGTTGGCAGAAAGATGAGGATGAGTGGGGAAACAGCCTCCTCTCGTATTGTTTACTATCTAGAACATGTGTCTACAAATAGAATTTCAAAAGTAAGTCTGTAGACTAAATTAACAACCCAAGTATTATTTACTCCCCAAAGAGTCGTGTCAACCAAACGTCCCATGTCTATATGGACATTGACAAGGAGATTGAACCCAAAGCTCTTGGACAGAGAGTCCATGATGTTCCACTCAGATATAATGTTGACTGTGGCTGAGTAAGCCCAAAAGGCAGACAGACAGACAAAGAGCAGTGACCTGACTTTTTCTTTAGAGTAATTAAGATATGCAAATTCTTTAGTTCCCAAAGAAAAAAAAATGTATATGAATTAATAGCTTAAGTAACTTTGGACCAAGCTGTTTGCTGATTCTTTGCTGGATGATCCTTTATTAACTTAGGTAGATCCAAGTCCAGGAAGGTCCAGTGATAGAGATGACATGCTTGGAAGAACAGGGTTCAATTATCTGTTCTGCCAAACACTTCCTGAATGACCCTGAACAAGCAAGTTAGACCCAGATTCACAAAGGTATTAGGTGCCAAATTCCCATTCGTTTCAATAAGATTTAAGTGCCTAAATATTTGAGGAACTGAGCATCAGGAACAGATTTTTAAAATCTATTTCAGCACCAAAAATGCAAGTAGGCACCTCACAGGAGTTTCAAAGGTGGCTACATGCCTAAAAACCAATTATTTTTAAGGGGCAATAGATACCTAGGAATTAAAAAGAAACCCAAAACAAAAAAACAAAAACCCGAGACAATCTTTATAAAGGCTTTTAGGTGCCTGAAGCAAGTCACCCAAATCTCTGACATTTGGATTAGTGGCATTGTACCTCAGTTTCCCCAGTGCACAATGGGGATAATCATATTTTTCTTATCTTAAAGGCTTTTTTGATAATAAGCACACCACAGATTGCAAGGTTCTGAGATGGTATAGCAACACATGCCATAGAAATATAGCCAAAGACTGTGTCCCTTGTTTTTGTTTGTTTTAATTATTTATGTGAAAAGTCAGTGAATAATAGAACAGTATTGACAGAAGTAGGCTTGACAAACCTATTTTGCAAGTGCTAAGCAAATATTTACAAACAAGGAAAACAGCATGTCAAAAAAGAATATGTAAGAACATTAGTACTGTTTTGCAAGTCTGAAGGTATCATTTTTATTTCTGACTCTACATTAACATTCTTGAATACCCTTGTGACCACCCTCAGGCTGTAGCCCTTTGGAATACTACTGCCTTCTGGCAGAGAGGGACTTGACTTGCTCTCCCAAACATCTGATGGTCTGTGATTTCACCTGCCACATCTTGTTCTTCCAATGGTTACAGGCTTTCAGCACGGCTGGGGAGAAAGATGACTAATATTTGCTCTCCGCACAGCAGTCTCTCTTTCAAACCAGGCTCACCCACATGCCAGTCTCTTAGGGTGTCTTGCCTTCAAGGCTTACCCACTCATGACCCTGGAACTGAGCAGCATTTCCCCCTGACAAAGGTCCTGTCTCTATACTACTTCCTCCCTCTCTGTCTGGCTTCTGTGGTCAAGCCTCCTATATACCTCCTGGGGAAGGCATGGCCTTCACCTTGGGCTAGCATCCTTAAAGATACACAGCCCTCTTCATATGTATTAGGAGCAAGGGGTCCCTATTACAAGCCTAAATTTAATCATTTTCTGTCCTGAGGTTTCAACAAGCATGGTGATACCCTCATGGTCATCTAGCATTTAAAGCAACAAGCTGTCCAGAATTTTTGAAAACTTTCAGATTTTGGACGTTTGTCAGCATCCTCAAAACATTCCTGAAACAGGACTTCTGATCCAGTTTGAAAATTGGATCCTAACCAGCCCTCCTGATTCCACAGATACTTCAGCAGTACCGGGCAGCTGGCTGCCACGTCTGCTGCCAGCTTGTAGCACAATGCTGCCTAAGGATGTGTGTAGGCTAAACTAAGTTTCCCGTTTACATCGATGCAACTGTGTTTCTGTTTGCACGACTGCTACCCAAACATAACACAATGCTCTGGTTCAGGAAATAGCCCTGAGCACTGTTCATAGGCAAAGTAGCTCTGCCCTGTGCCCACAGTGCCACACTAAGGCTGGTACACTCACTGAAGCCAGAAGGGACAAAGGCTCCTTACAGTCCAGGATTTTGCATCCAAAAAGTTGGTTGCTTCAATGGAGTTACCTAGGCAGAAAGCTGGAGTGACATAGAGGTAAATCAAAATCCTACTGGCCAGACCTTCAATCGTATTTAGACACCTCAATCTCAGTGATTTCAGCAAGGGTTCATAATCCACATAACTCTGGGGATATCTAGATGGTTTTGCTTTCTCAGCTGTAAACAGAAACTGGAGTAGGAGTTACCATCATCCTCTATCTGCCTTATAGTGATATTGTGTGGATTAATTCAATAAAGGTTTAAATGCACCTTGACATCCTTTGGTGGAGTCAATGTATAGCATTCAGGTTAATTAAATAGTGATCATTGTTAATAAGTATTAATTATGATTACCCCAAGTCTGGCTCTCCTACTGGTCAAGGGAATAATAATGAGAAAATTGATGGGAATGAATATTCAGGGCACAGAGGATTTGCAAGCTAAAGACCCAGATTTCTTTTCAGATAGGGTATTAGCATGGATGCAAGCAAAGATAACGACTCTGATCCTGAAGGCTTTGTACCAGTAAACCCCCAGCTGGAATTCAGTGGGAGCATAGACTGACAGATCAGACACTCCATTTTTCAAAGTATATTTCAAAAGCTAAGCATTTCATTCTCCAGGCAATGATGAAGGCCATGATTCTGCCAGGCCCTGATGTTGCTTATGTAAAACTATCAGTGGGATTTTTGCAATCTGAGCTAGACACACATTCAACAGAGCTATTACATCCACAGAGGATCTGCCCCAGTATGGTTGCCCCAACCCCCACACACTGCTCCATGCTGACAATCCTCTGTGATCAGGCAGGACCCCTTATTGGTTTGGGTTCCCAGGGATCTGCACAATATTTACATAAAGACTTGTATTGCCATAATCTCAAAAGCTCCCAACTGGGGATTCGCGTTGACTCGTGTCAGGTAGAGTACACAAGAAAACAAACAGCCCATCCTTTCCATAAAATGCTTTCAATCTCAGAGCAGCTAATACTGCCACAAGCAATTCATTCTGGTTCACCTGATGGTATCTTCATCCTGTCAACAGTATCTATGTAGAGATCATTAATAACCACGGAGAAATGTTTATTATTGTTTTGTCTACCACACCTGTTCAATAAATACATTTGCCTTTTGCTTCACAGGCAGTGATGGTGCAGAATACTACAAAAGGTATATCCCTGTTCATTGTTTTGTATTTATTGTCCTAGATTGTCAATCTAATGTGAAAATGGTTAGTTTGTAAATTGCTACAGATAACTGTTTTTAGATTGGAAAGTAGAGATTCTATCATTGTCAGTGTTTCCATGATATCCCCCACCAAAATAAAGTTTACATGAGTGTAATGAGAGACAGAGTTGGGGGGGTACATATACTTTATCATAGCCAGATTACATTAACATTAAAATCAAATAGTTACACAGCATTCAAGTTATTTCAAGACAACATTAAATTATAAAACTTAAAATCCAAAGATTTTCTCCTGTAAATGTCAATTACCACTGTGACCATAACATTTGTTTAGAAGTTTTCATCTTTTCCAGTTGTTTAATTATTTTGCTTTATTAAAACGTGCCCATCAAAAGGTCTAAGTCCTGGATAATTCTCCTGTCATTTCTGAAGACTCTTTGGAGACTCTCCTCTCCAGAGCAAAATCTCTGGAAAATAAAAGTGTTTCAAAGACAAGCTTGGGAACTCAAAAATATATTACCACTGGTCAAAACTCTCCCTATTTTTAAGCTGTGTTCAGACACTGACTGCTAGGCAGCTTCCTTAGCCAATACTGAATGTATAGCTGCACTTTGTGCCTTCAGGCTAGAGAAGATTTCTTTACTAGAGATGCAATCAGCTCTGACCAATCAGTAATAAGGGTTAATCAGCTGATCGATTGGTCCCTGAGCAGCCTGGACCTGGCTCCTCTCTGACTGGCTCTAGCCTGGCCTTGGGGCAAGAGGTTGGGAACTTTTAATTATCAGCAGCAGCTACTCTACTGATTGAATGGTCAATGGGTTTACTACTGAGGCTTCACTGCTTGAATAATAATAGAAAACAATGTGAGCACAGAAGACCACAAACAGTGGGGCAGCAAGATGCACGGATATGTATAACAAGAGATAAGGAGAGTTAATTACCTGGCAAAAACAACACTTTAGGGTCAGGAGGATATTTAATGCATGTGATGGGATTTTATTTGTTTTGCTATAATTTACTCTACCACTATTATTGACTCATAATTTAGCTACAAAGCAATCTGATAATCCATTTATAGCTAGAAATTATCACAAGAAGGTATTATTTTAGCACTGCAAGCATAATTGAACTAGATAGATAGATTACACCAAATCAACATTTTAGCTTTTTCTTATGTAAAGAAATACATTGTGTATATTATTACATATGTATGTGTGTGATATACACAAGTATATTTATCCTAATACATAGGTAATATACATACAATGTAGGCGGTATATCATAGAAAAATGCAGAATTCATCATAGATAAATGCAGAATCTGATGTTAATTCTGTAAAATTTTAGATAAAATTCTAGGCATAGCACACATTTTATCACTTAGAAATTTTAATTTGGTGACAGTTAAATTATCAATCACACTGGTCACTAAGAACATAAAGATCTATTGTGTTTTAGAGATCTGTATATTTTGCTATTTAAAAAAATACACAGATCCTCAGGATCTAAAGAAATTTTCATATCCCCTTGTATTTATAGTGTCAGATTCTGTGCAAAGGCTATTGAAATACACAAAGAAACAACAGAAACTGCATACCACTTGCAGTACCACTAGACTTATTCATTCATCATAACATAATAATTTTTGATGGTTGTTGAAAAGAAGCATATGTTTAGGGAGGACATCAAAAGAACAGCCCAGCATTTAGATAAGACAACTAAAACTCCGTTTTAAAAGTTTCTAACCTAATCCTGCGTAAAGATCGAACAAAGAGTCAGAGAGCAAAATTATGTTATTTAAACTGACACCACCTAAATCAGAGCCTTTCTTCTGTGATCTCACATAAACACAGTGTGTTCATCACATTGAGCCAGCTTCATTACTATTTATATTACCATACACTGGCTGTCTGCAGTCAATTCATAATTGTCCAGTTTTTCTAATTAATCACAAAAGATTTTTGTTTTGCCTACAGCTAGTTCTGGGGTGACTCACAATGGCAAGCCAAAGCTCATATATCAAACACAGGCCCTCTTCACTCCAGCCTTCTGCTGGGGAATGCTGCTTAGCTCTTCTTTACCACCGAGGTACTCACTGGGCATGTGCAGCCTGAGGCAAAGGAGAAGCATTGCGATCTGTCCTCTACGGTGTGACTTGTTATTTTTATCTGATGCTTGCATTCTCAGCCCAAACCAGATCCAGATATTTTGGCAAGATTTCTTCATTCAGAGCATTTGATTTCTCTCTCCCTCTCATCAAGCTGCTTGAGATTTTTAGGATTTCCAAGTGAGCTGGGTCAAATATTGCTTAAACTTCTACACTATTGATATTTTCCTAATTAGCTCGGAATAACCAGTAAATGCTAGGAGGGGGATTAAACCAGCTGCTGAATGTCTGCAATGCTGAGGCTGCTTGGTGAATTATTTGCAGTAGGTCAGATTGTGAATCCCTCCCTCTCACCAGTGAGAGCACTTACTCAGAGGAGTGGCACTGACTTCAATGGGATTACTCACATGAGTAACAGCTGGTCAGTGTAAGAGGTTTGCAATTCTTCCCCCTCTCCCCCCCAATTATTGTTGCCAAAGATTTGACAATGCAAAAGCTACTATGTGAACAAGGAAACCGGAGTAGTGATTTTGATTGCATCAAATGACTACCTAATGGGATATTTTTAATCTCTGTTTATATAAAATATTGCAATGAACATTTAATCTAGGAAGATACAAAAACTATGAAGGAAATATCTCGACTGAGGTTTTGCTTAGTTGTGACTGGATTTTATCAATGCCAACAGTAAAAAGGGATAGATCCACACTCTTCCTAAAAAGAATTCAGACTTCACACTGCTAACTGGAGCCTTATTCATAACGCAGAAATTTTCTTAAAGATGCATCTATCAATGTGATCTTCTTTGACCATATTCTCCCACTGCTGGGTCTGCAAAGAGTCAGCCGAGTGGCAGGAGGATAACATTGTATTAATACACTCTACACTCAAACAAGGCTGTTTGGAAGAAGAACAGCTGTGAAAGCACCTCCTGTGCACAGATGAGGCAGCAAGGGCTATCTGCATAGTGAGGCATGGTCAAAATATGCACATACGCATGTTTTCTCTGCCTGAAATGGAAAGGTGCATTTTCCTCATGGCAACACTGAAGGGAGAAAAGAAAAATTTCTGATAAGTTACAGGAGATTTCAAATGTGTCCTTTTTTGGGTGAAAAGTTCATTCTGGCTAGAAAGGCTGAAAACAATGAACTATGTTGTTAACATTTTGAACTATTGATTATCCAGCTGAAAACAGATCTACTTCTTTGCACATTAAGTTTTTAAAAATAGTAATGTTCCCATCCTTTTTTGAACATCTGTATGTGGCCTGAAAGTATATTGTTGCTCTATACAGTAATTCTTTCTAATAGCTGCAATTTTTATTAGTTCTTCATTAATTCATTAACTCAAATTTTCCCCAATAGCTAGTCACTCCAAAAAGCAGTTATTTTGAAGATATCTTCCATACTGGCTACATTTTGATGTTTACCAAACTTGCTGATCCTGAACTCAAAGGACAGATTGCTAACTCAGAGGGTGTGACACCATCCATGAGACTGTGATATGATATGATTTTTCAACACTTAGAGATAACGATAATGTAAATATAATATAGACAGTACATCTGGATTCTAAAAATGTGCATGTTAGATGTAAAACAATGTGCTGATTTCACAAAAGCAGAAGACGATTTCCTGGCAAGCTAGTATTAAGTAATTCATCATATCATTAACCTTCAAATTACAGAGATTATTTGTTTTTTAAAAAGTTAGACAGTGTAATGACATAATATTTACAAGGCAACTATAGTGTAGTTACAGCTGCTGTTTTTTAAAGTAGCCAGTTTTATCTGTTCCAACCCCTTTTAATAGCTCCTTATTTCATTATAGGCAAAGTATTATTATACCAGTTTTACAAATGAGTAAACTGATACAAAGAGAAATTTTCACTTGCCTCTGGTGATTGTGAGTCAGTGACAGACTCAAGAGTAGGACTTAATCCTGATTCCCAGTCACCTTTTCTAAACATGATATATAATCCCTTCCAATGTGTGCAGCCCAGACAGAAAACTGTAATCAGAAAGAAGAGGGCAGAAACTTAGGCCCTCATCAGTGATTTTGTGGTTCTACCCTTACTATTTCTCTTTGTCTCCTTTTCAGTCTTCTAGAAAGGTGATTGTGAAAGGCATCTCCAGGAACTGAGTAGATTCTAGGAGTTGCACTTTCCACCTCACCTGTTCATTAGCGACACTAGAAGAACCTATTTTACTTCTTTTAAGGTTCATCTAGACTAGAAGAAAAGATGTCTTTAAAAAAACTGGTGTCACTAACACATTTTGCCTAATGCAGACCATTTGTATTTTAAATTATGTTACAAGGTTTGGAATGGAGTCCTAGAAGAGATTGTTCTCAGCCACATATATCTCTGGAGACTCAGATTATATAATTTCTCAAATTCTGATGCATGCAATATTAGATGCAGAGGTCATTAATCTGTCACAGGAGCCACCAGAAGATGATAATCAGGAAAACCAAGTGCTTTCTCATTACAGGGCTAATATTTTGCTCTTCTCTGAACAAGAAATACACTTCTATTTAGCAGAGCAGTGTGGGTGGAACTCTACTTTTTGTGTCATACTCAAGACTTTGATTCCTCATCAGACCTCCCTCACACAGGAGAAGGTTTTAAAATAAACTGAAACTAGTTTTAATAGTTTGGTTTGGTTTGCTAGCGAACTCCTTTCTATGGAACCAAGACAAATTTGTTGCTGTTATGTGACAAAATGTCACTTACTGTTACTTGTATTAACTTCTTACTTTGGGGGGAAAAACCTTTAAAATGCATATACATATGCAATCATATTTAAAAACCTAGAGCTCATTTGCAAGGAAGGCCCTTGTACCAAGTACTGTAATTTACTGACTTCAAGCCCAATTCTGTATTTTTTAGCATGCTTATTTGTGAATTTCACTCTGTCATAATACTAGCTGAATAGTAAGCTTCCAGTTACTTCTGTAAAAGCCTTTTGAAGTGATCAGGTAATACAAGCAGCAGGGGAGGTGACCAAAAGTGACTTTCTGTCATCCATTTATTAAGAAAATAATCAGATGAACGTAAACATCTTGAAATACCAAACATTTTTCCCTGCTATTGTTACCTTGGCATTCTAAGTAGCCCAGTGTGCAAAGATTGTTGTTAGATACAAATTGCATGGTGCTTTTCATTCCCATTTAAGAGTCCCTCTAATTCCCTAAATTGATTCTTTTAAAAAACCCAACATTTTAATGAGATTTCTGCATACATCTATGGAATATTTATACACTATTGATCTGAGGTTGGATAATTTCAGAAAGACAATATGATTCAGGAAAAGCTATGTGCAGCTCTTCTACTGATTCCAAAATACAGGTCTCCATTTATAGAGCACAAAGGAGCTGGTCCTTTGAGGCATAAGTACACAGGAAAAGAACCAGACAAGAGCCCCAACCCTGGGTCCTCTTAAACCCAGTCAGCTAGAGAACTTGACATGTTCTCCATGTGGCTTCTACGTACTGAGTACAGAAAAAAGTTTCAAGGTGGAGGTTAGGAATAAGGGTGCAGTTTTCATCTTAGAATCCCATATCCAGCCAGAAGCATCCTGATGTGGGTTGCCCTGCCATCTAATATGCACATGGACAGAAATGTGGGAGTGTCAGGAAAGTTAGAATATGCATACAAAGTTAACCTGTGTGCATCTTGAGGGAAGAAAAATATTCAGGGAAGGCTTGAATGTGTTCCAGGATACCAGCTCTAAGGCTGCCTGAAGACATGAGGAAAAAAAAAACACCATTGCTTTACTTTCAACTCAGCACGCCCCCCACACCAAGTACAGCGCATGCCCAGAAGAGAAATCACATCAATTTGACCCAGCTCACCCAGTGTTTGTATAGCTCATTCGCTTCAGTGGAGCTTTTTGGCATGATTCCTCTTCTGGTAAAGTGCTAGGTGGTTTTTTTTCCCCCACATCTGTCTGCCTAGAAGACTGGGTGAAATTTTAATTGGTCCCTTCTACTGATTACAGCATGTTCAGGATCCTTTTTGTTGCATTCCATGCTCTTCCTTGAAGTACAGGCCCTATATAGTGAGTTTTATTTTTTTTACCAAGCTAAAGAGGATATATTTTATCATAGTGGCTTCAAATCCAGTGTGTGCAGGCCAACACAAACAGGGTATTACAAGTTGAAGAACTGTACCTCAGGCACCATTTTATTAGAACTAGTGTTTACATCAAACAATACATCCTAAGTACTTTATATTAAGGTTGGACAAATCATTTCCCTGAGGATTAGGGTGTTGTGCCATTGAAATGTAATCCTTCTGTTGATTTTTTTTTGTAACTGCTGAACCAAACATGGTCAAATCAGTAGCTGTTAAAACCAGAAGAGTCAAAATCTTAAACTCAGAGTCTTACCTTAAACTTAGAATGTTAAATTAAAGCAAAAGAATAAAACTAGTAGGCAGGTTTGCAAGCAAGTTTCTATGCTACAAGTCAGAAGGTCCTTTCTATAGTTAAAAACACTCTATACCAGTGGTCATCAAACGGTCAATCTCTATTGACTGGTAGATCTCAGAGCATCTTGGAGTTGATCTGAGGCTGGGGTGGGGGACTGAGCGCACACATGCCCCAGCTGGGTGGGTGGTGGGAGAATTGAGCCTGGGCAACTCATCCAGCGCTGCGGGGGGGACTCCCACCAATGTGCACAGCCCGGTGGAAGCCCTGGCGGGGCATGTGCCCTCCCATCTGTGTGCAGCAGAGGCAGCTGCCATTGTGGGCTGGGCTTTGCACCCTGGGCCCTGCTATAGCTGGCCTGGGAGTGGCCCAATGCCATGTGCATCCAGCCGCTGGGCAGGCAAGGGAAGAGGCTCAGCCCAGTGGTGGGATGCACATAGCATCAGGCCACTCCTGGGCAGGCTGCAGCAGAGCTCAGGGCACAAAACCCAGCCCACAACTGCAGCTGCCTCCACCACGCACAGATGTGGGGGCATGTGCCCCCCCCAAACG
Source organism: Crocodylus porosus (assembly GCF_001723895.1). Lineage (NCBI taxonomy): Eukaryota > Metazoa > Chordata > Crocodylia > Crocodylidae > Crocodylus > Crocodylus porosus. The sequence continues at coordinate 152,444,994 of NW_017728886.1, forward strand.
CCAGGAAGCATGGGTGGCTGTAGCAGCTGTGAGGAAGGGAGGAAGTGGGGCTGGAGCAGGGGCAGGCTCTGCACAGCCAGGGCATGGGACAGAGCTGCAAGTGGTTCATCTGGGGGCCACGGGGGAGGGGCACAAGCCCAAGGAGGGCATAGCAGTAATCTGGGCTGCACTGCACTGCAGTCGGGCTGGGCAGCAGTGCAGGAGGGAGGGGGGGCTACAGCAAATTTTTGGTTGCCTGCAGCCCCCCATGTAGCCCCATTCCCAGAGCTGCCTGGCACACCCCGGTCCCAGCCCAGAGCAGTGGCTGGCCCGGTCGGCATGCACATCTAGGGGAACATGCCCCCTCTACCCTCCCGAGGTGCATGGTTCCCCGCAGCCTACAGATGAGCCACTCGTGGCTCTGTCCCTTGCCTTAGCTATGCAGGGCCTGCCCCCGCTCCAGCCCCACTGCCTCCCCACCATTGGATGGAGGGGCAGATCCAGACCCCAGCAGTGAGGGAAGAAGTGGGGTTAGGGCTGGGGCCTCGATCTGTCCTGCCTCATCCCCCCAGGCCCTTTCCCCTCCCTACTCCTCTTCCCTCCCACAGACTTACCTGCTGGGCAGGGGGGCAGGGTGGGGAGGGTGGCACTTCAGTTGCTTTTAAATGCCAAAAGTGATCTCCTACGTAAAAAGGTTGGAGACCACTGCTCTATAGAGAGAGAAACAAGACAATTTACCATATTCCTAGATTTGTTCCACAACAGGCACTTGGCAGGAAGAAGAGAACAGTTTGACTTCTCCATAAACTGCAGACCTAAGATCAGCACTTCTAGCTGTTAGAAACTAGGCCCATCTCTATAGATACATGGGTCATTGGCAGTTTCTTACCCTTTCCTGCCTTCCATGAAAGCATGGTCCCTTGCTTAGATAGAGGGTTTACTCTGCCATACCCTGGACAAGATGAGAATACCAGTTGGGTCATTTACCTCACATAGCATAGACAAATGACAGAAAGGCTGGTATGGAGAGTGGCCACCTCTGACACTGCGTCAAATGACAGACCCTAGCCACCACAGAGCACTCATGGAAGACCTTCCCATGGTCATGAAAAGGTAGAAAGAGCACTGTGGAAAACAGATTATCCACCTCCATGCATCATATGAAAAATTTGAATTGGAGGAAATTGGAGGAAACAGAATTGGAGGAAACAACTCAACTCAGGGTGCATCTACACGAGAGGGTTACTGAGCAGTTGACTGACCGACATGTATTGCACAGCTGTGCAGTAAATGTCTCAGCATGTACACGTGCCCCAATTAGGCTGAAGTAAACTAATTTACTCTGCAGCAGGATGTACTCTGCAGCACCCCATGTGTAGATGCTGGAGGGGATGGCTGGAGCATGAGAGTGGTTCAGTGAGTGGCTAGCTGGCACTAGCCCCCACAATGAAGCACCCTCGTGCCCCAGCCAGCCTCTCTGCAGCATGTTGAACCAGGTGGAGCAGCCCTGGGCTAGCAGGCTGATCCCCCTGGCTCCGTTCCAGCCAGAGCTACTGTGACCCAGCTCAGTGTGCTACACGTAAATAAACTGCAGAGCTTATTGCTCCAGACTTTGGGGTGCACATTCAAATGGTGCTCCTGGGATCAATAAGCTCTGGAAGCAATACGCTCCACCACTTATTCATGTACCATAATTGCACATGTAGATGCATCCTCAAAGTTTCTAAGTCAGAGAAGGGGAAAAGGGAATTTGGGTAGAGATGGTCCATGTTGCTCCTGCCCATCCTAAACTTTAGAGAATTAGTTCAAATAGAACTTGAATGTGCCTATGCCTGGTTTGGGTTTGCAAAACTATCATACGGCCTCTTTTACATACCTTTTCATTGCTCAGTAAAGGTATCTCTCCTTGGGCCGTATATAACGGAATAATTTGGGATTAAATGTCTGCCCTATTAAGACTCTTTTAAGTAAAACTACACTAAAAACTATAAACTCTTGAGCTAAAACAGACTACCGATTTAATCCAGGGTCGATTAGTCCAAGATTTGACCACATCAAAAAAGACAGAGGTGAGGGCAAGACACAAAAGTGGGTTACAAACAAAACTTAAATGGCAATTAACTGAAATCAGTTGAAATTGTTCTGAGGCCATGTGTTAATTTGGATACTTCAGTGGTACTTAATGTGGGACAATGGATTTGTCCTCAAGTTCTGGAATTTGTTGCTCAAATCAAATCAAACCAGTCATCTGTTTTTAGCCTTAGACACACAGGCAGCTCCCAGAGGCTCCAACTGTGACTGCATACATGGACCTGAAGGTAGAAATTGGCCCTGTAACATGTTTAGTTCTCACAGAGTCACCATGAAACATTTCTTTTCCATCTACAAGAGTTTAAGGTCAAAGAAGAAGCAAAGGAACTATTAAAGAGATGAGCAGCCCTGACCTCAAAACAATATAGCGACAGAGTAGAAAGTATTCATTCTCAATAGAGGCAGGAGGAGGGCTTTAAATAATGTGTCCATCCAAGAAAGAAAGCAGACAGCACACTTAAGGAAATATCCATATTTTTATGGTGCTTTCCCTAAGGAAAGATAAAATCCTGGCCTCATCAAAGTCAGAGGCAAAACTCCTATTCACTTCCTTATGCCAGGATGTCATCTGAAGGATTTCACCAGGACCTGGCTGGTGATTCTAAGATAAAACCTGTGACCACATGAACATACACAATAGAAGCCAACAGTCCTGAGAGTGCCCTTCCAACCCTCCCCCCCCAACACACACACACACAGATTATGAGTGCTCAGAGAACCTGAAAGCTAAGGTCCAAAATATGGTGATTCTGTTTTATGTTACTAAGATTTTGAATGCATTGGGCATTGTTAATATTGACAAGTTCAGTCTGTGAAGAAGCACCCCTGTTTTCCTGAAGTCAGCAGCAAAGTTTCAACTAACTCTGAATTAAGCTGGATCAAGCCCTCTACAACCAGATGTTGGCTTTTAAAGAGCAATCTCACACTAGAATATTGCTGACAGAGAAAAAATGAAATGTTCTTGCACACCACATTTCTGATTTTTTTGCTACCATTGCTGCTATGATGGACCCCTGGACCTTTCTCCTTCACAAAGGAGTTCATCTTCGTTAGTCTACAATGAAATCCTAATTTTCAGGTTGCAACCATAGACCTGACAGAGATCATACAAGTCTGGGCCAGATCCCCAAAATGACCTGCATGCATGACCTCCATTGAAACTAATAAGGTACAGGATCAAAGAATTCCATCTGATAACTTCTTGACAAAGTCGAGTCGATTCAATGTCTAAAAGACAAGACCTCAGTGTAAGTGGGAATATGGCCATAAATATTTTTTACTAATTATTTCAATAGTATCTATTTGTATTAGGGAAATATGACTAGCCAGTGCCTCACAAGACCATACAATAAAGGGGGTAAAAGAAAGATGCATGAAATCCTGCATCTACTTATAAGCAGGGATGGAATATTTGGCTACTTGCAGGTGTTACTTCAGCAAGACTTACAAGCGTCTCAGAGTAGATTGTGCTCAACGGTGTTAAATTTCAAGACTTTTCTATGGTTACACTTGGAATATTTCATAGATTTCATAGACATTAGGGCTGAAAGGGACCTCAGAAGATCATCGAGTCCAGCCTCCTGCCCAAAGGGGAGAAAGTCAGCTGGGGTCATAGGATCCCAGCAAGATAAGGATCCAATTTGCTCTTGAAGGTGTTCAATGTAGGTGCTTGAACCACCTCCAATGGCAGGTTGACCTTGGGGGCTCAGACAGTAAAGAAATTCTTCCTTATGTCCAGCCTGAAACGGTCTCGCAGTAGTTATGTCCATTCAACCTCATCATCCCTTGGGGTGCTCTGGTGAACAAACGTTCCCCCAGATCCTGGTGGTCACCCCTGATAAACTTATAGGTGGCCATCAGA
>NW_017728886.1:152451149-152454778 GCF_001723895.1 Crocodylus porosus
ATGGAGGGCAGGGGATCTCCTTCACCCAGACCACCCTGTCCCATGGTGGGCATGGGCGTCCCATGGGACTGATGAAAGATCAATGCAAAGTACCTATTTAATAGGTTGGCTTTTTCCTGGGCGTCAGTTGTCCCATCTGGTTCAGCAGGGGTCCAATGTTGCCCTTGCTTTTCCTCCGGCTCCCCACGTATCTGAAATATCACCCTCCATCTCACACAACTGTTGGAAGTAATGCTACAAAGTCTTTGAAGATTATGTCATAAAACAGGTTAATACTTGATTGTAACTGGGCCCCTGCCTCATTGCTGAGAAGGGGGAGTGAGTCCAGGGCCTGCTAGCCAATCCAGCCCCTTTGAACAGACTTAGTAGTAAAAGAGATCTAAATAAGATGGCGTCCTGCCACAAGTGTCGGCAGTGATTGACAGGCCTGGTGTGGAAGAAGAGCATCAGGTGGCCCACAGATTGGTTCAAAAGCCCGGGGCCCACAAAGGGGGCATACCTAGAGGCTAGATGGCCTAGAGCCTGCAGAGGGCTGAGCTGGAGCTGGGGCTCAAGAACCTAGGATCCTGATGCAGCAGACCCTGGGCCACAGGACACAGCCAGAGTAAAAATGAGCCACGGTCCAGAAGGGCCTGTGTTCAGATGGATCCACCCCAAACCCAGCATCTGCCTTCTGGGGCAGCCTCCCTACAGACCTGTAAGATCAACTCATGGCGGGTAAGATAACCATGATGGGGCAGGACCCAGAGAGTCTGAAAGCAAGGGTAAGGAGGTTGGAGCCCAGTGGCAAGCTGGATCACAAACCTTGTGCTATCAGCCCAGAACCATCCATGTTACATTAATACATAGGTATGCATAAATTTATACAATGCTTATTCCTCCAAAAGCTCCCTAACAACTCAAATGCTTTTGCTTCATATGTACTTCTCTTCATAAAACTGACTTTGGATTGACACACTCACCATGGGAATAATAAATCTAAGACTAAGTGTATGGGCTTCCCTTAAGAAGTTATATATTGCCAATAAAAGTAGTAGTGTGGGTTCTGGTCCCAAAGCCTATTAGCATGATCTAAATTTCTTTCACTTGGACTCTGCTTCTATGGAAATGTAGCCATTTGGAAAGGAAAAAACCTGTGCATGTGCTGTTCATGAAACTACTGCGAAATTCATGAAATCAACAACTAAATTTATTTTGCAGCTTCAGAAAAAGCAAAATACGGGTCCTTTTGCTGCTGTGAAAAATTATTTCTTCCTGTTGCATTTTCTATCAGCCACCAGTAAAAATGTCTGAGGTCTGGACATTGTAGAGTAACATTCAAAGAAAGATTTCAGCTTTTTGGTTACCCTGACATAACACTATGTGACTTTGACTATATACCATACTAGGTCCTCGGTCCTAGAGATTTAGAATGAAAAATCCAAGTAATTTTTTAACTTGTGTCTTGTTCAACCAGAATGGCAGCACAGTTGATTTGTTCTATATTAATGGTTGTGCCACTGTTTTCATTAAAATATTGAGGCCAAGATTTAAAAAAATACAGCTAAGCTTCCAGCAACAACCATGCTAAAACTAAAGTTAAATATAAGCTGAAATGAAGCTTGATGCTTTTAATGCCTTATGAAGAGAGGCTGCGAGCTATGGGACTTTTCAGCCTGGAGAAGCGCAGGCTCAGGAGTGACGTGGTGGCAGCCTATAAGTATATAAGGAGTGTGCATCAGGATCTGGGAGAATAACTGCTCACCAGAGCACCCCAGGGGATGACAAGATCCAATGGTCACAAACTCCTGCAAGACTTTTTTAGGCTGGAAGGAAAAACTTCTTTACTGTCTGAGCCCCCAAGGCCTGGAACAAACTCCCCCCAGAGGTAGTGCAAGCACCTACTCTGGACACTTTCAAGAAACATTTGGATGTTTATCTTACTGGGATCTTTTGAACAGGTCCCCCAGATCCTGATGCACATCCCTTATGTACTTATAGGCTGCCACCAACCCTAGCTGACTTCCTGCCCCTTGAGCAGAGGGCTGGACCCAATGATCTTACAAGGTCCCTTCCAGCCCTAATGTCTATGAAATCTATGAAAAACCATGCCCTATAGGGTACAGACAGATATAACGGCTGTATTGCTATCAAATGTAACCAATACAAAACATAAAGATGCAACTGTTACATCTGCACTACTGGGCGCATCTAACCATGCCCTCATGGTGCAGTTGTTACTTCGCCGTCACGTAGTACTTGCTTTAGTCATTACTACACCATCCCGGCAGTGCACGGTTATTTTTAGCAACTAAGTCACTGTGATACCACTACAGTGATATAGTGTTAGCGTCACAGTTTCTGACCACCAATGGTACATCACTGTAGCAATGAGCTACATCACCATAGCTCATTGCTGCGGTAACATAGTGTCTCGTGTACCTGTGCCCACTCTGTAGTGATACAAGTATAGCAAAACCATTATGATTTTCAGGGATCCTGGTTTTCTTTGTTTAAAAATCACAAATTCTCTGATAGAAATTGCAAGTTCTCTCATTAAAAACCCCAACATCCACATTTTCCATGATTAAAATGAAACACCACTATATATATAGGTATCAGTTGAACACAATGTTTTATTGATATATTTACAATTTTAAAGCAATTTGGATGCCTATCAGTGCTTCAATCACTATAAGAAAATAAATTCTAAATACCAATTAAATTTTGGCATTTGATTTTGGGTTTTTTATCATGGAAAATCAGAGTTCCCCCTGCCCCTTTCACTCATCAGGATACAGATCCATCTGCAGCTATCCCCGCCACTGCTTTTTGATACTGAGCAGCCCAGATATGCTGGTGCTCTGCCCATGCCATTACCCCTCACTCCTGACCCCTCACATCCCCCTGGCCCTGCTGGTGCCCCTCACTCCCCACCCACAGCCCCCCTCACCCAAGCTGGTGCCCCTCACTTCCCACCCACAGCCCCCCTCACCCAAGCTGGTGCCCCTCATTCCCCACCCACAACCTGCTGGAGGGGACTCCCAGCTTCCAGGGCTATGGGGCCAAAGACTCTGGTCTGCAGACTCCTATCCCCCCGCAGCAGTGTCAAATACCTGGTTGCTATATGTGGGAGGTGGTGGCTGCAGCAATGGACCAAGGAACAGAGACTGGCTCCCCCTCCCTCACAGGTGGCATGGCCAGAGTGGAGTCCATGGGAGGGAGGGGGCAGGATGCCTGCTGTGGGCTCGGGACTCCCCGCCCCACTGCCCCAGCAGGCAGGACACAGCATGGCAGAGCAGAGTGCAGTGGGGTAAACTCAGTGCCACCACCATGAGCCCTGCGCCACCCTAGTGAGGCACCCCCTGCCCACCCAGCAGCAATGGGGGTGGCAGCGCAGAGTTGTGCCCTTTGCTATAATAACTCCATGTTGCTACCCTCACTGCTTCTGGGTAGGCAAGGTGTGCTTTGCTATGTCAATGTGGGGCTTGCAGTGGCAGCATCAAGCTTTCTTGCCCTGCTCTGCCCTGCCACGCCAGGTCCCACCTGCTGAAGGCCCTGGGAGGAAGGCAACAAGGCAGGGAGCCCAAGCCCACAGAAGGCAACCCATACCCACCCCTGCCCTGTGCACAAATCTGGGGGGGCATGTT
>NW_017728886.1:152454878-152472378 GCF_001723895.1 Crocodylus porosus
GATGAGCTGCCTGCTGCCCCATCCCTCTCCCCACCTGGGTCCTGTGGCTACGCAATCTGGCTTGGGGCCCCAAGCCCCATGCACCACCCCAACTGGGCAACAGCTTCAGCCTCAGCCCTGCCCAGCTCCCTCCCTCCCTCACTATGGGGGCCTTAATCCACCACAACTCCTCCCTGCAGGAAACTGCTTTCTAGGCTGCTTGATGACCACATGTACATGTATGTGCGCAGGTGCACATGGTACCCCTTTCCTGACTGCCTTCCTCCTGCTCCCTGCAGCCCCCTGTAGGCTGCAACTCTGCCAGCCTGCAAGGGGAAACCCACCATTTCCCATGTTTTTTCTCCTTTAAAGGAGAAAATGTGGGTTTTTCTCTTTAAAATGAGAAAATCCACATTTTACTGTTTTTCCATTGTGAACAAAAAAAATGGATCCCTATTGACTTTTACCCTGTTTCAGTCCCTGTCAACATTACAGCAAGTTAGCTAGCATGTGTAACTACAGGATCCTGCAGACAGCTGACTCACACTCAGAAACAGCAACTCTCCCTCCCTTTTTAAAGCAATTAAAAGGCATGCTTGACTATACCCCTATTTAAAGATCTCTAAATATTCTCTGAGGAGCCTGAGTTCAGGCATCCATGTTTGAAAATTATAGGCCACAAAACAACAGAGCTATGTGGGAAAGTTAGCATGGCTGAGTGGAGTTCTAACCTGCTTTCAACTCCTAGTAGTGATCAGATCTGTCTGTAAACTCGGTATAGTATCTATAACTAATATACTAATTTAAAGATAGTGCTTCACTGAGGTTGCAGGTAGCATTGGTAGTTGCTGTCAACTTTCCTTCAAATAGGAATTTCACAGAGATCACACATGGATGAGCAGGTTGAAAAAATAGAAGGTATAACTAAACATTATAAAATTGCAAACAAATAAGGAACTTGGACAGAACTATTTCACACAAAGGGCAATAAGCATATGGAATAAATTACTGAAAAAGGCAGTTGAAGCAAAGCGTGTAAATGAGTTCAACAGACACCTTTATTTGTTACTGGAGAAGGAAAGGACTGAAGGGGTAGGATGAAAAAGCAGGAAGGTAGAACATAAATGATCTTTTCCTGTTCCCATGGCCTTTTCTTATGGTTCTTATATTCTCCTAATGCTTCCATCTCAGATCAATAAGCATGTGATGGTTTGTATGTACCACGTGCATGACAATGGCTAGGCACTCTGTTTGTATTGGTTTATATCAAAACCCCAGCCTGACTTCAAAGTATTGTGCTGGGGTATCCATTGTGAATAAAAATATGCATGTTTTCATTTCCCTGAATCCTTGAGTTCTCCATTTTATTTCCTGAAAGGGCTAGAAAAGCAGTGAGGTATCAAGAAAGGAAAGGAAATGCTAGCTCCCAAAATATATGGTCTGACTTGAAAGAACTGAACACAGTATGCCTATTCATGGGAGGGAATGTTTTTATGATATTAAAAATGGTTTGGTCACAAGTTAGAGCTGCCAGAGGGTAGTCTTATAGCATTGATTTTACTGGCACTTTGATGTCTTACTCAGACTTTAACACTAGATTATTCACTAAGAGGTCTGCTCCCTCTCTAGAATGTGCCAACATAGCTGCTATTAGTGCTAACAGAACAGATATGCACACTTGGTTGGGAGAAAGCCCCTTTTGTAAACATTTTATGATAATGCGACAAAACTCCCTTTGGCCCTTGCTTACTCCATTTGCTCACTGACTCTATCTGTGGCTGCACAGATGGAGCTAGGGAGAGTTTGGTTCTCACTGATTCAGTTATCTGAAGGGTATTTTCCTCAATAGCAGTACATGCTGGAAAGGGAAGAGGAAGACAAGACAGTGGTGGCCATTCCAGAGAAGTTCAAGAGGAACCAAGCTAAAACAGTCTAAATATAGGAGGGTCTCTTCAGGCGTTGTAAGGACATTTTAATTTATACCAGTATTTATAAAACATTTATTGTAGCACAAGTACCAGTCTGGGCTGTGGAAATGCACTAGCAGTTCCTGTGGGCTGGAAGAGGCAGCCAAGTCTAAATAAATTGAAGGTTTTATATGCTTTACATAGAGTTGTGTTTCATTTGAGCTATACTGAGCCACGTGATTGTCACAGACACTTCATCTCATCAGCAACTCACATAGGCAAAAGGCAAGGAGGGAACTGTGTCACAAACAATGACCACGCATTGCACATGCACTTTATCAATTAAAAAGGCACATCACAACATTGGGCCCAGTCACATGCATGGTTCTTCCAGGGGCAAATTTGTACTCATTGTCTGACCAGGCCCTGGATGTAAATAATCTATTTCTCAAATGTCTGAATAGATCCATTGGCACCCAAATCCCACTGAAGTCATGTAAGCATGACAGTAGGTAAATGTTTTGTAACGTTTCCTTACTTCTCAGTAAACAGGATGTTATAGCACAATAAATATTACAAATCTCATTGTAATTACATATTTCTTTAAAATAAAACATCAGGATCTACCATTTAAGAGCTCCTCCTTGTTCCTTATATTCTGACTTTTATATAATTTCACATTATGTAATTTACATTGTTGTTGAGCAGCATAAAGAAAAGCCTTGGTCTTCAACAGATTCCTCTTCAAAATGAAAGGATTGATTATATATTTATTCATTTCTCTATATAGTAAAAATGCCCATCGATATGCCTTTTTTCCCCTCTTTCAGCATCCAAGTCAGGATCCTAAATCACCTCTACTTTCATTTCTTGAGAGCAGCATCTGTACAGTAATTGGCAAAAGGGTTATTCTTTTTCTTTTTTCCCCAATATCTTTTATTTATACCCTACCAGATCTCTGTTTAGCACACCAGAAGGATTCTAGTGTCTGCTCTGAGATACTATGTATCCAAGAAGTCAACTGGAAAGATCATGCTGTCGGTGTGTTATCTCCTGACGTACTCAAAACACAGGGAAATGGGCACCAATATGTGACAGACAGACAGCAAGACAGATAGAGATATAGAAGTGGAGTATCTTCTAGTATAGCAACAAATTTCAAATTCTTCTCTACACACCTGGCCATCATTCATCCAAGAAAAAAATATCTACCTTACATGTAGACTGCCCTGAATTGTATCTTTTTAACTTACAATTTTATTGAGCAACATCAAATTCAACAAATTCCATAGCCCATATTTCAGATTTGAAGATGTCATTATTATTTATCAGCATTTATGTGGCCCCCATCAAGCTTCTCACAAAGTCTAAGCAGAACAATTACTCCAGATCTCAATAAAAGAGAACAAATGCCTCAAACTTTGCTATATAAATAATCAGATAATCAAGCTGGACACCAGGCAATAAGAATCAGGCTGAGCACAGGCCAATAAGACAGAGACTACCACCCCCACCCTTCCCTCCCAAGAGGCTCAGGATCACACTAAGACAGCTACATTGCTTCAGTTGGGGGTGGGGTTGTCATGCTCCCATGAAAGGGAGAACAAGGGGGCTGAGCAGGCTTCATGGCAATGCTTTTGTGCATGATAAAAAGATGGTGTAAACAGGCCCTTACAGCTTGCTCTAGACATAGGCAGATTATTAGCTGACTGTATTTCTGAAGGTGGAATCTAGGGAAGATGGCTTACTCTCAAGATATTTCTACCACCAGATGTATAATCAACCTGGTAGGACCATGATTCTACAAGGGCAATACCAGTTTTAAGTGGTGTGACTCCTCCTAATTGTAGTGAGATTTGGTAAGCAAATGTTCTTGGAATTTCAAGAGTGAGTAATGGCACTGATACTTTGCTGATTTAAAATAATGTGGTCTGAGAGAGGTTGGGGCACATCAGTGATCAATCCTGCCTCTTCCAGGGGTATGGCGGATCCCAGATACACAGATCTGGCAGTTATCTCTTCCCAAATAGCAAGGTCATGATTACTACAGAGCCTGCTCCAGAGCCTGGGCCCTGAGACATACTAGGTTCTCTGTTTACTCTGGAATAAACATCTGTGGATTAAGCACTTCCAGGCAGGTGTCTACACATGCAAGGACTAGGCAGTAGACTTGCTGCTCTTAGCACTGAACTTTCTGCAGCTTTGCAGTGGGCCCCTGCCACCACCAGGAGGATCTCAACGCTTCCCCTGGGTGCTAGCCCAGGGACTGGCAGGAGGCATTAGGTCAGAAGACAGCTGCCTCCTGACCCCAGGCAGCTGCTTTCTGCTGAGGCAGCGACAATGTCCCCTTGTCCCTACCCTGGCAACAGAGAGCTCCTGGCCCTGGCACCCAGCTCAGAGGCAGGGACTTGGAAAGAGCTGCAGGGGTGGAGAAGGTCCCAGTCCCCTGCCCTGATCCACCAATAGGGCAGCTAGCAGTTCCAGTGGATCAGGGCAGGGGTCTAGGACTTACCCCACCCCTGAAGCTGTTTCCAAACCCCATGCCTCTATTGCCTGATCGGGGCATGGGGTTGGCATCTATCCTGAACCAGGACAGTTTCCAGACTCCACCATACCCACTGGGCATGGGCAATTGGTGCCTCCTGAGTCAGGGGGGGCACTTGCCCCCCAGCAACCAGTCAGTGACTGGGGGAGGATAAATCCCCCCCGCATAGCCAGTCACACACACCAACCCAGAAGCAGCATTCCTTCTAAGCTAGCTCAAAAAGGGAATGCTGCCTGGAAGCGCCAACAGCACTTCTGCTGGCACCCCCACTCCCTGGCCAGCGCTCTCAGGGGTGCACCAGCGCTCCTGCCTGCTCCCCCACCCATCGCCTAAGCAGGGAATACTGGCTGTGAGGGGGTGTACCAGTGCTTTCAGGGGGTGCATGTGCACCCTTGTACACCCCTTACACATCACCACTGCCACTAGGCGAAGGCTGGGCAGCTTGTTCCCCGCTCAGCTCCGTGAGCCTGGAACTGTGGGGGAACAGGCTGGGGGGCTTGTTCCCTGCCCAGGTCCATAAGTACAGAGCTGAGGGAAGAACAGGCTGGGGAGCTTGCTCCCCATGCAACTCTGTGAGTGCAGAGCTGGTGGGAAACATGCTCCTCAGCCTGCTCCCCCTCAGCTCTGCTCCTGCAGGGCCAGTGCTGAGAGACCCTTATCTCCATTGTCGACGTGTAGGGGTACAAGTGGGTGCATGTGCATCCCCTGAGGCTGGCACTGCATCCCCTGAAAGAAGCAACACTCACCACCCTCCCCCCCACTGTCAACACCACCGCTGGCATCTGCAGGCAGTCGCGAATTGTCACTGGCACCACCAAGGCTGCTGGCTGTGTCTGCGGGTGGTTGCTGACCGCTGGTCAGCGCTCATCCCCGCCCCCACACACACACACACACCTCACCACTGACACCTCCATGGCCACCTGCAGGAGCTCCCCACTCACCGCCACCATACCCCTGCCCCTGCCGCCTGTGGGCACTCACCGTGACCCCCAGCCTCTGGAGGTACGCATCATTCATGCTTATCTCCCAGCTCCACAACCATGGGGCTGGTGCTGGGAAATCCTCATATCTTAGCACCAGCTCCATGCCAATGGGGCCAGCTCTGGGAGACCCTTACCTTCCAGTGCTGGCTTCACCTTGCGAAGCCAGAGCTGGGAGATAAGGCATCCGGATCTCCTGGCCTCCACTCCCTGAACGTGATCTCAGAGCAGAGAGCTTGGAGGTCCCTACTGCCACAGCAAGGAGACATAGTCCCCACCTGGGCTCCTGTAGCAGAGCCCACTCTGACAGCAGGCAGCTCCTGGGGGCAGGGAGCTATCTCCCACCCCGTGGTGGACAGCTGACCAGGAGCAGATTTTGCTCCCAGTCAGGCATCTACTGAAGTGCTACTACACCATTGCTAATCTTGAGTAAATTTGGTAATTGCATTTGCAGGTAGCAAATTTCTTTGGGATTAGGAGATTTACTGAGTATTAAGTATGTGCGTGTGTAGACGGACATGCTTACTTCTCAGTAAACTATGCTAATATGCAGTTAAACATCTTGTGTAGATACACCCACAATTCCCTATTGCCCAGATTTGTTGTTTAAGCTGGGCACTGGAAACAGAATTTGCCCAGAGACCTACTCTTGGCTGCATGGGAAAGTGTCATCAAAAGTGATCAAGAGGAATCACAATTTAAAGGAGGCTGGGCAGTGCTCTCCTTACCTGCACAGAATGCAGCCCAGTGATATAAGGAGACCCTAAGTAGGTATATGTCTTTAGGATCATGACTGAAGTCAGCCAGTGGCCTCCCTCCACACAAAAGGCATGATCAAGGTGTCACCATGTGGCAGGTCTGCTGCCATATTAAGAACATCACGCTTGCCCAGTCAATATCATCACACTGAGCACTGAAGACAGTTTTGGCCCCATAATGTATACCTTTAACACAGAAACATATAACACATTTATGAGTCAGCTAAACGTGACACAGGCACTGAAGAAACGATGAACCACAGGCAGGCACCTATCCACCCCCTACTGTGGACAATGTTATTGGCCGTAAGGAGCTGAGAAACTGAAGAGATGGTACTGCCTTGTTGCTCATTTGGGTGAATTAAGGACAAAGTCCCAGCTTGAAATTTGAATTTCCTTGTCACTTTTTGTTACAACCTTACTATTGTTTGTAGGATTGCATTTGTTTTTTTCCCTGTGAATTTGCTTGTTGTGAATTTTATCAGCAGCATATAAAATAAGAACCAAAATCGGTTATGGAAGAGTATGAGAGATGACACAGTGCCTCAGCAGCTTAACCTCCACATTATCCCAGGGTCCAATCCTGTAAACACTTACGCACGGGAGTAACTTTACTTCTGTGGGTACTGCCACTAACTGTCCTGCATGGAATGATGTGCAGGACTCCCCACCCCCATCTGGTTATTAGGAGCTCTACTGCCATGAAAGATATGAGTAGCATTGATAAAAGCTCTCCTTTTTTAATTGTGGGTAAGTTTCTAGCATATACGCAAATAGTTCGAAACAAGTAGATAAATTTTTGTGTAAAATATTCTAAAGCCTCCCAGTCATTTAAACCCATTTAGGCATTTAGGGACCAATTTTCAAAGGTTAGCTAATGAGTAGCTAATGATGCAGTTAGGTGTCTAGTGGGATTTTCCGAAGTGACTCTGCCAAGCTGCTCTTGTAGGTGCCTATACAGGATTTAGGAGGAATTTAAGTCCAAAATGGGACTTAATGAGATCCAGATCCATCCTACTCCAGTGGCCACGATACAGTTTATGCTCCTAGTATCAGTAAGTACTTCCATTTTGGCCTCCAACATTTCCCAGATGCTTGGATTTATGTGCGTGCTCAGATTCAGGTGAGACAAACACGTACCTAACTTCCACTTAATCTACACTGTAATCCAGACTGGTGCTAACAGGCATCTAAAATCTGCTTAAATTCTGAGCTGGTATGCCTAGCATTAATAGTGTCCAACTGACTCCAGCAGCAGCACTGAGTTCAGCTCAAAGCACCGCACCCCACATTCTCTTGTAGAATATGTAATATAGCTAGAATCTATAAAATAGAATAAAATTCTAAGAAATTGGTAGAATCTATAATAAGGAATATAATCACCAGTCACAAGGACAAATATGATATACTGGGGAAGAGTCAACATAGTTTTTGTAAAAGGAAATCTCCCTTCACCAATCTACCGGAGTTTTCTCATGGTGTTAACAAGCACATAAACAAAAGGATCCAGTTTGGAAAATCTTTGGATTTTCAAAAAGTTTTTCACAAGGTCCCTCATCAAAGGCTCTTAAAAAAATTGAGTTGCCACTGGATTGAAAGGATGGTTCTTTCATGGATTAAGGGCTGGTTAAAAGCCAGGAAGCAAAGGGTAGGGCTAAAAGGTCATTTTTCAGGATGGAGGAAGGTCAATAGTGGGGCCCTGCAGGGATCTGTGCTGGGCCCAGTTTTGTTCAATATTTTCATAGATGGCATGGAAAAGGGAGTACACAGTGAAATCATCAAGTTTGCATCTGATACTAGATTGTTCCAGGTAGTCAAATCCCAAGATGATGGAGAGGAGCTTCAGAAAGCTCTCACCCAGCTAAGTGAGTGGGCAAAAAAGTAGCAGATGAACTTTAATGTTAACAAGTGCAAGGCAATGCACAGAGGCAAAAATAACCTCAGTTACATGTATACAATGCTGGGTTCTGAAATAGCTGTTATAAATCAGAAAAGAGACTTTGGAGTCATTTTAGATAGGTTTATAAGAACATCAGCTCTGTTCAGAAAGGATGTAAAAAATTAGAAAAGATTCAGAGAAGGGCAACCAAGTATGGAGCAACTGCCACATGGAAAGAGACCAGAAAGCTTCAGTTTGAAAAAAAGGCTGAGTGTGGATATGACAGAGATCTATAAAATCATGAACGGTGTGAACAAACTGTTATTCAATGAGTCCCACCCGATTAAAATTAGGGGGCACCTGCTGAAATTAGCAGGCAACCAATTTAAAACAAAGCAGAGAAAGAACTAATGCAAAAGATACCTGGTTGGAAAAGGAGCCTTGGGTTTTGCCCATTCAGATGGATAATGTACCTATCAACTTGTATATGGGCTTGAATCCCTGGATAACCAGGATTTGAACTCAGGTTTTCAATCTATCCAGGCTGTTTCTTTCTGCTTCACTTTGCATAGTAAATTAGATATTCATAGGAGCAGGGACCTGACTCCACACTTCCAGTATGTTTCCTAACCACACTGGGCTATAGAGTTAGTCACTCTCTGGTCCAACGATTATTCTCCAATGAAGAAAACAGTATTTCTTTGTTAGCTCCACCAGGATAGTCACCGAAACACTGTAGCTGTGTTTAAAGCTCCAGCATACAGATGTCATTCAAAGAATCTCCAAAATGGAGGGCAGAGAAACCTACGGCAATCCCAAATCTCAGACATTCTCTCTTACCTCTTTATGGCTTGGGGAATGGCATTTGCTGACATCTTTGTGACAATTGTTCCTCAAGAGTCAGTAAAGAGACAGTTCTAGAAGGATTTGCCATGTTGTCTGGAAAAGCCACTGTGCATTTACATGTAATAACTAATATTTTACATTTAGCCTTATTGGGGCTGCTGTCTGATGGGGTTGGCAAGAGTTCCCCAGTTGGGAAAAACTCTTAAAAACCTGAGCAACATAAAATTTCCCTGGGTCTCTTGCAAATGCTGGCCTAGCCAAGCTAGCTACATCTTATCCTACAGTCCATGATCCTTAGGATGAGAAAAGCATACTAAAGCATAGATAAAGTACTAGCCTGAGCTGGAAAGACAGGGTTCAAGTCTTGCCCTACCACAAATGTCCTGCATGATCCTGGATATGTCACTGAAAGCCCTACCAGTACCACATCAGGAAGCACTACAGTAAAGTGCCCCATATCTAACATCTCCTAAAGCTCAATTGATGAAGCTACCTTAGTATGATATGGAGCCTGCACCAATAAGTTCTGTATCCCTGAAGAGCTCCTGGCAGAGTGCCACACTAAGTTGGCTACACTCCCTTCAGCTGAGAAAATAGCAAGCACAGGGCATCCATAACATGCCTGGCAGCAATGCGCCGTAGTGGGATATGCAGACAGGTGTGGATGTGCCGTGAGTCCTGCTGTGCTTCAGCTCCACATCTGTAAAAGTGGGACAGGAGCACTCCCCTCCCTTGCAGAGGTGTTTCCTGGATTAACTATTGAGACGTGCTTTGATAGGAGGGTGAGTGACTGGGAGTCATACTGTTATTATAATACACACAGTCATACTATTTTACAGGAACTGGGAGAGTCACCTTGAGAAGGGAGTTCCTTGGATGCCCCACCTTCTGTCTTCTTAACAGTAGACTCTTGTCCCACCTGCTTCCTTTCCCCTCCCAGTGGGTTTCCAGCTACTCTTCTCTTCTTCTTTATCATCGTTGTGTCATCACCATCATCATCAATACTTCCCAAAAACCTGCACATAAGATTACACCTCACACCTCTAAACCCACTTATTCCTGCAGGAGAGTACTCATGGGCATCACAGGAAGAAGGAAGCCCCCTCATCCTGCAAAGTAAAGGATGATAATGGCTTCTCCTCCTCTGCTGAAAGCAAAGGAAAGCTTTTACTTCCTTCCATAGCTTGAGTAAATATTGCCTCCTTGGGGCTCCAAGGGCTCTTTTGGATGTTGCAGTAGGAAAACTCTCTTGTGCTATAGCGACCACTGTAGAAATCCTAAGAACAGCCTTTTGGCTCCTGAAGGCACCAGAAAGCCTACTGGGTTCAGGCAAAGATGGGGGATCAGGTCAATCCTTATAATGAGGCACGCTAGCAGCATTCAGGATATGCAACCTTGTCTTCATGTTTGTCTACAGGGCATCTGGCAGAATAATGGTACTATAGAATCAAATCAATTATCAAAAAATAACCCTATAGTCTGTATAAACTTGCGTGTACATAATGCTTGCATATTAGTGGGTATTGGCATTTTTTCTTAATTTTGTGCCTCTGGCCAAATTAGCCAAATCAATTCCAAATTCTATTGACTGAGTCGAACTCAGTCCATCAAGTCTATGTAGCACTACCACCGACAAGTATCCTGCCTCCCAGACTCTTGAGCCTGGGGCTTCAGAGATTCCCAAATTCATGGCAGGCATCCTACAAACAAACCCCAAGCCCAGAGGCCTTGAAGTTCAGATGCCCCCTAATCTTGCTTGCCCCCACCTAAAAGGCTATATGTGCAAGGTAGCAGGAGAGCCCAAGGGTAGTCCTTGATATAAAGGACTGACAAGGAGCTAGACTGTGAACTTCTTCAGGCCATTGGTGAGTCATTGATTCAGAGAGTGTAGGGCTAGTAGGTACTGTCAGTTCATCTAGTCTGTATATATTAAAGACCATTAAATGTACCTGTGTATCCATGCAATAAGTCTGACAACTCATGTTTGGGTAAAGCATACTTTTCAGAGAGAGATCCAGTCTTAATCTGAAGACATTACAAGATGGATACTTTCCTTGGTAGTTTGCTTCAGTGGTTAATGACCCACCCTGTGAAAATCTGTGCCTTACTTATCATTTGAATTGGTCTGGTGTGGGCTTCCAGCCATTGGATCCCATTCTGCCCTTCTCACCTAGATTTAAAAAAAAAACTGTCTGCCCCATTCCCCCCCACCCTCCAATCCATTATCATGCAGGATAGTTGTTGCTCACACTAGGACTTCCATTAGAGTCAGCAGGACTCTTCAGCAAAGAAAGAAACCGAAAAACTGTCTGACACAAAATAAACAAAACCCACCAGTCTAAATGGAAGAAATCATCAAATCCTAGGGTTGGAAGGGACCTCAAGGATCATTTAGTCCAACTCCTGGCGAAGATGCAGAACTCACCATTACTAAACTATCCTAGATGAATGCCTACTGCTTTGAAGCTTCCAGTAAAGGATGTTCTACAACTTCCATATGCAGCTTGCCACTGTCGTAAGACTTTTTCTTGAGATTTAATCTAAATCAGTGGTTTTCAGCCTGTGGTCTGCAGACAATTTCTAAGGGGTCCACAAACGATGACTATGATCAATCAAAAGTATGTGAATACCCACACTTACAATTCAAAGGGACCCACACCCCATTCAATTTTTTTAGGGATCTGCAAAAGAAAAAAGGTTAAAAACCACTGATCTAAATCTGCTTTGCTGACTTCACCTGCTGCCTCATGTCCAAATCATTTTTAGAGGAGACAGGGGAGGAAGAGTGAAGGGAGATGGTATATTGCTTTTTATACTTCTTTTCTCATCTCCATATTGTATTAAGCAAGGGAAAGAAAGAGAAAGATTCCCTTTTCAGCCCTGAGACAGCTGGGGCTGGCCAGTGGAGTGGTTTCCTGGGCTCCCCAATCCCTATTTAAGCCCCCTCAATCTCTGGGCTTATTCTTACCTCACCTCTGCCCCTGCAGTTTGGCATCCTTTGGTTTGATGGAGCCAAGGCATGAGTAAGGTGTGCGGGATCTGGCCTCTAATCTCCTAATTGCTGCCCCTTTTCTGGCACAAGGCAACTCTTCTAACATTTTGACCCAAAGTCTCTCCCTCTGTACATTTTTAATTAGACTCAAGAATGCAGAAAAACCAGCACCAGGGCCTTTGATTCCCCTTGTTTAATATCTGTTATTATGACATTAAGTGTCGGGTTTTGTTGTGGTGGAGAGAGAGAAATCCTCCTCAGTACCGCTGCTGTAGCCACGGGTTTGCAACCGTTTGTGTACATTAAAGTGGTCATTTTCGGATTAGCTCTTTCTTTCCCTTTGATGCATATGAAACGCTTCATCAGCTAGTTTGGGAATGCATTGTTCTCCTTTTGTTGCCCTTCTCTCCAGCCAAGAAGAGGAGGAGGATGAAAGCCCCTGGCTCTTTCCCTCTAAAACATAAAGGAATTTGCAAATGGGTTAAAGCTTGACTTGCCACTTGTGTCTGGAGTTTCCTGGCCAAAATAGATCTTGTTTGTTTTCAAAGGAGCAGTCCAGAAGCAGCATGCTTCTCCAGGAATGCTGCTCTCAGGATTCACACCAAGGGTAACACAACTTGAAACTTGGGGGAGGGGCAGGGTGCTATTTAAATTATCTTGCAATCAGCCCATGGCTGGCACCTTTCCCAGGGGCACACGTTGACTGAATAAGCAACTCAGAAGGCTTTGTAATGCTGGGAGATCTCCCATGTATTTGACAATAGATATTGATTTCCCAGTTACACACCACCTCTATAAATCAGGGGTGTAGGTGTGTTGGTCTAAAGATGTGGGCAGACAAGTTTCTTTGGGTAAATCTGATCTCTTTTATTAGACCAGCTCAAATAGGTGAACGTTTCCAATTATTTTTCCAACTATTTGAGTTGGTCTAATAAAAGAGATCAGGTTTACCCAAAGAACCTTCCTTGTCTGCCTATAAATCAGGGATATTTCGGGGGGCAGGCATTGTTTGATATTTTGTTCACTTAACAAGAAAAGAGAGGAGAACTCCTCCCTAGCAGTAATATAAAAGAAAGTGGTGGATCAGTTGTGTTATTACCCCTACCAGGTGTCAGCGGTTCATTTTATGTTACTATCATTAACTTCCAGGACTATGTCAAGGAAGAGAGACCGGTGTGCCCACCTCCAGAGAGAGACTGTCCTTGTTTGGCTCCACGGAAAAGATTAGTCAGGTCCGAAGTGCGGGGTTTAGCCGGGACTGAAATGCAAATTGCCAATTGCCGTCTTAAACAGCCTTGTTACGGCGATCAAAACTTTCCCCTCGCCCCTGTAAGCCGCAGATCATCCAAATTCTTGCTTCAAGGTCCAGCAGGAGGGGTAGGTGGGAGCGCTTCTGTCAGTGCGGGTAGTTGAGCGAACAATGCGCCCCGATGGAAAGTCACCGCCCAAGGGCATGTGAAGTCACAACTTCTCCAGGTGACAGGTGCTGGGGAAATTAACATGCAAGAGAGACTCTCTCCCTCTCCCTGCTAAATGCATAAATAACAGCGGAGCAGAGAGTCCGTCTGGGTTGTGGATCCTGCTTTGTAAAGCAGCTCCTCTGTTTTGCATACAAATAGAGAGCAGGGCTTACGAAATATTTCCTTGTTACAGTCCTCCGAATGATTTTTACCTAGGGAAACCTTTTTCAAGAGCTAATATGTGTATAATCAGGGAGATATGTTTTAATTTAAAAGCCAATAACTGCGGCTGAACTACACTGTAGAAATCCGATGCGAGGATAATTTGGGGCATTTGGAAAACGCTGAGTCAGCGCCGGAGCCCATCTCCATGCCTGGGATATTGTTTCTAACTACCGCTGCTGTGTTTCACTTACTGTTATACCGATTGGATCTTGTAATTATTGTTTGTTTTCCAAATATGTAATTACATTTTTCTTTGTTTCCTTTGCAACGTTAATCAGCCAAACGCCTGACTCAAACAGCTCTAGCACACACACACACACACACACACAAAAGCTGTTAAAAGGGAGGTGGGCTTTTTTGTAACAGTGTTTTCTGTTTTAGAAATGTTATTAAATCAAGACTGAAGAAGGGTGGGGAACGAAATGCACCATCCAAACCGATTAGTGATCCTATTTATTACTGGGAGGCACAGATTTGAAAACCTTTATTTCTCACCACAGACAGAGATTTAAAGGGGGGGGGGTCACTGGAAACGCAAATTGAATCTACTCACATCCTCTGCGCTAGGATGGCTGGGTCTAAGGCTGTCCAAATCTGCCCTCCTTGCAGCTTGACAAGTTGCTTTATTTCTCGCAGCTCCCCTTCCTGAGCGGTCCACGACAGAGGTGTCAGGAGCACTGCCTCTACTTCTCCTGATCTGAATACTGGCCAGTGGTTTGTTTTCTTCCCATGTGTCCCAGCCCTTGCCTCATTCTTAGCAGACAATACCAAATATGCCCTCGGATGTGTTTCTGCATGGGTTGCTTAGCTCACAATCCACTAAGCCATTCGGGGAACTTTTAGGTAGCCAGTGTTTTCTTGACGGGATACAGTTATGCCAATCATTGGGTTGCAAGGACTCGCTGGTTGCAGTTCTTTGCCAGCTAAAAGGTATCAAGAACAAAGAAATTAGGCATCATTTTAATATAATCCTTTAGCACGCATGTTAGGTTTATAATTATACTCCAGGTGTCTCACTGGTGCGCCTAGTCATTATGGGGAGGTTATAGGTGGAGTTTTCAATAACTAGTACTAATGTAAAGGAAAGTGGGGGATTAGTCGTGTTCTTACTCCTACCAGGCGGCAGTGGTTCATTTTGTGGTACTCTCGTTAACTTCCAGAACAATGCAAGCTGTATCAAGGAAGAGAGACCAGTGTGTCCACCTCCAGAGATAGATACTGTCCTTATTTGGCTCCACTGAAAAGATTAGTCAGATATAAAGTGTGGGGTTTAGCTGGAACTGAAAATATACAGGATTTTTTTTTTAGAAATACCAGTTCAGATTAAAATCGAATGTGTAAAATGCCTTGGACTAGTTGTCAAAATGACATGACTAGAGGTTATTCACATTTACCTCTTCAATAATTTAGAATCACGGAAGAATGAAACTATATAATCTTAGCCACATGTGAAGAGCCTATTTACCATAAATTATACCTGCTTCAGACAAAACGGTCTGGAAGGGACACATTCTTTTTCATTCAGGGGCAATCTCCAATTAACTTCACTGGCAATTTTACCTGGTGATATTTTTTTTCAGGAGATGATCATGCTTGAATATGTTTTGCAGGCTTGCAGAATGTATTTATTTGGCAAGTGAAGGGTGGAAATCTCTTACTCGTTTTGAAGTGATACACTGACCTTCCCTGGGAACTACAGTCGTTGGTAATTTTAATCTCATGAGCTTCCTGTGTACTTATTCTGCACAGACCTGGAGAGAAATACACCCACACACATACACACACACACTTATTCCCTTAAATCAGAGATTTTATTTCCAGCAAACCCTGTTCTCTAGTCAGTGTTTGCACATGAGACAAGTAATTGTGCTCCAATGCTTAAATAAATCATTGATGGGTGAAATTACACATGCTCACTTAAAGTGTAATGTGATTAAGAGATTATGGGATTGCAGTTAATATGTTGTCTCGCAGCTTCTGGACCCGATTCCTGACACCCGAAATCTATCAACTGCAACTGTCCCTAAAACCTACAGCTCCCATCCCTACTGACATGCCATCAAAGGCGATCGAGGGGGCTGCTTGGGCTTTGGTTTTCTGCAGGGACAAAAGAAGGTGAGAGAAAGGATAAGAAGATTTGCTTTCAGGGGAGGGGGGGTGGGAGAGAAAAAAAAAAGTTAAATTGAAATCAAAAAAGGGAAAGCGGCTGGCTGGAGCTGTGTCTGCAAGCTGATTCCCTCTCGTCTGAAAGCTGCTCCATTTCTTTCCACGTCGGGTAAGTCCTTTATCATGGGGTGGCACTGGCTCCGCCCGAAGGCACTTTTCGCCTCAAGGTAGGAGCTGGGATGGCAGGCGGGATCCTATCATCAGCCTTCATAATAACACTGGGTTTGCCACAGCTGCGCTATGACCCTTTGTGATGGAGCTGATAGCACTTGGAGGGAATAATGTCCTTCTTTTGGGTGTGAAATTACCATGTTTATTAATTGAGCTAGACATGAGGTTTACCTTTTTCTGTTTTAAGCCATGGAAATGTGTGAGGCAGGGCAAACGCTTGCTGTGCCCTCCCCCCAGCCCCCAGTACAGCTATGTTGCCAAGGAGTTGCAACCAGCCCAGATGTATGGATTGATAAATATACATGCGAGGCTTTGCGAGAGGCAAGTGTTACAAAACGCTTCCCAGGCAGCAGATGAGTTGCAATCGCAGCACTGGAAACAGGATCCTCCCCGCCACGACAACAAGAACTCGTCCCCAGGACAAAGGGGAATCGATCAGGGACAAAGACGCTCTCCCGTGTTAGATCTTTATTAAAGTGAAGTCGCTCTTGTTGCTGTGATGAATTGGGCTGTGCGGGACTCCTGGGTTTTGCCTTTCGAGGGGGAGAAACGCGTGTGTTGCTGCTCTCATTTGTGTCGAGGGGAGCGGGGCATCTAGGGGGAGACAAACGGGGCTCTGCCATCGCGGGGTGTCTCGGAGAAGATGAGTACGTACACACGTAGGCACACGCATACACACGGACAAGACGCCGTGCACCCCCCCCACACGTCCATACCCACGACACTCACATGCCTGCGACACACAGCCATGCACAAGACACACATCCATGCACTAGACACTCGCACACAACACACACCCATGTACAAGACACTTACACACGACACTCACAAGCCCAAGACACACGTCCACAAACACGACATACACAAAACACTCGCATATCCACAAAGCACATCCATGCAGAAGACACTTATACGCAAGACACTCGCAAACCCGAGCCACAATCCACATACAAGGCACACATCCAGACACATCCCCACGACACACACACCCAGAAAGCAGATGTGCACATGCACTAGACACACACCTCCATCCATCCATCCACCAGACGAGCAAATACACCAGGCCATACACACACACACACGCCACGTGTCGGGATTTCAGCCGGGATCAGGCGCGATCAGACATCATCGTGTTGCTCGTGGGCCGTCAGGACCACTCGCAGCCCAGCCGGGCGCCTTTCTGCGCCTAACGGATCCCTCCGGGGCTGGGGCTGTATTGGCTGCGCGCGCAATGGGCCGCCCCGGCACCTAGCTCCCGTAACTGCGCGCCGAAGTGAACTCCAGCCATCGCACGGGGCTCTGAACAGGACGGCTTCCCTCTCCTCCTGTTCACTGGGAGGATCGAGCTGTGGTGGGTGTTTCTGGGCCAAGATCGCTTGTATTTAACCTAATTAGAGCCAAATTGTGCGCAGATCTAAAATATAAACACGCCTCCACCCCCCACCCATGCACTCCTGCTGTGTTTTTAGCCATTGAACTTCATTCGCCTCTTTGTTTCTGTTGAGCCGAAGCCTTTCAGATCTGATCACGCTGTTTGAACACGCCGATCTTTCATCTGATCATGGGGGGGGGGGACATCTGGATGCCCAGCC
>NW_017728886.1:152477420-152485421 GCF_001723895.1 Crocodylus porosus
CCACCACCACGTGTCCTTCCACACGCGTGTGTTGTGCAGGATGAAAATCAGAGCAGCGTGTCACAGCCGGCCAGAGTTACAGGAAGGCAGGGGAGTCCGAGAACTGTTTGAAACAGAGCAGCCGACAACAGGTTGAGAGGCAAGCCTGCAAAGAGGCTGGAGAGGGAGAGGAGGAGGAGGAGGAGGAGGAGGAGGTTCAAACAGAACCCTGGATTTGGAAAAGAAAGAGAAAGCAGGTCCCCTCCCCGCCCCCCAACAGCTAACGAGAAAGTTTCCCTGTGTTAAACATCACTGGTCTGGGACAGTGCTCAGCTCCTCGACCCGGGGGATTAACGGGTTTTGGGTGCGGGGAGGGAGGGCAGCCCTTTCGGTCTTGCCCCCTAGAACAGGAGAAAGCGCAGCATCTTCCAAAATGACACAACACCCCCCACCCACACACACCCACACACGCACACACACACCCCAAAGAAGTCATCTGTTTCAAATAAACTCCAAGCCATTACGTTTAACTGCAGATGCACCTCCCACGGGTACACAACCCGGCCCGGCCGGGCTAAGATCTCAGGAGGGCTGCACCTGCTTTCCACCCCTCGCTCAGGGGACGTGCGGGGATCAATGACGCGAGCAGCGCGCTTTGGCTTGCATGCAACATTTGTCCCCCAACTGGAAGTGGCTCTCCAGCAGACAAAGATCTGGGCGCGGGGGGTCACCCTGAAAAAGCTGGCACCGTGGGATTTTTTTTTTACAGTGGGTCCTAATGCCTAGATTGCACACAGCCCCCCCAGCAAATGCTCTGCTTTGCCTGTATGAAGCCCAGGATTTCCCTCGAGCTGCTACAATATACTCCCCCCACACACACACACACCCCCCTCCGCATGAGTTCTCCCTGAGAACTATCCAGGTCCCTTTATTATGGTGGTGATTAGGAAATAAAGGGAGAAAAGAGAGCGCTCGGTTCATGGGAGAGCGCTCTCCTGCAAGGGGCTGGAGCGCGTTTAGCAGTGAGCAGCGCCCCTGAACCCAGGGCCCCTCCGCACCTGCCTAAGCGCCCCGCGGAATCGGGGCGGCGGGGAGAGGGACACATGGCCGGCGACGGGTCTTAGCCAAGGGCACCTGCCCCTGCTGGATCACACCAGCTGGATGTTCCCTTTCGCTGGACACCGGACTAATGACCGGGGGGAAGGGGTGTCCTGGCCAGAGCAAGCATCCGGAGAACACCAGCCTCGCCTTTCTATAGGGTCAGAGAAAATTAGGATTAGAAGGGACCCCAGATGTCATCTAGTCCCAGCCCCTGCTCAAAGCAGGACGGTCTCCAGCTACATCATCCCAGCCAAGGTTTTGTGTCGCCGGGTCTTAAAAACCTATCTGCCAGCCCCGCCGTTTGGTGCCGCAGATCATCCAAGCAGAGACAAGGGGCACAGACCGGGGCTTAGTCCCCCGCCCAGATGCTTTCACCTCCCCAGCAAAGTCCACGTGCGCTGGCGGGCGGGGGGGCTTGCCCCTCGCACATCGGGGGAGCCGGAGCGTGGGAGCAGGGCGCTGCGCGGCGGCGCGGGTTAGGGCCCCAGGCACTGCCAGTGCAGAGTACATAACCGATGGTTTAAGGACTCCCGGCTCCCCCCCGCCCTGCCTCGCGGTCACAAGGGGCCGGCGCACATTGGAGAGGTGCCTGATCATTTTCACGGCCCGGCTTGCACCTGTAACTCCAATAATGAAGCCATTTGTTATTTATATTGCGCTGCTCCCTCCGCCCGGGATCTCTAACGATCTGACCCTGGTTTATAGCCCTGCCACCGCCGGAGACTCGCGTGGACTTCCAATCACCGAGCGAGAGAGGCTCGGATCTTTAACTAGGATGAAGCAGCTGCTGGCTCCGTGCAGCCCCCTAACTTGATTAGTCTTTGGACACGTTAGGCAAGCATTAGTGATTGATAATGACGCTAATTAACCCCTTTCCCTTCCAAAACAGCAACCCACTGCCAGCGGGATGCTGCAGACACCGCCTCTGCCCGTAGCTCGCTGCTAGGGGACCAACTCCCTCTTTTCCAGGAGGAACCCCGTCGTGGTCGACCCTCCTCTCAAGAGTTACCACTTGCCAATCGCGAAACAAGAGCCCTTGGGTCAGTGACGGCCAGCTCAGCCGAGAGAGGCAGACACTGTCTGTGCTGCACCACTAACATTTCTCATCAGTCGGGTTGGATCCGTCACCTGCTTTGTCACGTTGCCCTGTCCACTAGTCCGAGCTTCACAGCATCCTTTACCTGGCCAGCCTTTGCTGCTTCCCTTCCACTTTGTTTGAAAAAGCATTACACACACACACACATACACACACAGTATGCGTGTGCATCTATCTATATATGTTTATGTGCATGTATACACACACATATACAGATATCAATGTAGATGCTAAGAATCTGCATAAGACTAGATTCTGGCAGGAGGAGGAAAATGTATATGATGGCCCTTTTTTTTTCTTTTTCTTTTTTTGAAACAGAGTGTAAGCAAGGAGTCGATTGGCTCCTGCAATCCATTTGGTCAGGGGCCACACCGTAATCTCCTTGAAATTTAAGGATCGTGATAAATGAATATTCCTAGCCAGTGACTAAAATGTATTCAATTAACTAAAAACCTCGTGCACTTCTGAACTGAAGTGGAATCGACTGTAATTGATTTATTTGAAACCAGAGGTTAAGGACTGAATTAGCTAAGTACAACTGGGTATTTCAAGCCACTGACTTCTCAAATGTCAAATCCCTTCTATTTTAAATATTATTTCAGCTGCGGGGCATGGTTGCTCCACCAGTAATATCTCAAATTCTATTCATATTCGATTTTTGGAGGGGTGGGGTATATTCAGATTTCAGGAGGAGGGCGCTGAGGATGCCGACTGGAAAGAGCATTGTGCTACATTGCTAAAAACTGTAGCCATTAACACAGCGTGGCAGGAAGGGTCTACAAGTCGTTAACATTCACCCATTCCTCCTGCTCACAGCTGATCTGGGGGAAATGTATATATATATATACACATTTGTCAGTATATAAAAGCATGCCCTAGAATTTTACTGCTGAACATTGATTACAACGTTAAAAATACATCCAGAGAATGCGCAAGTAATTAGCACGTTTTAATAACAGCATGTTGGTCACAGTAGAAGAGGCCAAAGTGAAGCTAGTATAATTTCCATTATCGCCTGTAAAATCCTTCTTTGGATATAATAATAAAAAGATCTATGCGAATGCATTTCACCTCCGCTTTCTGGTGGGTGTTAGGGGAAGTCAGGGTAGCATAAAGATATTTAAAATACTCCACTCCCGGAATCAAGTGGCTAATTATATTTTTTAAAAGGTTATTTATTATGACCTTATAATGTTCTAGCATAAGACTTCTTTATGCATTGCCCAGCATAAAATGATTATATTGGGCACAGGTTTCAAAAAGTAACAAGCTTGTGTAAATCCAGATATGAATGAATGGTATTTAATAAGATTGTTTTCGTTTAGAAATGAGTATTTATGTGGTGCTGTAGAAAGAGCAGCAATGTATTGCTGTTTATGAATGCTATTGTGCCCGAGGTGAGGATCCCACACACAATCTGAGATGCAGCCAAGAAAAACAGCCCAGATAGACAATGCTTCACTTCACCTGCTACAATACTGTGCATTTCATTTATGTCAAGAATATGTACAGTTAGGGTTCATTCACCTCATTATTTTGTTACATCTACTTTACAGTTAACCAGTCTCTCTTGGAAATAATAAATAACTGTTTTAGAAACAATCGCAGCTTTGCATGCTGAAGATCCACTTTTCAATTTTGTATTTTAAAAAAAAACACTTTATAAACTGCCTGGCTTTGGAAAAGAGAATTTAGACTCCACCACCTCTCTTTCTGCTTGGCAAGATTGATTTTACACTGCCTTCCCTAAGCAGATTACCAAAGCAAAATGAAACATCTTGGGTTTTATCTAATGCTTTGCTTCACCAACCCTACCAAACGTCAAACTGTAGGAGCAAATGTTAATTCTCCTTGCAGATTCATTGTAAACACCGCACTAGTAACCTCCTCAATTTCTGCCTGAGAAGCACACACATGCAGACAGACACACACCAAACCATCAACAACACTTAGAAAGCACAGCCTCAATAAAAACACCTTTACATTTCAAGCCACGTTCGCAATCCTTCTCCTTACATAATATAGTTCAAGAAACATTGACTCCACCTCGTTTGGACCAAAGACAATGAACTGAAAAAGAGTTTGGGTGGGGGGGGTGTCACATGGTGTTTTATTAAAATAGGTCTCCAATACAGGTTTAATTAGGCTTTCATTTTTTTAAAAAAAGTTTTTAGCAAATTTATTTCAAAAGCAAGGAAGGGGTAAAGATTAAAGATTGCAGCTCCCTTTCTCCTACATAAGGCACCCCTGCAGAAGTCAACCTGTCACAAAACCTGGCCATAAATTTAAAATAATTCATCTTCCACTAGATTTCACCACAGCCCAGAAATCTTGAGGTGATTTTGCTGCCTGGATACAAAGAAGCTTTTCTGTTTTCTAGTCCACATTTTATCAGTAGAACAATGTTCCCCCATCACAAAATTCTGGCTTGCATTTGGTACGGAATGACTATTTTAGCTTTTCAGATAATCTTCTTGAGACAGATTAAAACATCTCTCTCAGCTTTCCCCTCCATTAATGCTACTAAACTGTACAAATTTACATGTACAGATAAAAATTTTGTACAGCACATATCTACTTAAATACAAATGAAAATCTAGAGGTCAACATAAATAAAATAAAACTTTATTTTTAAATAAAATTATGTTTTGGATAAAGAAAAGATAGTGTGTCATTTCTTTAGTAGTACAGACAATTTTTTATCCAAAAGAATACATTGTGTTTTATTGTGTCATTTGTCTGAATACAGACTCAGTGGAATATCTAAATGATACCCTGCTCTGAACTCCAAGTTGAAAGTAAGTTTTTATTATACTTGAGGGAAACAATGGGTTCAGCTGCTTATTGCAAGGAGCAATTGTCAAGGGAGAGTTAAACTCAATTACTGTAACCATACTGAATAAAAAATACTGCCAAGAACAAAAATACGCCTGGGTAAAGACAGCCACTGAATAAAAAAATCGACATAAAGCGTATCAAATATTTATTTATCTGGGCAACAAAGGACTATGATACATTGACAGGCATGGAAACTACTGCCAGCACAACTCAATACAATACAACTATAACTGCTTCCAATATGGCCAGTGGAAATACAGGATACCAGGTGGTCCCAAATGTGTGAAGTTCTTTGAAACAAAAAAAGGATAAAAAAAAATAGAAAGAAAAACTAAACCTTGATCTAAAAGACAATATTAATTTATTGCTCTGATGGCGCTTCCAGAAGGAGGACAATGGATGAAAATATTTTTTTTTCTTTTTGCCACAACACATAAAGGTTGGAAAACCACCAACATCTTTTCTTTCTTTTCTTTAAAAAAAAATCTTGCCAGGGGTCCAACATCACTGATTTTTTTCTTTTTTTTTCTTTTTCAATGAGAAACTAAATGTCATACTAATTATATATAAAAATTCATGTTTGTTTGAAATTTGTTCAGCTGCTTCATTGTCGCCTTTAACATGCTACAAGAGGGCTAAAAATGATGAATCCCAGAGAAAAAACCCCCAAAAAACCTCTGATATCTAAATAAGTACCATGAACCACATGATGAACTAAGAGGGGAAGATTTAAAACCCACTAAACAAGAGGTAAACGAGATCACCAGATAAATAAAAAAAGGCTTAAAACAGACTCACCATATTTACAATTCCCATTAAATTACACATAAATAAATATATACATACAATGAACACTGATTCCCTTATAGAAGAGCCGTGAATCGTGTTGCAATTAGAAAGTTCAAGTTGGTCGCTTTACCTTGGACAGGAAAGAGTTCTAAAACTGAAGACATGGAACTGCTCTGTGTTTTGTGTTCAAGTTTATTCACAATACTGATAAAAGATCATCAGTCCTTTTTGCCTCGCTTTTGCTGTGGCTTCTGTTGGGGAAGGGGCTCGGGGACAGAGGGGGCGGTGGGAGTTGTATGCTTTTTTGTGTGTCGCTTCTGTCTTGTCATATGGCTACAATCTTACCAGAAGTTTGTGTCAAGGGAGGTGGTGCTTGCAGTCCGATGAGGCTTATAGAATTTTTTTTTAGCGATTATTTTTTGTTGTCGTTTTCATTTCATCTATTTATTTATTTTTCTTTTAAAAAAAAAAGGGGGTCCTTTTGCTGCTTTTTTGTGTTTCTTATTTCAAAACAAAAAAGTTCGGGGGCTCAAAGAACTTTTTTTGTTGTTGCTGACTCCATGGCCCCCCCCCACTCCCCCCTCTGCTCTCTTCTCTCCAAACCTGGGAGTCCCTGGGAGGCTGGTGCGGGAGGGGGAGGGCAGAGCAGTCCTGCGGAGTCAGGAGAGCAGGCCGGGCAGGAGGGCACGGGGGAGGGGTGGCAGGAGATGCCTGGCTGGCTGCTGGCTGCTGGCTGCGGGGAGGGGGAGGAGGTGGAGGGGCTGGATCCTCACTTTCGGTGTTTCTCCTCTTTGTCGCCGCTTTTGGTGCTGCTGTCCGTGTGGCTGTTGGGGTTGTTGCTGAGGTACATTTTGTCCATGGCCTTGAGCGCCTCGGTGAGATAGTTCTGCAGGGCGGTGACGGCCGCGCACACGGCCGGGCTGCCGAAGCCGTGCGAGATGAGGTTGAAGTGGGTCAGGCAGCTCTGGATGCCCGGCTCCAGGATGGGGTTGGGCCGCGAGTTCCCCAGGGGAGATCGGTCCTGAGCCAGCAGGTCGGTGAACTCTTTGCAGATCTGTCTGTGGCACAAATGGAGCAGAGAGGAGAGAGGGAGAGGGAGGAGGGGAAATTAACCGGGAGCAGCAGCGGCACAGCCCAGGCCGCCCGCCCCAGCTCACTGACACACACCGCCTCCCAGCCACCCTCCCCCAAAACTGCGCCCCCCTAAGTGCCACAGGCCCGCCCCCACCCCCAGCATCTACCCGCAGGAGCTCTGGGGTGCAATTGAAGGGCTTGATGTCCCCCCCGCCCCCCTCGGTTTGGGAGCAGCAGAGGGGCAAGCTGAATGTGGGGAATCAGAAGAGGTGGTATCTTGTATTAAACCAATTCGATGTTTTGCACACAAAAAAATGTCTTTAATCGCAAGCTTCTGGGCACAGCCACCCTTCTTCAGGCAGAGGGAAGGGGGGTGGCACTTTCCCACACAGGCCAGGCTGGCACTAGCCGGAGGCTGGCAGCTTCCCTAGAGGGAAGGGAGGTCCCAGGGCAGGGTGCAGAGGTCACACTGGATACCAGAGGCGCTGCACAAATGGCTGGGAAAACAACAAAAAAAAGAGAGAGAGAGGCTGCCCCTTGAAGCAGAGCCCCGAGGCTGTGCTGAAGCAGTTTGCAGCTTCAGCCCTCTGCTAATGTCTTCCAGCCTTAGCCTGGCTCCCATCCTCTGCCTGGGCCCTCTGGCACCCTGCCCTTTGGTGACATCCCCATTGGTAATTAAGGGCCACTAAACAAGCCTTTTAATTTCCAGCAACTAGAGCAAAACTATCATTTTCTTTTCACGCACCACCTGGAAGCCTAGGCAGCCCCACCAATGACAACCTCCGCTGGCGTTTTAACTGCGGACAGATTGTCGCTGGACATAGATTTGTAATGTCCCTCTAGCCACCCAGTAAGTTAGGAAGTGCTTAGGAGGAAGGAACCGCAGAGGATCTGAATGCATTGAAATCGGTTTTAATGTGCCACTTTTATTTTACCGTCAATAGGAAACCTCCTCTTAGTATGGCAATGGATATGCTCAGCTAAAAAGCTCCAGCAGACATTTCCCTTTACGGAACTCTCTTCCTTCTTTAAATAAACACCCACCCACAGTTTCACAACGACTTGCAAGAAAAGCTGCATGTAAACTCTCTTTAGGAAATACAGCCGGTTAGGCAGTCCCCTCC
>NW_017728886.1:152485521-152490516 GCF_001723895.1 Crocodylus porosus
CCCATGCACATGCAATGATTTTGCACGATTTTGCAAAATCATTCATCAGCACTGGCTAAGTGGCAAGCAAACAAACCAAAAAGGTCTCCCCACCCCTCTGCCCCCAACAGTGTGATGTTCTCTCCAAGTCAGCAAAGGCACCGGCAAGGTAAATGTCTTACTTCGTAGCTAGAAGCATGTTTTTTCTTGTGACTTGCTCGTTTGGATCGGAATGTTGTCGGTTGAGAAATTCAGCTACTGCTTTGGCAGGAAATTCTGTCTCACAAACGTACCCAAAATCTCTAGCTAGATGTACTGCTTCTCCTGGAAAGGAGGGGAGGTGGTGGGGGGGAACACACCGCTAATCAATATACATAGCGCAAGGGGCAAAATATATTAGCAAAAGCTATTTTGTACTTAGACTTTCTTTTCCAATGCACACTGCACAGAATGCTAATGACACATCTTCTCCTGTTACGAGTTTTCTTTGCTCTGATCTAGGTCAAGGCAAAATGCATGTGTCCAAGAAAATAGTTTAAAGTGAAATCACCGGCATGCATTTGACAGTTTCAATCTGGAGCTAGGCAGGTACAGAACTAAGCTGGATGGCCTATCTACCTGTGTACACACACTGCACGGCTCAGCTTTATAGGCATCAGTTAACTATTTGTTTGAAAAACAGAGATTTACCTTGGATCTCTCTCCATATTCCTTTACAGTGTATCAATGATTAATATTGATCATAACGACTCCTAGAGAGCTTCTAAATAGACTGCATTAAACAGCTAAGTGTTTAAAATTTATCTTGATCGCATATAATTATACCTTCACCCCCAAACGATTAACCATGAGAATTTTAGGGTCATTCCACTGAGTCTGCCTGTTTTGTTGATTTTCAAATCTTTGGTTTTAATTTCCTGAACCAGTTGGTTTTTACTGCAGGGCTTCCTGCCATTAGCTCCAGCTCCGGAAGAACGCATGCGCCAATTAGAGCATCAAAGCCTCAGTCCGGTGAGCTTGTTTCCATAAAATGGAGCGGATCATAAACAATAACAGTACTCCAGAAACTGCCTCATCGCTAGGGGACTCAGGGCCCAAACCATTGTTATATTAGCATCCACAAAAGAGAGAAAGAGAGAGAGGCTATCTTTACCACTTTATCTGGTGATCAACCCTTCTTGCTTCTTTAAGGAAAATTCTTTGCAACCCATTGCATGAACAACAGAACACAGTAAGACACTTTCCGTGTTCATAAATATCACAAATATGAGCCACCACCAAATCCAAACTGCTTGCAAGTTCTTTTCTCTCTGCCCAGTTTTTATTTACAGCAGAGTGGCAATTGTAAGTGTATGCAATTACAGTTGGATGCAATTGTAAAGCCTTTATGAAACAGAAAGACTTATATAGCAGTTTCTTAGGCAGTACAGAAACGATATAGTTGATCATCTAAACCATTTTTTTCCTAATCAAGTGTAGCTTTTAATAAAGCTTTTCACTCCAAGAAAGTCTTTCTCCCAGGACATAATGCAAAGCAAGAACAAAGCTGTCTAGGCCCCTCCAACAAGCAAACCTGAGCATCCTCAGAAAGATTTCCCCTATTTGTCTAAACCCACATAAAAAGGATGTCAAACCCAAAACTAAAGGAAAGGAATGAAAATATAGTTTTGATAGATCCAATCTTTTTTTTTGCAAGCAGCTGTGGCAAAGTAAGCCTTATTTTAAAAATGACTACACCTCTATCAGCTTTCCTCATCTGACTTATGAAAACATGTGAAGTCTGAAGGTGTTAAAAGAAGTTTCACCTTCTCCTCTCAAAGTAAAGTAGAGAAGAAGTATAATAAAGAGAGCGTGTGTTCTGAAAATGAGAACCAAAAGAATGCAACTCCGAGGCTTTCAGGACACCCTTAATTCATGACTTAGGTCAAGGATTCCCAAATTAATTCAGGAAGTAATGGTCACGCATTTCTCCAATGCAGATGTCAGAATAACTTAAATGATTTACTGTTATGTTGTTTAAGGAAGAAAGACACAAAACTGCAAATAGCGGCAGCTCTTTAAAAATTAAAATTGCCTAGTCCTCAGTGTGGGAACGGAGGAACAGGGGAAATTTAAACTGGCTCCTGTAAACTGTCACTCAAATGAATAACACTTATCCACCCCATTTTGCAGTCTTTATTCGAGTTCCTGGCATGTTCCTCTGCATCTATTCCTGGCCCCACTGAATAAGGCAGTGGGATATGACCCAGCATGTATCCAATGCAAATACTTTCTAGAGGATGCAATGCTAAGAGCTCAGGATTGTCTTTGAGTCCATCTCAGGTGAAAACAAAAGGCCAAGTTACAAAATGAACATTTTCCTCAGCCCTAAGGATTAGAGAAAATAACGCCTTTCAGACTTCAAACGGGGGGGGGGCATTCTATTCACAGGCAAAAGAAAACAACAACCCCCCCCCCTTATTTTTCTGAAGGAGCCTTTCCAATCTTGGAGTCACTTACCCTCCACTAGCGACGTGAGTAAGGTGACATTAGCAGCTTTACGTCTCCCGGCTGGCAGGTTTAATCCTATTTTGTCCAGTTTCTCTCTCAAAGATCTCCCTCCATTTTTAGATTTTGCCCTGTTTCACACACAAAACCACTTAGAAACAAGACTGATAGGAACCAGGTCAGATTTCAGGACCTTTTAAAACCTTCCCCCAAATATATCAGAAGATAATGTTGATGGTGAAGGAAGCTGGATGTGAGGAACAGGCAGGAGGAGGAAACCTGGCAAAGCCGAACCCAATTGGTACCTGCAGATGATATCCTGTGGGTCAAAGGTCTGGAGTGCTGAGTGTTCCCATGTTGTCCAGAGCCCCAATTTAACTCCTAAACAAGCACAGATCTGAGAGCAACACTCCCGGATCTGCTACCTAGGCAATGACCCAAACCATCATGGTTTCCCAGCTCCTGACACCTTCCCAACCCAGGAGAGAAGTTCCTTCCAGCAGCCATGAACTCCAGCCTTGGCCCCAAAGACCAGAGACACCCCTATTTCCAGAGCTTTGCTGGATTGGGCCAAGAAAGGATTCTCCAAACACCTGCCTATCAGCTGTAACCCAGGCAGGGGGAGACCAAAGGTTTTAAATACAAGTGGTGGGATTCATTCCTCTTGGATTTTCTTCCCTACCCAAGTGCACTTTAACTGCTTGGACAAGAGTATAACAGGAAGGAAGGAAGGACCCCAGTAGACTTCCTGCCTATGGCAGGGGGGCTAGACTCAACAATCTGGTGAGGTCCCTTGCACCCCTAATGTCTATGAAATCTGTGAAGGACGGATGTCCCTTGAATACAGATCCCAAACTTTGTTGTAATAACTTCTGGCAACCAGGGGAAACCTGCGGAAGAGGCGTGGGGGGAAGAGGGCCCTTCCACCTCGTTGACTCCCTGCGGCAAGGGTCCCTCGCCAGCCCAGTGCCCTCCGGGGCCCCAGCCCCGCACAGCTCTGGCACCCTGGCTGCAGGGACACCCGGCCCCTGGCTTCAGCTGCAGGGGTGGGCAGGGGTGGCAGTGCAATGGCGAGGCTGTCACGGCGCTGGGAGCCCCGGCCCCCGCCCGGCCCGGCCCGGCCCTCACCTCCGGAGCACTCCGCCCAGCAGAGACGCGTTGAGGCACTCGGGCGGGGAGAGGCGTCTCTGCACTTCCGCCACCGTGACCTTGTACTTGGAGGTGGAGCTGAGCAGCGAGAGGCGGCCCGGCACGGAGCAGAAGACCTCGTTGGGGTTCACCACCCCGCCGAACAGCGCGTCCTTGTTGATGGGGATGGAGGAGACGGCGTTGGCGTTAGACTTGGACAGGGACACGGGGCCTGCGGAGGAGAAGGGGAGGGGGCAGCAGGGGGGGCAGCGGCGTTAGTGCCCCGGCCGCAGCCCCCGGCCCGCCCGCCCCTTCCCCGCACGGTCCGCGCGGAGCAGGCGCCGGCTCGCAGCCGCCCCCGCGTGGGCTCCGACCGCCCCGCCACAGCCACCTCCGCGGGGCTGGCTGCTGCCATTCGGGGGGGGGGGGGCACACACGCTCCAGGCGCGTTTCTCCCCCGCGCCAAACCCGGGCAAGAAATCTAGGAGCAGCCGGGCCCGCCGGCGCCCTTGTTCGTGAAGAAGAGCCATCGAGCTCCCAAAGCAAATCGGCTCGGCTGCCAGCCCCGCACGGTATAAGGCGGGAGGGGGAGGGATTCACAAGGGGATTCGCCCCCAGAATAATCATAATAATAATAATAATGTAATGGCTAACGACACCAACAACAATGATAACAACGCTAATAATAATAACACCACTAACGAGGACGATCATAATGGCAACAATGATGATTTTTATTCTTACCGCTGATATTATTCAGCATAAAGGGGAATGATGGCCACACTAATGATGACAGTGATAGCAATGATGATGGTGGTAATGATAGCAACAATACCAGTGCCCATGGTAACAACAGTACTGCTACTGCTAAATAGTGACAAGAGTAGCATTTGTACCAATAGCATTAGTAGTAGTAGCATTCCTATCAGTTTTGTAGCATCAGTATCAATAGGAGTATATTAGTAGCTCTAGTACCAATAGTAGCATTAGTATCAATAGGAACTTATTGGTACCTTTAGTATCAATAGTAACAAAGCTGATAGGAATGCTACTAATAACAGCAACAATACTGATACCAACGCTACTAATAATATAATACCACAAACAACAACAGTACTAATAGTAACAGCAATACTAATGAGAGCCCAGCAAGCTGCCTCTGAATCCAGCTCCTAAAGGCTAAGCTGGCGTGTGCAGTGCAGCCGGCTCTAATGTTTTCAGCCTAGAAGTTTGGACGTGAGAAATGCCTAATACACAGGGAGGTAGCCCTCACCCAGAGAGCAAGCTCAATGAGCAAATGGCAGAGCCTTTCTTGGGAAGAGATACCCCACCCCCCCAACAAAAAATCCGGCTGATTCGCGGGCTCAGCCACACACACACACACACACACACACACACACA
>NW_017728886.1:152490616-152495543 GCF_001723895.1 Crocodylus porosus
AAAATAATCGAGCCCCAGCAGTCAAGCAGAGGCTATTGCTGGAATTGATTCAGAGCCACCCCAAAAGTGTGGTGAGCCCTGGCGGCTCCCACCAGATGTAAGCAGCACTGCAATCCGCCCAGCTGGTTTTGCATGCAATGTACGTTGCATCCCTGTTCCACGCGGGTGCATTAAAAAAGGGTTATTCTCCCCCTGTTTTGTTGCCCGGGCTCCCCGCCCCCCATGTGTAGCTTGGTGGGGATAGCCCAAGCCTATGGCAGGGGTGGGAGGGGGGTTAGATTTTGGATAGATCACTTGTGACATTAATAGCTCTGGGGAGGCTAATAGAGACAATAGGAGTTAAACGAACTCTTGAGATTACTAATAAAAGAGCCAATTATCATGTCGACTTGGAAAGAGCATCTCTTAAGATTTATCCCTTGCACATCTAATTTGACGTGACAAAGGCTTCACAGACAGAAAAAAAAATTGAAACTTTAAACTAGCCTACTGTATAGCGAGTGGGGTTAAGAAGGGAGAACGGCTTTCTCCAGCATCTCGCTCTGATGGGGCAGAGACTCCCCAGACACCGCAGTGTTGCCAAGAGAAGTCCGGCATGCCACTGCTCGGAGCCCTCCATCCAGCGAGTGCTGCTCCACCACCTCCCGTGCAAACCAATCACTTGCCACCTCGCCACCAAGAACCGCCTTTTGCAAACTAGCCCGAACGCGATTTTCGAAATCCTTAGGTCATTTGAAGGAAGATCTGAGCGAAACCACCAGCTAAATCTGACACAATTAGCAACCGGTTTCCAAGCACTGAGGAACCTCCCCCCTCCCCACCCAAAGCTTCCCAGAGATCACACTATAAAGAACTCCACGCCTTTGCTACGAAGCCATCTACCATTTTATTTTCCTTCATCCTCGTGATTAAAAGGAGGCAAACTGTTCCGTACTATTGCAGAGCCCTTACCAGCCATTAAATAACGTCACTCAGCCAGACAAATTGGTGGAAGCACAAAACAGAAATGCATTAGGACGCACTCGAAAAAAAAACCCACACAAAAAACCCACCCTGATCTGATTTTCTCCATCAAACGATAGCACTTTCTTGCAAAACCTGCTCCTACACAGAAGGCTGAGTTCAAGCCCGGCTGATCTATTTTATTTTCTATGCACAGCCCTTAGTAAATGATATTTGGGGGTGGGGGGAGGAGGAGGGGAAGGAGCTTTGCAAGTTCTCCCTTCAATAGTACCCAGCTTGTGAGGACATGCTCGGAATGCGAAAGGAAATGGCTTACCTTTCTTAATTACAGTTTGATCTGGGATGTTAATACCCGGGTCTTCTACATGCTGCAACAAAAGGAATACAGAGGGGTGTCAATGGAGAGTCATCACAAAAGGGAACCGAGCTTAGGAAGGCTTGGGGTGTGCTACAAGTTACATTTTCTCTCCCCTCCAACGACGTGAAAAACAAATTCATGTCGGATTTTTTTTTCCAAAGGTGGTGGGGGAGCAGAAGGGAGAGTTGGAGGGTTTTAAATAAAAGCAGACCTAGATCCCTTTCCCTTTCTCTCCCTCCCGAAATCAAAACACCTGGGCTTCTCCCAAAGGACCCTGAAATGCAAGTCACCCCGCAGGGTTTTTTTCTCTTTGCACTTCCAAGCCTCCCCCCCACACACACACACACAAAAAGCCTGCAGATATTCTAGCAAGAGGCGAGCCTGCTCTGCCTGCCTGCCGCAGCAGGGCACGGGGAAACAACAATGGAAGCCAGCGGGAGAAACAGAGGGAGCAATGGAAAAAAAATCATCATCATCATCATCCTGCACACATACACAGGAGGGAGGGAGCCCGAAAAGGAGGAAAGGCATTTGCAACACTTTCCCTATAGCCAGGGCAGGACAACCCGAAAGTGCCTCCCGCTTTTACTATTGTCCAGTGTCAGGGCTCGCGGTGCCTTTTGCAGCTGGATCGTGTGTGCTAGAGCCACGACGTGATTAGAAAGTAAAATGAAATCATGTTTTCTAATTCCAAAAAAAAAAAAAAAAGCCAAC
Organism: Crocodylus porosus; assembly: GCF_001723895.1. Classification (NCBI taxonomy): domain Eukaryota; kingdom Metazoa; phylum Chordata; order Crocodylia; family Crocodylidae; genus Crocodylus; species Crocodylus porosus. The sequence goes on from NW_017728886.1 coordinate 152,492,652, forward strand.
AACAACAACAACTGACAGGCAATATAATGTCTGGCTGTGTTTACAAATTAACACCAGTGCTGCTGAGATACAAGATTTCGCAATGGTTACAAAACCCAGGCATTACCATTTAAAAAACTATTACTTCCTTCTTTAGTCTTTGTCCAACAATAATACTGATTCTAACATTTTCCATTCTGTCTTGGATTTATGCTCCTGTTAATTGTGCCTGATCTCAATGATTCCGGGTGGATGGTACTAAGTTGCTTTATTACAGGTTTTATTATACTCAATGCTCTCATTTGTAACTTGCCTAAAGTGCTTCTGGATTTAAGTATAATTAAATTGAGAAATGTTCAGAAATGACTACTGCTGCAGTTCTTGTGTTTTAACTATATGGGGAAATATGATCCCTTTATGCATGCACCCTAAACCCATAAAGTAAATGTAGTGTGGCATAATACTTTTATTTGTGTTATTTCTACATATATTCCATACACGGAGGACTGTTAAGTTTAAAATCCCACAGAGATATTTACGATTAAATAATTTTCACCATCGACTTGATTTTCTTAAATATTTACAAATCCTTTTTATTAAAGGTTAACTTCTGCAGCAGCAAGACAAGAGGGGAAAAAAACATTTTTTCCTGACTCTCATCCCCTTAGAGAACTATATTAGTCCACCCGAATAAAGTCTTAAAAGATGCAAAAATACTCTTAGAAGATGCATTTATTTCTCATTTTATCCTTTATCCCTGCATCCTGCTGATTCAGTTTTACAGACGGAAAGGATTTAAACCAGATGCCTTTTGGTTTTCACGATGTATAGCACTGATAATAATTCATGAATCCTTATGAATTATTATCAAACGATTTGTACTTAAAATATCTGGAAAGAGCCCCCACGCGTACTTCACCTTCCAGCTTAACCAAACAGGATTGCAAAAAAATATTTCAGGTCAGGCTTTTCTAGCCACGGCCCTTGCAGTGAACAAATTAGTTTTTTCTAAATCTTCCCTTCCTTTCCTTCCTTTCAAGTAAAAAATAGCGATCTGTTCTTAAAAGATCCAAATTGCTTACTAAATCCTCGGCTTTAGGAAATGCACGCGTTTACCCCAAAACTGCTAACCAGAAACTAGCAATTTTCTGTGGTTAATTTAGCCAGATGAGAGCTGCAATAAATTCACTATTTTCCGGAAGTATAATCTACCAAAGAAAGAAAAAAGGTTTCAAAATGACCAAATTAAAAAAAAAAAAGAAAAAGAAATAGGTAAGTTCATCTGAACATTATCCTGGCAACATGAAACTGTAATCATTAAACTGTCAGCGGATATATTGTTGTAATATTTGATCCTGTAATTTGGGATGGCATTTTAACAAAAATCACATCCAGATCCCATCAGACTCCCTCCCCTCTCCTGCAAGTAAATGCGGCCGGAGTGGGAGCGCTGTGAGCCTTAATAAATTTATTGGCATGTTCTAATTCCATTTTCAGGGAGAAACCCAGGAACAGGAACTTTGATCACAAACAGTTGTTGCCATTAGGTTGCATCAGTCCTTCCCGGGGAAACAATGGCCTTTTTCTGGCTTTGTAAATAGCCAGTGTGCTAATGTCATGCTTAATTAGCAATCATTTCGAACTGTACTTATTGATAACAGAATTAGACCTCCAAATAATGTATTATCCAATAGGCTGCAAACATTTAATTTAATGGTGGGGGTGGGGGGAAGCAGAGCTGCAGAGAATTTGATAACCTATAGCTAATGATTTATGAGGTCACCCTTAGCACTCCTGCTAAAAGAAGGAGGCAGCATTTTAATATACCTCTCCTCCGATCTGTCACTTAATTCCTTCAGAGGAGAGGATCCTCTTACAACTTTAGACGTCATTAGCCTAGATGCCAATTCTGTAATCAGTGGGAACTGATTTCCACCCCCAACCCCTTCTTCTGCCACTTTCACCCACTTTTATTTCATCCGGGGAAGTAATGTTTGCCTCTCCATTTGACCAGCTCTTACATTTCAGGCAAATGTGTGTGCTTGTATGGTCATGGGGGGTTTCCCTTCCCTTTCCCCAAGGCGGTGCGAAATCCCCAATGCAAGGCCCCGCGGTGGTATTAGCTATTCTTCCAATCCTAGCAGCTTATTGTCACGGCAAAGGCCGAGATGGTTGGGGATGACAGTAAGGTGATTTATTCCGAGGGGGGTGGACAGGGCGGTGCGGGGCCCGGGCGACCCATTGTTCTCCGTGGGGCCCGGGCTCTGTGGTTGAAATTGGCTCCTGAGGGTGACAATGGCTTTGCCACCCGGCCTTGGGGATGGCACTCACCCCCGAGCAGGGGTGGGGTGTGGGGTGGGGGGGTGCTGATCGCGTGTGCCAAGCGGGCTCCTTACCGGCACGTCTTCTATAGCGTGAGGTATGGAGTGGATGGGGATGTCTCCTAGTCCTGAGCTGAGCCCGTGCGGGCCGTGCAGTAGATCCTCGTGCCGCCGGTAATCCCTTCGAGGGTCCAGGCCGGAGAGCTGGTGCGGTAACCCCCGGTGCGTGTGCAAGAGCCCCGTCTCCTGGCTTTGTCTCTGTCCTGGCCAGCCCGGGTGCTGGGGCTGCGGCTGGGCATGCAGGGGGTTGAGGCTATAGGGGTCGTTAACGTGGGAGTACGGATCTTGAGACTGCGGGTAGATGGGCTGGTACGGGGGAGGGAAGTAGGGGGGCTGGAAGTCAGCGTTGGGGGTGTGCGAGAGCGGAGGGGCGCTGGTGTACGGGGACTGCCCCACAGTCCCCAGCTGGGGCAGCCGTGCCGTCCCGTTGCTGGTGCCGTCGTGACGGTCCTGGGCAGGCAAGGGGGGAGGAAACAAGAGGAGAGAAACAAAGATGTCATCCAGCTGCGGGCGGACACGCGGGCCGGGCAGT
>NW_017728886.1:152495643-152496763 GCF_001723895.1 Crocodylus porosus
GCAGGACCGGGGAGGCTTTGCAGGCAAATAACCTCAAACCCAAAAGGCCCCGATCCCGGGGCTCTGCCTCCCACCCCCTGCTCTGACACCGCCGGAGGGGACGGGGCTGTCCCGACAATCGCTCCGATAAAACCAGAATCCGAATCCAACCCAGAGGCTGCAGTAAAAAATATATGTATTATAATAATGCAAAAATCAAGCGGTTTTAATCCTGCCACCACCGACACGGATCTCCCCGGCTTTAAATGCAACTAAACCAATATTATGGTTCAGCTTATCGCCCGGGCATCTAAGCAAAACACGGGGGAAAGCAAAGCCCACTGCCATTTTGTGGCTATTTCTAACGTGGAAACACGTCGAAATTGCTTCGAGGAAGCCAATCATTTCCAGCACAAGTTTTTTTTTCCCCCTCTCTGTGGACGCGATCGGATGCAAAGACGCTGTATCAGGGGGGCTGGGTTTTGGAGAGAGGGGGTGTAAGGGTGAGGGGGGAGCAGCCAAAAGATGCAGGGTGCAAAAAAAAAAATTAAATCAATATCTCTCTGTATTTGAGTGGAGGTGGAAAGCGAGGAATAGAAACAAAGCCAAAGGCTGCCGGGGGGGGAAATAATAAGGTGGAGGGGCGACCAAAACAGAATATCTCGAAGCAGGCAGCTGGAGAAATATAAACAACAGTAAAAATGGAGGCACATTATTTAGCCGGGTTTTAATTGGAAATGGGGAGTTACACTGAGTAGCCCATAGGTATGTCTAGGGCACAGGCATCGCTCCCAGAGAGGCGGAGGCGGCTCTCGTGAAATGCCCGGCATCAGAAGGGGTGAGCCCGGACAAAAAAAGAGAGAGAGAGAGAGGCAGGAAAAGAAGAAATAGCGCAAATCAACCCATGGAAAGGGAAAGGGGGAGGAAATTAGCCGGGCATGGTACTAACAAGCCTTTTGTAGTTCACTTGAAGCAGCCCGGAGGGGGGGAGGTGGAGGAAGAAAATTATAACTGAATTAAATTAATAATCATCATCATCTTCATAAGGAAGGGAGGAAATTCCCCGTAGGAAACCGGGGTGTGAAACCCAAAGTATCATCATCAACAATAACAATAAGAAGGGGGGGGGAGAGAGAGAGAG
>NW_017728886.1:152498243-152499590 GCF_001723895.1 Crocodylus porosus
GCCTCCCGCACCTGGGCGCCCGCGCCCGGCCCGACTCCCGGCTGCCGGGGGGCTCTCCCAAGCTGGCGGGGACGCGGGCAACTCGCGGGCACACGTAACAGCAGTGATGCGGAAAACGCCTCAGACAACTACAGGAATTTTTTTTTTTAAAAGACTCAGCCCCGAGCACCCGCCGCCGCCCCGCAAAGCAGCAGTGCCAGCCCCGGCGAGAAAACCCGCTCCCCCCGGCCGGCGGGACGCGCGCATCCGAGCCGGCGCTGCAAGCATCGGGCCCGCGCGGAGTCCCCGCCTCGGTGGCCCAGGCTGCGGCGCGCCAGCTCCTGCTTGCAGCCCCGCGTCCAGATGCTGGCGGGCACCAACCGGGTACACGCACAGCCCGCAATTATCCCCGCTGCTGAGTGGATGCTTTGTTTTGCTCCAGTTCAGTTTAGGTGTGCGTACCTCTCTCTCTTTTTCTCTCTCTATATGTATATGCATGTTTATGTGTATATACACATGCAGATATAATGAATACACACATACAATATATAACTACACATAATACATATGCGCATAAAATATATACACGTTTGCATATAATATATAAATAGATGTGCATAGATGCATATACATATATAAATACACATCTATGTATCTACATATACACATGCACAGGTGCCTATATACACATGTACATATGCATACATGTACCTCCTTATATATTTGTATGCGCATGTCCATATATAAATGTACACATACACATACATATAATTGTACCAACATATACACATGAATCTACATATACATATGTATGCACAATACACGTGCACATATATAAATGTACTTATATACACACATATATGCACATGTACATATTTATACACACACAACACATATATATACACGTACATTATATATATATATAAATATACCTACATATATACATATATACACATGTACATATATAACTGTACCTACATATAAACACACACATATATACACATGTTCATATTATATAAAATATAGACACACACACACACCCCTCTATATACTAACCCGGTGTTAGGGGGATTTTTCGCTTCAAACCCGTTGAGCCAGAGCCCGCTGGCCAGAGGTAGGCGGCTGCGGAGCGCTTCGCGGCTCGTGCCGCCCGGGCCCGCGGATGCCCGTGGCCGGGAGAGGGCACCCGGGACGCCCCTCTCGCCCCTTTGTCTGCCCTGTCCCAGCCAGCCCGACGCGGGGGGTGGCACCGGCCGGCTGCCAGCTGCCCGGGCGCTGCCCCGCGACACCTCCGCGTCCTCCCGCGGAGCGTGCCCAGGCTCCCAGCAGAGGTCCTGGGCGGGCGCGCGCCCCGCACCCCGCGGCGGG
>NW_017728886.1:152499690-152506572 GCF_001723895.1 Crocodylus porosus
CGGGGCGCGGCGCGGGCTCGCCGTGCGCGCTCGGAGATCTCCCTCTAATGGCAGAAAGTTTTCCCTGTGCCGGCGCGGCGGCGGCAGCCCCGGCGCCTCATTAGCATAGCAACAATAGTCCAATTGCTCTGCAGCGCAACAACCTGCAGCGATGGACACAGGTATAAAGGGGCCCGCGAGCCCCGGGTGCCACGGGCCCGCCCCGCGCCGCTCCTGGGCACCGGCGGGGGGAGCCCGGGCCAGCGAATCTCAGGGCTGCTGGGACGAGCTGAGCTCGGGGCTGGGGATGAGGATCGGAGCCCCCCCATGCCCCCAGCCCCGCTCAGGCAGAGAGGCGGGCCGGCCGGCTGTGCCACTCCGGGGGGGGGCACGGATGCTGCGCGCAGCGCTGGAAAGGCGGCGCCCAGCGCCCCCCACCCCGCCTTCCAGCCTGCTCGTGTCACGGTTGTGGCCCGGTGGCTCTCGCCCGCCTGCGCGGACACCGGCTGGAGCGAGGGGAAGCGAGGATGCGGGGGCACGCAAGAGCGCGGGGGGCAGCCAAAGGCTGCGATTCAGACCCGAGAGCCGGCCGGCCGGGCGAGCACGGGGCATGCATTGCCCGCCTTGCGTCTGCAGCCCCTGCCTCACTCCAGCCTCCTTCATGATCCCGACCCCCTGGCAGCCGGGCTCGCGTCGGGGCTCCCCCCTGATCAGCTAGCCCTGCTCCACCCGGCTAGCCCCAGATCCAACCCACTTCCAAGCGCCCTGGGGGTGCTTCCTGCTCTGATTTCCCCGAGATCAAGGGGCCTATGCCAAGCCGGATCCAGCCTAGGGAACGGGAGCCTGTGCCCACCTCGCCGTGGCAGCCCTGAGGCCTGGCCGGCGCAGGTAGATCCAATGGCAACCCCGTCCGGAGTCACTGGAGGGCTCCGCCGCACGGTTTCCACCTCCACAGCTCCCAGCTGCAGGGATGGGGCACCGCCGCCCCGGGCCTGGGCACAGGCAGGGGCGGTCTCAGCCCTGCCAGCCTCCGACCTGTGGCTCTGATCTCCCCGGAAACTGGTCGTGGGGGAAAAGGGCGAGATCTGAAGCCTGTGCCCCTCTGCCCCCCGGGCTGGGCCCTGCCTGTGCCCCCTTTGCCCCCCCCCCCGGCGCCAGCCAACACGTGCTGGCAGCTTGGCCCCCAAGGGCTGCTCAGCCGGCCGTTTCCAAAGCAGGGGCTGGGACAGAAATGCAGCCACGGACAGGGCAGGGCCAGGCCAGGGAGCTGGCGGGCATCTCGGCACCCGGATCCCGGTGCTGGCCGAGTCGGCGGAACAACCGCGGGGTCCGGGTCTCGCCGCCTCCCCCCGCCTTGGTTGCACCGATTTATACCCGGGGCTGGAGGGGCCTTGGCTAAGAGGCAAAGGCGACACGGAGAGCGCGGGCTTGAAAGCGGGAGTAGAAATGAATTCGATTCAAAATAATACGAATCCTTCTCCGGGATCCCCTGGACCTGACCCCGGCGGAGGGGGAACCCCCATCCTTTCTTCCCGGCCCAGCGGCTGGTGCCATCGGGGAGAGCGAGCTCCCAAGTTTTTACAGAACTCCGGATCTGCAAGGAAACTAAGCGCGGGGCCGCCGGCCTGGCCCAGCCCAGCTCAGCCCAGCCGGCCGCGGCGGCTCTGCCGGATGGGATGCAAATCGCGGCCCAGACGCCCCGTGTTTGGGGGAGGATGTCCTGGCCGGGCCGCAGCGCGGAATAGCAGCGGGCAGACGGCGGGGCTCCACGTGGGTGCTGGGCCCCGGGCCTCCCGCCCGCGAAGTCAACGCAGCCGCCTGCTGGTCCCCTGGCAAGCAGGGCCGGGCCGGCGGAGGGGAGCCCGGGACGTTGAACTGGCGATCCGGGGCAGGAGAGGATCACGCCCGGCGATCAGGCAGCGATCACTGCCCCCTGCCCTCCCAGCGCGTGGGAGAGCACACGGGCACACGCACGCACGCACACACACACACGCAGCTGGAGAGTGCCGAGCCCCCGCGCTGGGACTTCAATGCCCCCCGGGGCTCTTCTTCCAGGGCCCCTGGCTCTTCCCCAGGCAGCGCGGCCCGGGGCTGGGGAAGTCCCAGGCACAGGCGTGTGCACCTCGGGGGAGCCCGGAGCCGACCCCTCCGGCCTGGCTTTCTCCTCTGCCACCTGTTGATCGCACATCCTGGGCCGCCGCCTCCGCCATCTGGCAGCTCGCAGCGCAAGGGGCTGCCTTGTGGGGTGCCCCCCGCCCCGGGGAGCAGCACTTCCCAGCCCCCAGGGCAGGACCTGGGGGCATGCCCCCCTCTCCCTGCGCGGCCTCGGCCCAGCGCTGCGCTTTTACCTGCCAGTCGCCCATTTTGGCGAGGATTGACATTGCGGCGGCGGGCTCCTGCTGGCAAGGTCCCGGCTGGTCATGGACCGCGGGGGGATCCGCCTGCTGCTCCCTGCGATCTCTTTAGGCAAAGCCCTGCTCTTACCTGCCTGCAGCCGCGCTCACCTGGTCCTAAAGAGCTGGGAGCTACCTGCCCCCGCGCCTGCGCGCTGCGCCGCCCCGAGCTCACTCCCAGCCGGCCCGGGGAGCTTTGAGCCGGGCCCTCGCACCCGCCGCCCTGCACCCAAGGGTGTCCCCGGCCCCCACAGGGGCGCCCCCGCTCTCCAGCCACCGGGGCGTGCTTGGAGCCTTGCACTGCCCCGGACTGGCAGTGGGGTGAGGAAGAGGAGGCCGGGGGTGTCTGGGTCCCCATGAACGGGGGGGGGGGGGCTGCGCATCTCCCCGCCTGCAAGGAGCTGCCTTGCACCGCGTTGGGCCCATCGCTCCTTGCATCGCCCGCAGGCCGGATCGGGCCCCCCCAAGCCCCCCCGGCTCAGGCGGAGGGGGGCTGGCAGGGCGCGCAGGGTGTCTCCCCCGGGGGGCGAGGGGCGGCGGGCCATTCGTTGTCGGGGAGGGCGGAGGCGGCGAGGAGGGGAGCACAGCGCCCTGGACGTCCCCTCGCCTGGATTTGGCCCTGCCCGGGGGAAGGGGGCGGCTCGCCCGGCGCGCTGGGGACTCTGCCATCGGAGCGGCGCTGGGGAGACGGGACTTTTTGTTTGCCGTGATTTATCCAGGGGGATTCCTCGCGGCCGCTCCCCCGGGGGCAGCGCCTCAGTCCCCGGCTCCGAAGCAGCCTGGCCGCGGGACCGCTTCCTCCGCCGCTCTGGCTTCCGTGAAGAGCTGCGGAGAAGAGTGGAGCTGGGCTGGGGGGGGAGAGCAAAGCCCTCTGTCCTGAGCTCGCTCGTGGGCAGGTTGGCAGAAAACAAACGCCGAGTCGAGGGGGAGTCCTTTGCAAACCATTAGCATACCCAGGGCGGTGGGGGAGCCTGTGCTGTAGCCCCCAAGGGGCCCATGGTGACTGAATCACGACCCAGGCAACCCGCAGAGCAGCTCCCCTGTCCCGTGGCCGGGGCTAGGGCGGGTGATGGGGGACTCCGCCGCGCCTCCATCTCCGCAGGCCCCGCGCTCCCCGCACCTGGGCCGTGACCTGTTGCTGGCGGGAGAGGAGAGGAGAGGAGGGGCCGGGAGCGAGCAGCGAGCCGTGAAATGAGCGCTTCACACCCGGTCTTCCAGCGCTCGCCGAGGTGATACAGTGGGCTTCAAATTACACCCATTAGCGGGGCGGCGGGAATCCGTGGCGACCCCCAGTGCAAGGCGGGACCCGCCCTTGCAAAGGGAAGCAAGCAAGCAAGAAGACAGACAAGCGGGGGCTGCTTTTCAAGGCTGTGGGCGCACATCTGGCGCAGCTGGCCGAGTCCTGTTGGAAAAGCCCCCGTGTTTCCCCTGAGGCGTGTTTTTTGGACGCTTATTTGCTTACTTATTTATTTATTTTGCAGAGAGGTTTATTCCCAGTTGTGCCCCATCCCCTCCAGGTCCCAGCTCCCAGCGGGGCTCTTCTCCTTCCCACTGAAAGCACCCCCGCCCCCATCGCTGCCCCCTGGCTACCCCTGCTCGCCAGCCAGCCAGCTCCTTTGCCCCAGGCAATCTCCCCCCACACCCGGGTTTGCTGCTTGCAGGTGATCGTGGGCCAGACTCCCGGGAGAGGCCTTGGCAGGTGGCTGTCCTCACCTGGAAGGACTTTCTGCGCCCGCTCTGCTGCTTGAGAGGGTAGTTAAGTTTCCCCGCACCACCGCCCCTTGCTCACCCTGCGGCGCTGGAGGGCGGGGACGGGGATGTTGCTCGGGGATCCTTTGCAAGAGCAGGAAGGGGGTTGGCTTGGAGAGTTTCGTTGCCCTGATTTCCCCCGGCCGAGCTGCGCCACCCGCTGCTAGGGACACCCTGGCTGAGCGTAACCCACAGCACACTGGGAACATGCCTGGGCTGAATGGGCTGAAGGCCCGCCCTGGGAACACACGCGCGTTAATGCCGCGCTGACGGGGCTGGGAGATGATTTGGATCGGACGCCCAGTCGTTTACCCGCGAGGCTTCAATGGCCATTGACTCCAGTTCGCCTCCATTGCTCCGAGGCAAGGTGCTGAGTCGGATGCAACAAGCCCGCCTAGACTGGCTGGGCTCGACTGCGAGACAAGGCGCCCACGCCGTCCCCGACGTGTTGTCTGTTCTGCTGGGGACAGGCGAGCTCCAGCCTGGGCTCTGGGCGGGTCTCCATGCACTCACAGAGTCTCAGAAAATCCAGGCTGGGAGGTCATCTATCGGACCAGCTCAAAGGACCAGCCCCGACTAGATCATCCCAGCCAAGGCTCTGCCTGCTTTGGTCTTAAAAACCTCCAAGGGTGGAGAGTCCACAACTTCTCTGTCCCAGTGCTTCACCACCCTCCCAGTGAGACAAGTATTTCCTAATATCCAACCTAAACCTCCCTTGCTGCAACTTGACACTGTTGCTCCTTGTTCTGTCACCTGCCACCACGGAGAACAGTCCAGCTTCCATCCTCTGTGTAGCCACCCTCCAGGTAGCTGAAAGCTGCTATCACATCCCCGCAGTCGTCTCTTTTCCAGACTAAATAAGCCCAGTTCCCCCAGCCTCTCCTCCGAAGTCACGTGTCCCAGCCCCCTCACCGTTTTCATTGCCCTCTCTTGGATTCCCTCCAACTTGTCTGCATCCTTTTTCTAGTGGGGAGCCCAAAACTAGATCCAGTACTCCAGATGTGACCTCACCAGTGCTGAATACCGGGGAGTAATCATCACTTCCCTCCATCTGCTGGCAGCACTCCTGCTAACGCAGCCCAGTATTCTCTGGGTAGCCTATTGCAGTGCTTCACTACCCTCCTGGTGCGAGTTTTTTTCCTAGTAGCCAACCTAAACTGCCCTTGCTGCAACTTGAGATCATTGCTCCTTGTTCTGTCATCTGCCACCACTGAGAACAGCACCCTCGCTAGGAGCTCAGGACTGCAGGACCTAGCTGGGGTATCTGTGAACCCTTACTCTGAACAAGGGAAGACGGGGGGAAGGGGGGGGGCGGATCTGATAGCAGCCTGCAGCTGCCTGAAGGGCTGTCCCACAGAGGATGGAGCTGGATGGTGACAGATGACAGAACAAGGAGCAGCCGGCACAAGTTGCAGCAAGGGTATTAGGAAACACTTTCTTGCCAGGAGGGTAGTAAAGAGCAGGTTATCCAAGGAGGTTGTGGGCTCTCCATCCGTGGAGGTTTTTAAGACCCGGGTGGGCACAGCCTTGGCTGGGGTGATCTAGTCGGGGGTGGTCCTGCTTGGAGCAGAGGGTGGGATATTACATGACCTCCCGAGCTCCCTTCCCACCCGACTTTTCCGTAGCTCTCTCATTTGGCCCGAAAGGAGCGTGAGGCCGGCAGCCAGCCCGGCAGATCGGACAGGGCTCCCAGGCTGCTCCCAGCACAGCCCCGGGGCGCCTGGTGCGAGAGGCGTCTCCTCCCTGCCAGCCTCCGCCCCGGGAGGAGACGCTCCTCGCGCCAGGCGCGCTGCGGGACGCTGCTGGAGGACTCCCCGCGCAGCGGAGTGAAGCCGGGCAGGGGCAGGGCTGTAGCGCCCGGCCAGGGCTCTTCCCACCATTTCAGCCCTCCCGGGGCCCTGCCCCGTCCCCAGCCCTTGGGGCCGACCGCTTCCCCCCGGGCCGCGAGACGGGGAGGATGTCGGCGCGGAGGCCCGGCTCCTTCCCGGGGCGGGGGGCTCCCCTGCCTGCAGCATGCACGGGGGTACAGCCCGGGGCACGCGTGGGGCTAACGCTCCCTGGCAAATATCCACCCTCCATTCCTCTCACACAGATTTATGTACCAAATGCATAGGGTTGTGTGTGTGTGTGTGATGTACCAAATACATAGGCTACACATACACGTTTATATTAAATAGATGCGTATGTAGTATATATATACGGGGTACATAACGTACATTATGTGCATTATCTGTATTATGTACCAAGTCTGTGTGGCTGTGAGTAGCCTATGTATTTAGGGCATAGTATGTATGTACCTGCATATTTGGTATATATATACCCACTATACCAAATATGTAGGGTAGATATCTGTTACGTACTAAATACAAAGGGTACACACACACCCTGTACCGAATACGTAGGTACATATATGTATTATGTACTAAATATATAGGGTACATACCTATATGCATTGCCTATTTGGTATATAATGCCTATGTATCCCGTGTATGTCGTATATACATAGTGTACATTGTGTACATTTTATGTATTATGTATCAAATATGTGTGTGTCCACCCTATGTATTTGGTATTGATATACCCTCTGTGCCAAATATATCAAATACACACACACACACAAATAGAGTACGTATCTGTTATGTACCAAATACATAAAGTACACACATACACATACAGATGTGCATACCCTCTGTACCAAAACTGTAGGGTACATACCTGCTATGTACCAAATACATCAAAGTGCACTCACATATCTATCTAT
>NW_017728886.1:152507137-152510712 GCF_001723895.1 Crocodylus porosus
AGGCCGGGGAAGCGCTGGGCTTGGCGCTGAAGCCAGGAGGAGCAGTAAAAAGCAGAGGAAAGGGGCGTGGGAGAGAGCCCCAAACCCGGACTGCTGTCCTTGCTCAGGCTCCTCTGCCCAGGGAGCTGCCAGCCAGAGGCAGGGATGCTGGGGTTAATTTCTTTCCAGACCTAAGGCAGTTGCCATTATTGTGCCCAACACCAAACTATATACAGCAGGCTGCACATTTTAGTACCCATCCACGAGTTGGAAATCAGTCATTTCCCTGGAGTCAGGGGTGTTGTGCCTCTCATACAAGTGAGCTTTTGAAGTAGCCAGGATGTCCAGTGAGACACCCAACTGCCTACACATCTAGGTGCAAATGCAATAGGCACCTGCTGCACTTAGGATCACAGGACTCCCAGTTACCAAATATCCATGACAAACTATTAAGGTCTCCTAGAAATTCCTCTTTTTTTCCCCCTCCTGGAAGAAAATAGGCCATAGACCACAGTTCTTTGGTAGCTTGTGTTGGAAAACAAGCTCCCAGAAGTTTCAGAGGGCTTGCACTTGAACTCCCTGATCTGATTTTTAGGTGACTAAAGGGCTCCAGATACAGAGGTCAGTGAGAGAGGTGGATTCTGTGTAAAATACAGTAAAGCCATGATAACAGTGACTAGAATACGCTAAGCTGAGGTTAGATATTTATTCTGGCAGCTGCTTTTTCATTCCATACTATATTTAACTTAGCAAAGAGGATTTTTTTTTAAAGGGGGGATTTTTTTGTTTGCTATTTAATAACTGCCAGCTCATCTTCGAACTTGGAAATCCCACACCCTGTCCCATTTCAGCTCTAGTAATGGAAAGCCTGAAGTTGGAATATAAGTGACAATATAAGTGATAATGGGCAAGGAGGAACTCTCTTTAGCTCTCACATGTGAACAGCAAGCACATTCTTTCTGGTTTATGAAGTCAGCAGAAAATGAGTCTAAAATAAGGAAGAGTGATAAAGCAGCCCCAGTGCAAGGTATCAGTTCTAAATATAATATCATTGATGCTGTAATACCTAAATAAATTGTTCTTTAAGGATCTGGTCTTACTCCCTCTTTTTTTTTCAGGCAAGCCTTCAATACTACATTGGAAGGGCATTGAAATAAATGGAACTGCTCCCAATGTACAGTTAACCACATGTTATGTCTCTATCAGTATGTTCTGTTCTGCAGTGGGACTGGGAGAGAGTTTAAGACAGAATCCTTAGCCAGGTGCACAAAGGAATTGCACACCCTAAGGGATATTTACTTTACATACAGAATCACACATTAAATGAATGAGAACACTTTTATTGAATGTATTATTGGAATAATAATGCCTTTGTACATTCTGAACCATAAGAGCTTTAAATAAGTCCATGTGACCTGCTGATAAAAGATACCCTTAGAAATTTGATTTAAACATATGGACACCTGATAGATGGTTTCAGATCCAAAGCAGGAATTATACTCTGGTAATAATATACACATATTTGTGTTTCTAAATGTTTAGATGAAAAAGAAATTCCCCTGATTCTTCAGTTTTCTTAGTTGAATGCTACCAAGAAGAAAAATTAAAAAGTAATTGAATTATATAGGCCAAGTCCCTACATTTACTAAAGTAAATAGCAAAACTTCCACTGACTTCAGTAGAAGCAGGACTGGGCTCTTTCTCAGCTTCTCCATGTTACAATATATCTTGTTGATTTGCAGTGATTTTCATCTGAATATCTCAGAGCATTTAAGATTATATAATGACCTTTAAAAACAGAGGGGAAAAGCCCTAATTAGTTGTCTTGTTGTTAGCGTCTCTCTCCAGATAAAAGCTGAGGTAAAGCGTAGCTGGGGGATTTTCGTGAGGTCATGCTGTGGGTTTGTGGTAGAGTAAGGAACATAAACCATGCATTTTATTTCCTATTTCCCTGAAGTAGCCAGCTATGGCAGTGCCTCGCAGTTCTAGTACCAGTCAAAAGTGAGCTGAAAGTGCTCGTTACATCTGAAAAACAGGCCATTTTTGCAGAGGTGCCTAAATTTTAAATGTCTGACTTGGGGTACCCAAGATAGTATCCTAGATATCTGATGACACTTCAGTACATTCACTCAAGCCACAAAAAAGTAAGATAGAACCAGAGGGGTTTTTTTTTGAATGAATTGCTGTTGTGATTCAAAAACAACTTTATAAAACAAAATCTAATATTTCCTATGGTGGAATTTAAGTGAAATATATTTTTACGTATTTATGCTAACCCTGACAATACTGTCTGTGAGGCATATATATTTTATGTGTAAAATAATTACAAAAAGACATATTCCTGGGAAATGACTGTTGGAGGCTCTGATGTCCAGAACAATATTCATCTGCACAAAAATCCAAGCAATGTTTTTAACAAGAAACTTACCAAGCTATGGTCTTTAATCTAGAACAGCTTGCCTCCAGCTGCAATTCATTTAGCTTTTAACATTATTTTTAACCATTGTCCTCACAGGTGCCTCTATCTCATGATATTTTATGGAACTAAAAGCAATCCCATATAGCTAAGTGACTTGTCACTCGCATGTATTTGCTCTAAGGGAAAAGAACCCAAACAAACAGCAAACAGGATGCCTTTCCGGTTGGTGGTCGGTCTTATGAGATGACTTTGTTTGGCTAAGCTTTGTTTAGATGTCATTTTACATTAGCATGTGAAAGAAAAGAGGGCTTAATTTTCTGAACTGTTCCTGTGCAAAACGTTTTGCAAGTAGGAGGAAAAATAGGCTCTGTATTGGACTAGAACCAATAATGTAATTTGGCTATTTTATGCTGCCCACCTGGCAAAAATTTGCCATAACACTACTGAGATAAGCATTGGGAGCACCAGCGCAATACAGATGTAATCTGTTGGTCGTGAACTGCTGATGTAATGACTTTTAGGCTAGCCTCCTCCCTTTGGAGCACCGAGAAGGGGGTGTGGTTGGAGAACAAAGGTTATTACTAGGATAGGCCTGCATTGCATAGATCCCAGGTGTTTTCAGGTTCTTGGGTTCATTGCAGCCAATTTTTGAACCAAACCAGAGCTAGACTGCTATAACTCAGTGTACAGGCACTGATCCTTAACCCACATAGAAGCAGCATCAGGACAATCCTCAACAGCACATCAACAAGTATTGTAGCTACCCCTCACCTCCGAAAATCAGGCCCAGTATTTCAAAGAGTTATCATACAGAAACAAAGCCTTGCTTCATCTAGTTCAGATTTTTTTCAGCTGCAAAAGAAGTATCTGGTAATTGTGATAGCCTCAAAACTGACAGTTAATATTAATTTGTTCTTTTTTATTGAAAGCCTACCAGCACTGAGGGTACTGCCACAGAAATATGGACACTTGGAAAGTGGAGAAAAAACAGAAATGACTGGAAAACCATGGAACGGGCTACATGCACATATTAAAAACTACTGGACAACTACATGGAAACAAGGAGGCTAGAAATGCACCACACCATATCTGAGATATGTTTTCGGACACATTTGCAAAAAGAGGTCAAAATGTCACAATTTTTCTTACTCTTGAACACACAAGGGAAGTATATTAA
>NW_017728886.1:152510812-152520130 GCF_001723895.1 Crocodylus porosus
CTCCAGCTGCAATTCATTTAGCTTTTAACATTATTTTTAACCATTGTCCTCACACGTGCCTCTATCTCATGATATTTTATGGAACTAAAAGCAATCCCATATAGCTAAGTGACTTGTCACTCGCATGTATTTGCTCTAAGGGAAAAGAACCCAAACAAACAGCAAACAGGATGCCTTTCCGGTTGGTGGTCGGTCTTATGAGATGACTTTGTTTGGCTAAGCTTTGTTTAGATGTCATTTTACATTAGCATGTGAAAGAAAAGAGGGCTTAATTTTCTGAACTGTTCCTGTGCAAAACGTTTTGCAAGTAGGAGGAAAAATAGGCTCTGTATTGGACTAGAACCAATAATGTAATTTGGCTATTTTATGCTGCCCACCTGGCAAAAATTTGCCATAACACTACTGAGATAAGCATTGGGAGCACCAGCGCAATACAGATGTAATCTGTTGGTCGTGAACTGCTGATGTAATGACTTTTAGGCTAGCCTCCTCCCTTTGGAGCACCGAGAAGGGGGTGTGGTTGGAGAACAAAGGTTATTACTAGGATAGGCCTGCATTGCATAGATCCCAGGTGTTTTCAGGTTCTTGGGTTCATTGCAGCCAATTTTTGAACCAAACCAGAGCTAGACTGCTATAACTCAGTGTACAGGCACTGATCCTTAACCCACATAGAAGCAGCATCAGGACAATCCTCAACAGCACATCAACAAGTATTGTAGCTACCCCTCACCTCCGAAAATCAGGCCCAGTATTTCAAAGAGTTATCATACAGAAACAAAGCCTTGCTTCATCTAGTTCAGATTTTTTTCAGCTGCAAAAGAAGTATCTGGTAATTGTGATAGCCTCAAAACTGACAGTTAATATTAATTTGTTCTTTTTTATTGAAAGCCTACCAGCACTGAGGGTACTGCCACAGAAATATGGACACTTGGAAAGTGGAGAAAAAACAGAAATGACTGGAAAACCATGGAACGGGCTACATGCACATATTAAAAACTACTGGACAACTACATGGAAACAAGGAGGCTAGAAATGCACCACACCATATCTGAGATATGTTTTCGGACACATTTGCAAAAAGAGGTCAAAATGTCACAATTTTTCTTACTCTTGAACACACAAGGGAAGTATATTAAATGTCCATTGTTCTTCTGGGCAGCCATTGCAACTTCTGTTACAGAAGGTATAGAGTTATAACTGTGATTCAGCTGCACACCCTGATTTCAGAGGCAGATTGCGCAGCCCCAGCATATTTGGAAACAACACTGCCCAATGACTGAGAATCAGTCCAGTTATCATTACCTGTTGCAATTTTGCATTGCGTTTTAAATGTGTGAATTTATGCTGTTAGGAAACTTTTCTGAAAGTGGAGGTGCCTAAAATTAAAGCCTGAATTTCTTTTACTGGGCCTTTGGCGCCCCCATGTGCCTTATTTTGTTTAAACCTGCAGAAGAGTTATTAAAGTTTTTTTCCCTTTTAGCTGGACAAATGCAACATTGTATTTCTGGTCCAAAAATAATTCACCCTTCCTAACAGAGAGAGTTTGGAGAAACTGAAGAAGTGTTATCCAGTGGTTAGGTTAAAGTTGGCTCCATGAAATTTTCCATTAGCTCTGCCTGCATAGTCTCTATCAGACCATAGTATTATCAGAGTTGCCAACTCTGTGATTTTATCTTAGTCTTTGTTGTAGTTGGAAGTTCTTCTCAATTCCCCAGCTCCTGAAGTCAGGGATTATGAGAGAATCTCATTTTGCATTAAAAAAAAAACAAAAAAACAAAAAAAACTTCTAGCTGTTATGATTGTGGACTGAAACTGAAAATGTGAACCCTACAGGATGGAAAACTAGAAGACAATTAAAAATAATCAAATGGGGGGAGGTTGTTCCTTTTTGTTTTGCTTTGTTTTGTTTTTTAATCTCATGGGTTCTTGGCAGCTGACTCATGACTTTTGAATGCTCAAGACTGTCAAGACTTGTCTTCGGTGGAATGTTTGTCTGTAGCAGGGCTGCGTGTCTCTGTGTTTTTCAGAGGAGGAGGGAAAGTAGAAGGATTTCTATAAAAACTGTAGGAAAACTCTACCGGGGGCTGCAAGTACCATCTATGGGATAGATCCATTTGATTGATAACCGAAGCATGGACAGGTGACATGAATGACCCACGGTAACTGTAAGCTAATGGAAGAGCGAAAGAGAAATGGGGCCCTGTTTTGTCCTGAAAAGCACTGATAAAAGGGACTGGCAGCTCTGGGTAATGGGAGTCCTCTCTCCCTGCCCTGTATTGTGGCCATATCTATTGATTTTAAAACATGGATGAAATTGACATTTTTGATCCGCTTTTTAAGGCTGTGCTGAAAACACACATCAGGGTAGATGACATTAGATAAATGTGGCAGGCAACTGCTTGCTCCAGTACTTGATTTCACTCAGGACATACTTATCCTCAGCAATTCAAAGTGGACCTGGAGGCACCTGCGTTATTCCTCTTTTCTCATCTACTGGACAGCTGGGGTTCTCGGGAACACAATCCAACACAGGTCTTTGAGAGCTGAGCTGGTTCTTTTATCTTCCACCATTGGAGTGATTTTTACACCATTCACTCTTCTTTGACAGCTTCACTTGTTCATAGGTGAACTGCTCACTAACTTTTACCAACAAAGACCAATACCAAACTTAAAAAATGTGGCAGTCTTAGAAGAAACTCTTTATCCATCTGATTTTCCATCAAAATTCTACTCCTTGTCTGGGTTTACCAGGCTGTTCCATAAAATGTCTCAATTGCCTCTGTTTTGCTTTTGTTGTTTGTTTTTCTTAAAGACTAGTTCACAGATTTCTTGCCAGGGAGTCAGCTGATTTGCATCTCACTGTTTACCAGACTAAGAATTTCCTTTGCAAATCACAAATGCCACAAGGTGTGCCCTGTTAAGGATATTTTGTCTTGGGGCCTGCTTTTCTTTGGTAGAAAAAGCCAGAAAGCAGCTATGAGCCAAGAACAGGAATTCCCCAGTCCCCAGAGTGAAGATGGAAGGTTACAGAAAAATTCAAACCATCTAACCATCTGGACTCCATGGATGCATCCCCGTGAACACACCTGTCTCCAGCACCACAAACTGCATGTACCACATGCACACATGTTCACCGCACTGCTAATTCACAGCATAGTGGGTTTTTCTGACACCAGAAGATGGGGTTTTTTGACACCTGAGGCAACACTTGTTTCTGTTCCTGGGGATGTGCCCCATGGTGGCATAACTGGACCTGAAGAAGGATGGTAATTGCCTCACCATTTATTGGTCATACTATCTCATATGGCAAGTCTTTGGCCAGATTATGCATCTCCACTTATCCATGTTTTCTCTGTGTGTGTGTGTGTGTGTGTGTGTGTGTGTGTGTGTGTGTGTGTGTGTGTGTGTGTGTTTACATCCATGTGCATGCATTGGATAACATGGAAAAAGTCTGACTAATGAGAATTTTTAACTAGATACATAGTATATCCAGGGTCAACTCTGTTTTAAGATAATCAGCATCTCATAGGAGGTGAGAATGACTATTTTATGCAATATAACAAATATGATTTCGCAAAAAACAGTATGTACAAAAGGTACATATCTTTAAACATCTGTATTTTTCAGATGCCTGAAGGGATTTGGCTGTCAGTCTTGGGTCCTCTTATTGCAGAGCTGCCCTGGAAATACCACACACAGAGTGTAGGGTGCATGGAAGAGGAGAAAGAAAGACAACCTGGAAGAGAGACGAAGGGCCCATTACAAAATCCAACAAAGTCAGTGGAAGAGTTCCCATCTGAGTAGGCCCACAGAGAACTCACAAAACATCTAGATAAAGCATTTTCTTGGATTTTAAGGCCAGAAGGGACCATTATGATAATCTAGTCTGACTTCCTACACAACGCAGGCCATAGGACTTCCCTCAAGACTTCTTCCATCAAGCTAAATTATTTCTGGTTTAGCTGGAGCATATCTTTTGGTAAGACATCCTGTCTTGTTTCAAGGACTTCAAGAGTTGGGGAAATTGGTTGCATTTCTGAATAAACTTGTTCCAGAAGTTAATTACCTTCACTATCTAAAACTTGTGCCATTTTTCCCTTTTCAGTTTTGTTACACTTAAAGTTCCAGGCATTAATTTTTTATGTTTTTTTCGGCTACATCAGAGTTCCCTAGTTTATCTTCTTCCTGGGTATCTAATTCTGGTAGGCATAAACAATCTCTTAACCTTTTCTTAGATCAGTAGCTCCTAACTGGTGGCTGTTAGATTCAAGGTACCCCTTGCTAGAATCGAAGCTCCCCCTTGGAAAAATGGCAGCTTTTAGCCTTCACTCATTTTTTTGACTACCAAAAAATAATAGAGCAGTTGTTCTGTCATGAAGAGCTCAGAAAAAAAACCACATCAGGTCATAATATTTTTGACACTATTAACTCCTGTTTGAAATTTCTGGGTTAATCCTATAAATCACATATAGATAGTCACATATCTGACACTAGTAATATAGAGCAGCACCCTCCAGCACCCTTAAAATAATATCATGGCCCCTTAGAGATTCCATAAACACATATAAATTGCCCTGAAAGAAAAGCCTGGGACTAGGAAAACCATTTCTGGCCAAGATTCTCCTCAGCATTTTATTTAAGCATATACTGAAAAAGTGATGACTACATCAATTTTGAGGGTTCAAGTAAAACTGCTTGCTTTTACGTTGTCCCTTCCTTGCTCCTTCTTTTCTTCAAGAAAAAAAAACTTTTTTTTCCTTTAACAAGGAAAATAGACTTGTAAAATTGGTATTCTGTGAGGTCGGCACACCTAAGGCCCCAGAAATTAGCTTCAGGGGAAATGTGTTGGGGTTTTTTTAATCGTATTCATACACAATTTAGCATGTTATCTAAATAATGGAGCCATTCTCCTCTCTGTGAAACGCGGGGTGCAACAGAATTTATAAGGTCAAATCACAGTATACATAAAGCTTCAAGGGGCTGTGGAAATGGGCTGCAGGCTGGTTCTACCATATTTATACAACTTTTTGCAGATTAAGTACAATAACATAAAGTAATAGCTAAAATTTCCCAACAGAAATGGGCCGCCTACATTTTAAACTAAATTAGTTTCACACTTAATGGCTTCATCTACTCAATTACAATTTAGGGAGGCTGCACCGCTGCTGGAAAGGAAATTGTACAGTATGGATACTGATTATAGACAGCATTATTCATGCAACTATTGGGAGCCAGAGCACTACTAATACAATATTTTCTATGCCTAAGAACTAATAGAAATTGCCATAAAATAAGTCCAAGAAACTAATAGTCTCACACCCTGATGACAATGAAACTCGTGTATAAGTACACAGAACTTACATCATCAGAATGCCATCCTTAATGAAACCGATTTGGTGGATAAGAGCTTATATTTCATCACCCTTAGCTCTCCAAACTCTGTTCCATATTTGTTTGTAGAGAGAAGTCTGTGCTGTTGGAGAATCATTTCAACAATAGGTGATTAGTCCCAAATTTGACTCACATCAAAACAGTGTTTTACACATGAGCCTTAATTGGCAATTAGCTCAAATTGGCTTTGATTGTTCCTAGGCAAAGTGTTAATTCCTGTACTTTACAGGTACTTAATATGGGACAATGGGCTTGTCCATCTATAAGGTCTGGGGTTTGCTGGAGACACAACTCTCAAGCTGGTCATCTGTTTTCAGCCAGGGTGTTGAGAAATCTCAGCCTAAGATGTTCTATTCCAGTTGAGCATGGGTGTGTCTATTAACAATAGACTACTACCCAAGTGTAAAATAGTAAGAGATGTTGGAAATAACAGAAAAGAACCCTAGAGCTACACAAACTTCCTGCTTCATACTTCTCCCAAAGTTGGTGCCAATTTGCCTGGACTCAGTAGAAAAATAATCACATCTCACTAGGGGATTACTACCTACAATTTATTGAAACTCAGATGTTGCAAAACACACCTAAGAAGTAATATAAGTGTATAACACATTGCAAATGGCAGTTTGATTTCAGATGAACTAACAAATTAATCTGTGATTCACAAATGACTCAGTTCAGCACTTCTCTTTGATACATTAGCTCAACCCAGCCCTTTCTATTCAGATTT
The DNA here is from genome assembly GCF_001723895.1 of Crocodylus porosus. Classification (NCBI taxonomy): domain Eukaryota; kingdom Metazoa; phylum Chordata; order Crocodylia; family Crocodylidae; genus Crocodylus; species Crocodylus porosus. The sequence goes on from NW_017728886.1 coordinate 152,516,931, forward strand.
AAATGAGCCAATAGAATAGTCACGGAACTTAATGTCTTGCTTACAAAGCCATTTTACAAAGTTTAACTACAGTTTTAAGTACAAAATTGGGCAATTCCACCAAAACATTCGAGTACTTTATTAACTATTCTTATGCTAAAAGTATCAATACCAAACATTTGTTTCAATTTTTAATTCTCCAAAACATGAGGGGGAAATGAAATATTACTGCTTTAGTAGTGCTGGTGACATTGTAGCCATGATGGTCCATGAAGTTAAGTGATGGGCAAGGATTTTATGGGTGATATCTTTAATACCTTTAATTCCTCACAACCATCCATCCTGGAGGCCCCAAATGCAGAATGGAGCACTGGCCTTTGAATAGCAATGGATGGCAGAAGCAATGAAGAAACACACAGTCAGGAAAACAAAAACCTCCCATATCCAGTCCTCATCCTCTCCTGCCCCTGCTGCAGCTGATTGTTCAAAGCAAAGATTGGACTTAAGTCACTTACATACTCACATGACCTAGCCTCCACCTAGCTTCATTCTCTTCCCTTTACCTCTTTCTCCTTTTCTCTTTTTCTTTCCCACTTCTTTTCTCTCTTCTTCCTTCCGCTCCCCCCTCCGGATGCAGTTGTCTCCGCCCGCGAAAGCTGAAAGTATATCTACCTATCGATCTTTAAATAGACAACCCATATAGTTGGGATAAAGTTAGTCACGTTTTGGAATGCTTTGCCTTCTACAGTGTGTAGGTCCAATACAAGATATCACCCCACAAAAACCCCTTGCCTCTCACATATATTGCTGAACTGGAATTCAAAGTTTCCAGTATTTCTAGCATCAGTTAAATAACTGATTAATTACCTAATTAATATTAGGTAAAAATCACAAGGTCCTTAAGAATGAAAAAATATCACAATATCATACTTCTCATAAATTCACTTACACTGAATTCCTTAAAGACTTCAGTTGATACAAATTAAAATTTTGAATTATTTTTTCCTGGGCCTCAAACCACCCTCCCCCTTTTTTGTTACTATTAGAAAAAAACGTTGTGATGCATTAGTCAACACTGCTATCTAGTGGCATATAACATAAACCACAAAGAAACTACAGCATCATTGATATTGTTAGTCTATAAATCCTTTTTTTTTTTTTTCTTTATCCAGTGGGTGGCACTTAGTAACATTTGTACTGATAATCCAGTCAAGCAACAGTTTGCTACTGATCAGGGTAATGTGGAAAATATACTGAAGGTATAATACAGTTTAAAGGAAGCATGTTTGTTTAACGGTTACATGTTATCCTTTTATCAAAGACAAAATGCACATTAAAATCTTGGCAAATTCTAAAATCTTTATTTGTGATTCTTTTGCAGGTAAAATCCCACATTAATTTTGCATGTATAAGTGACCTTTGTCATTACACTACTGTCTGCAGGACTGAGTAAGCCTTTTTAAAAAGAGCTTCTGCACATGTCTGTTCAAAATACACACACCTCTCTTACATTTGCTTTTCTGGAGACTGCTTAGTAATTCTGCTCACAAGGATGTACACTGACACTTTGAACAGTATATGGTTATTGCAGAAAAATTCTGAAAAGCAAGTTTCACATGTAAGTTTTCAGTTTTTCTACTGGAAATCTGATTTTAAGACTTATGCTCATCTATTAGGGAAAGGAGATATGCCTCCTTCATGTCACTTGCCTTTTCTTGCACTTCTGTCCTTCCATGGCCCTTTTCTTTCCCCCTCCTAAGTTCCCTGCTGTCCCACTGATATCCTATGCCTTTAATTCAGCCCATCACAGCTCAATATTTCAGCAGCAGCAGCAGCACAGATGATGTTTCTAAACATTTTAAAATAACTTACAGACAGTGCAATATTAACTACTGCCTAACGCACACTTAAAAAGACACTTCCATGCGAGTGTGACCTGGACCAACTGCTGCAAGGAACAACTATGGGAAGAAAAAAAGAAGAGAAAATACTGAAATCATTCATGTCTTTGTACAGAGCCTTTTTGGCTCAATGAGTAGAGAGACAGGTTGAAGCTGCCCACAGCCTGATGCAAACTGCATGGTGGGGGAAAGAAGGGGTCATGACACCACAAGCCCACAGAGGCTGGGGAGGCACAGTGAGCTCCTGCAGACAGTGGCGGTGCTGTTGGTGGCAGAAGCGTGGCAGTGGCAAGCAGGGACCTCCTGCAGGCAGCCATGGTGCTGTCAGTGGTGGGGAGGGGGTGGCAAGCACCGACCAAAGATTGGCGACCACCTACAGACACCGCTGGCAGTGGCAGCAGTAGCCAGCAGTGGTTGCGGACTGCCCACAGACGCCAGTGGTGGTGTTGGCGAGGAGTGGGGAAGGTGGCGAGCAGCGACTGCCTGCAGGCACCGCCAGTAGGGTCAGCAGCATCGTTTTGCAGGGGGTGCACCGCCATGCTCAGGGGGTGCACGTGTACCCACTACACATCGCCAGGGGGGTCATTTCCAGATGAGGAAAGCTCAACTGTTCTTAATTCAAGAAGAAAAACTCTTTGCATCCTAACTGGGAAACACTATATTTGTATTACGATGGCTAAAGACAGAGATGACATGTGTCACATTATTCATGATTAAAAGATAGACAGATTCAAAAAAAAGGGGAAAAAAGAGCCACGGGTGATAAACTGAAACGGCAGTGGCCAGGAGCTCAGGACCTGCAACTGAGCTTCTGGCCACTGGGCATTAGGTGTTACTACTAATGGAATTGGATGGTGAATCTACTAGCTCTGCACCTTTAAAATGCTGTTTCTCATTCTTTTTTCAGTTTCCCAATTTAACAAATAAAGCAGTTCTGTGTCGAGGCACATGAAGCTCCCAGGCTATGTTTTATTTTCTGAGGGAGCTGAGTGGGATGTGAGGTTGAGAACTGACTACATACTTAATCATGGAGCAGCTGCCACATCTGTGTTATGACAAAACAAGGCTCTGCTGAACCCACAGAAGCTCTCACAATAGAAGTGAAGTCACTAGCTGACCACTGGTTATTTACTGACAGGGACAAAAATTATTCTGGATCTTATGCCTGTAACTGTCTTATAGTTTTTAGCAAAGACTTTATATTATTTTCTCTTTTTTTTTGTGTAACTGCCGCGCTGCACTCTCACATTTATGTAACCTTGAAGTAGACTGTTAATCAAAATGAACGCTTTGTACTTCTCTCCACTGGCATTAAGCTAC
>NW_017728886.1:152520760-152522344 GCF_001723895.1 Crocodylus porosus
AAGTCTAGGAATGGCCGATAAATCAGCAGTATTAGCTCAACTACCACAAAGCAGAAAACAAAATAAAGTGTGTGACACTACACAGGTCAAAAATAAAGAAAGGAACAACCATATCACAGCACTGATCATCTTTACTTTGAGCTGGTCACTTATGGAAAGCCAATGACTTCCTTCACAGATCTCCTCAGAGGTTCCCAAACACAGAAACATTCCTAGTTTATGTTTAACCAGGATGCTTTTGCAATTGATGCTAATGCACATAGCAAAGCCAATATCCTGAATCATAAAAGATCACAGAACTTGCACATAAATTAGGCGAGCAGAAGTGATGCAATGGCCCTGCAATGGACAAGCACTACACCATCTCAGAACTTACCTGGATACTTGTGATGGCCAGAACCAAAAGGGTTAATGAGCTACTTATAGCAAAAAGAAAATGTTTTTTGAATATCTGAAATAGAGCTTATGAAACTGTTTCCTGCCTGTCTGGAGTATAACCCATAAGAATATATATATAACTGTTTGCATTGATCATGAGACAGACATAAGTGTTTAAAAAGCAGAACTAAAGTGAAACTGCAGATTGAGCTGATTCAGTAAATTTTTGCTTAAAATCAGTAAAATTAACGAATCTAACCACAAGGTATAATTAACATATTGGGTTGAACTTGGGTGGGGACATGTTAATCTCAGACCCCAAACTGAAGTGGTGTGATTTGCTTATTGGGTAAACCCAAGCTTGGGCAGTAACTTATTATAATAATTTCTAACACCTTTTAACCCTGTAGGGTAACAGCTATAGGGTAAGATTGTGAGTGGCTCTAAAGCCAACAGATTACCATTAACAGGATATAAAAGAACACGTACGTTAAGTGACCAGCAGGAAGGACGGAACAGAATGGTCACTGCTGTCCCATGCCCCCTGGATCTCTTAGTCCCAGTGTAAGCGAGGACCAGATCCTAACTGAGGGACCTTCCCCGGTATCTCCCTCTGACAGCGTGGATCGGGGATGCCTGACTTCGCTGAAGCAACTTGATGTGTACCTGACACTGAGGGACTATCAATAAGTTGCTAACCAAGTGGGAACTCTTTGTTAATTTGTCTGTCTGTTTTTATTATCACTGCCAATTTTTAACTTTTATTATTATGTTGTCTGTTTATTAGCTTAACCTTTTTATTAACTGTTATACATGCAAACTATGTCTTTTATTGTTATAAATAAAATCCATTTTTACTGTCATAAGTGAAACTTGTTCTAACTTCCCTCCTAACATCACCTCCTCGATCCCAAACAAAATAGCCCAGTGGCTAATACAGTTGCAGTATCTGGTCAGCCTGCAACTAAATTGATATACTCACAGTGTCCAGCTGGCCTGTGACAGATACTAAATTGATCAAACTGGAACGCGAGAAACCTTTCATCTCTATCAATCAAAATGAGCATATGTAACAATTTAGGGCAATCTAGGTGTTGAAGCAAAATTCTGAATATAGGTGCTGCCAATGCCTGAACTTAGTTTGACTGAGAGTGGAAAACTCCATACAGGGTCAGAACTGCCCTTTCTATGACCTTTGGGCTTGTC
>NW_017728886.1:152522355-152526120 GCF_001723895.1 Crocodylus porosus
CCTCAGTTCTCCTCGCCAAAAACCCGGCCTGTTTTCGTGTTTAATTGCCACCCCGGCCCACCGTGACACTGGGGCTTGGTTCATCCCCCCGGGACACTAGGGAGTACAAAAAAGTGTACAACGTATACAAGGAGTACAAGGTACCTCCATGAGAGGATCTAGGATTTTGAAGAGGGGGATGCAGCCAACATGGTACATCATCATATGTAAGACAACACACTTTTGCTGTCCAGGTAAAAAAAAACTAGAAGATTTACTAATATGCTAAGGGCTGAGGGCTGTATTATTCTGTTCAAGATCAAAGCAAAAACAAATCAGGAGCAAGAGCTTGATCAGGGATTTGGTAGGGGACTAGCAGAGACTGCACACTCTCAGTGCATGGTTGTCATGGGCAGCTTCAAATACCCTGACGTCTCATGGGAAAAATCACTCAGCTAAATCCGATCAGTCACAAAGCTTCCTCACATGCACTGATGAGCTCTACTGTTACCAAGAAGTCTACAGACTGACAAAGGAGCTGCTGGACCTGGTACTGGCCAAACAGGATGATCTAGTGAGCAACCTGAGAATCAAAGGGAAGCTGGGAGACAGTGGCCATGAGTTGATCACTTTCTCTATCCATTGCAAATCTGGCAAATCAGTCAGAAGCACAAAAATCTTCAGCTTCAGGAAAGCCAACTTTCACAAGTTCATGAGTCTAGTTGTTGAGGTCCTGAGAGGCCATGATCTGAGAGGGAGGGGAGACCATGTTGAGTGGTCACTCCTTAAGGATTCAATCCTTGAAGCACAAGCGAAGTCCATTCCAGCCCGTAGGAAAGGTAGCAAGAGGGCTAGGCAACCCCTTGGCTCAACAGGGAACTCATGAACCTCCTGTTAGAAGTGGACATTGAGGCTCTACAGAACTGGCCACTCTCCAGACACTCATAGATGAGCAGTTTTGTAGGTTTGTCAAGAATGCAAAACAGTTCCACAAGCTGAGCAGGAAATGTCATCTTAATGTGGTTTAGCATCTTTGGAGTCAAAAAGGGATTTTTGCGTCTGCTTCTCTTTAGGCTCCATGCATTTCAAATTCCATGTAGTGTTGGACACAGAATACTGTAACAAGTCAGGGATTATGTCAATACAATAATACAAAGTACTTGAGGCGGTAGTGTCTTAGTTTAAGTTCTCTAGAGAAAAAAAATACTGTACTGCTGCCTGAAAGAAACTCCTGAGAATGGTTGAATATACAGAATATTTTCACCACAATATGTAAGTGAGAAAATGTGTACTGAAAAAGAAAAGCTTATAAAGGGTGGAAGTCAGGTAACACCACTAAGGAGGACTATTCAGCACTAGCCTGTACCTGTAGGGAGAGAACTAGTAAAGCTAAGGCTAATACCAAACTCAAACTGGCTACAGAAATCAAGGACAATATAAAGTCCTTCTTCAGATATGTGAGAAGTTGGGGAAAAAAACAAAGGCAACATTGGGCCCTTTCTAAACCAATTGGGGCAGCTGAAAACTGACAGCCAGGAAAAAGCCGGTCTCCTAAATGATTACTTTGCGTTGGTCTTCCACCAACCAGAGAGGATCACCCTGCCTGACAAGATGCAGGATTACCAGGGTAAGGGTAAACATATGCCCATCATTGGCATAGATCTTGTGAGGGAACACCTTGAAAGGCTGGACATCCACAAATCAATGGGCTTGGATGGAATGCACCCAAGTGCGCTAAAGGAACATTCTGACATCATAGCGCGGCCAATGGCAAAGATAGTCCAGAACTCGTGGTGCTCAGGCAAAGTATCTGAAGATTGGAAGAGGGCCAATGTGTTGCCTATCTTCAAGAAAGGGAGGAAGGAAGATCTGGGGAACTACAGGCCAATTAGTTCGACCTCAATCTCTGGAAAAATTTTGGAAAAAAAATAAAAAAAACATTAACAAAAGGCTAACAAAAGGCAACTTGCTGAGAGATAGCCAATACAGCTTCATTGCAGGTAGGTATTGCCTAACCAATCTCATTTCCCTCTATGACCAGGTAACATATCACCTGGACAAAGGAGAAGAGGTTGACATCATATATTTGGACTTCAAGAAAGCCTTTGACCCGGTGTCTCATAATGTCTTCATGGTAAAATTGGGAAACTGTAGCCTTAACAACTTTACCATCTGATGGCTGGGGAACTGGCTCAGTGGTCAGACCCAGAGAGCGATCATCGATAGAACCACATAAACATGGTGCATGGTGACCAGTGGCGTCACCCCGGGTTCTCTTTAATGTGTTTATAAATTACTCTGGTGTCAGAAGTGGACTGGCTAAGTGTGGTTGCACAAGAGGATAGTGTCGGGGGGAGGTAGAAGGGACAGTTCTGCCAAGGTTGCTACCGCCTCCCTGCATCGGAACCACTTACCAGGTGTTAAGGAGTGGCTCACCTATGAGTGGACGCTCTTAGCATGCGCTTGCCTCACCTGCCACGACTTTGATGATAATACTGATCGGTTCAGATAGTCCGGCGCGTGTCGTTCCAAAAATGAGACTCCTTAGTTTTTCACTGGTCCCACATTGATGAGGGCTCTGCCACCCCTACACCTCACCCTTTCCACCGGGACGTGGCCACCTATCTGGGCAGGCCGCGTATCAGGATATCACTCCCGTTTGTTCATAAAAGAAAAGCAAAGATCAACACAAAAGGGTATGGCCAGGGATTTCACAGAGCTTGGAGACTGCTTCAATCCTCAGCAGCCATTCTCCTCTCTTCCCCTGTATGCCACGGGGTTAGGACCCCTTCCCCAATTCTCAAAGAATGCTTCAGCCCTCTCTCAGGCTCCCTGAGACCACTCAGTCCCTCACTACCGGAGTGGCAGTCTCCCAGTCGGTGCTTGCTCCTCTGTTATAGTCTATACGGTAACTGGCCCAGCTGGGCTCCAGCTGCTCCTGGCAGCATCAAACAGTTCACAGCCTCCCTGTACCGGCTGCCTGGGCTCACAAGCCCCGCTGGGGCTTACCCTTACCCCAGAAGGTCCGGCTGCGTCTCAGGATGGCTTGCATCAGCCCGAGGGTGCTCCCGCCCATGTCAGCTCCTCCACTGCCCTCTTCCAGTTCTGCCCCGCGCTGGCCCGACGCCAGCGTCCCTTTTAGGCCGTCCCTGGCCAACTCAGCTCCTCCCTCTCTCGTGCACCTGGAAGAGGTGAGTTCCCGCCCAGCGTTCTGGGCTTGTGTGAGTGAGATTAACGCAATTGCGCCGGGGTGGGGAGCCCCGGAGTCCACCGGCTCCTTCTCTCCCTCACAGATAGGCTGGCAATTCAGGCTGACCTGGATGGGCTCACAAGGTGGGTGGATCAAAACCTGATTTAGGCATTCAATATGGAGGAAAGCAAGGTGCTCCACCTCGGGAGAAAAAATCTGCATCGTATTTATAGGCTCAGCAGTGCTACACTCACTAGCACCATGACCAAAAGAGACTTGGGAGTCTCACAAGACCACAGGATGAACATGAGCCACCAATGTGATGCTGCAGTCAGCAAAGCAACAAAGCTCTGGCTTGCATCTACCAATGCATCTCAAGCAAAACCCAGGATGTCATCCTCCTGCTTTACTCAGCCTTGGTGAGGCCACAGCTGGAATACTGTATCCAGTTCTGACCTCTGGATTTCAGAAAGGATGTAGAGAAGCTTGAAAGAGTCCAGAGGAGAGCCACATGCATGATTACAGGACAAGAGAGCAGGCCTTATGAGGAGAGGCTAAGAGCCATGGGATTCTTCAGCCTGGAAAAGCATAGGCTC
>NW_017728886.1:152527109-152528639 GCF_001723895.1 Crocodylus porosus
TTTATAAGGGCCTGGCCCTGCCCCCTCCTGGCCACATGACCTGCCTGGTTGCCCTAGCAACCCCCATCTGTGTTGCTCCAGGGTGCTTCAGCAGCCCTATTCCTCCTGCTAGTAGCAGGCACCCTGGTGCCCTGTTACACCTCTCCCCTTCCCGGGGCATCTCCTTAGAAGCGGGGCGTGGGAGTGCCCCGCGACAGCCTGCTTTCTGCTGGAGAGACTGAGGAACACAAGAATTGCCATAATAATTGATTAATAAGCATGAGAGTGCAGATGGCTGCCAACAACTGTGTATTTGACCTCTGGACAATCAGAGGCCTCCTAGAAGCTAGATATCTTTCATTCAGGCTAAATAAGGAGCAATTCAATTCTTCCGTTTCATAAGAATTAAAAGAACAGAAGCCATTGCCCATATACAGATCACCTTGGAAGACCTGAGCAAGAACTACCTCAGGGAGAACAAAAATAGTTATCCTGAAACCTGACCTGAAAATGGTGAGGAATTTGGTTGGTTACAGCTGCCTGTCTGCATGTACATTGGGAACTACACTGCTGGCAACAGGATGCCAAGGGGTAGCAGAGTCAGAGCTCCTTGGGATACAGGACTGACTGGTAAAGCAGACTTGGATTTCTGAGTTAGGATGCTACCCTCTGAGGTTTGTTCCTATGTTATTCAAGGGAAACAGGACTTGGTGATCATTTCTGATCAATAAGATTGTAACCCACCTAATGGAATAAACTTCTAACAGAAACAACCCAGCCAAGCTTCATATATGGTATGACTCCCTGGTCCGAGGGACAATGCTGATGTAAGGAATAGGAATCAAATTCCAGAGAAAGAAATTATGAAGGCCTACCTCTTGATCCCAGAAGAAACAAATAGTGGATCAGTTTGCAGAATTCTAAAATGGGCAAAAGTCAAGAAAATGAAGACCTCAAACAGGTTGACAAAGAAATAAAAGGAACTTCTAGAAGTTTCCCAGACAGGGCCATAAGACAAGCTGCAGTGTCAGGGCAGACCAGAAAACACAGCTACAAAAGTCTTGGTCTGGAATGACAAAGCAGACTGGGGAAGTAACCTGTAATCTGGCAGGCATAAACCAGAAGGTTTTCCAAGAATAAAGCGAGACCAAGAAAGTTTCAGCCAATGTGGCATGTCAAGGAACAAAAATATCACTCTGACAAAGAAATGCAAAGGTTCTAGACAATGGAAGTCAAGGACCTAGATAAGAACTTAGGTCAGGCAGAGATCTAGGGCAAACTGGGGAATTTTCAATGCAAAGAATAACCAACAGAACCTGTCCCAGATGCCTGCAGAGGGTTTAGATTGAAAGTGTGGTCAGGGGTAGAAAGGTAAGAAAGATTTATTGACTTAAAAAACACACAACTACGCGTAGTAACAAGACGAACGATGACAGACAAAAGCAATTCATGTCAGCAACTTATCGGCAGTCCCTCTGATGCCCAGTCTTCTCACACAGCAAGCTTCTCTTCCCACAAAGTTCAATGAGGTCAGGTGTCCCTGGACAACGC
>NW_017728886.1:152528884-152532524 GCF_001723895.1 Crocodylus porosus
CTTTTAGCAACAACTTATAGCTTAATATCTAAACAAATACAGAAAAACACTTGGTCTAATCTTCATAGAGCCTTCAGCAAGCACTTTTATCACACAGACATACTTTTTAGCTGCCACACTCCAACCCTTGCTTGCTGAAGCACTATGATAGCTACAACTGAGATGTCAAAGCCACATGCGCTACATCGGGAAATGGGGAGGGATCTACAAATTTAACTTGCATAGCATGAACAGATTTATGACAACAATGGTTGAAACACCATTTAGCGGTTGCCACTAGGGCAATGCAGAATACTATGATGCTCAAGATGGTTAGCCACATAGCTGAGGTGACACTTGGTGACAGACGAATAGCAGACATTACATCGTACCATTTACATGGCTCGGGCACATTGACAGCCAGACTGATGATTCACCCACCTCTCGAGCAAGTTGAGCTAACTGAGTGCCTTGCTGAGCCTTTGCTTTAAGGCTTTGCAGTTTATTTTTCACGTTATTCCAGTTTTCTAACTGTGGCATGTCTACATTTGATACCCATGAAGTGCATATCGTGAAGTTGAGAGATATAGTTTCAGAGGAAATTTTTGGCCATTTTAGGGCAATAGCGCGGTTACTTAATTGCAGTAGAGCAACGGCTCCACTTTTAGCTCCTAAGCAACACGAATTACACAAAGTCCAGGTGGTACTATTTTCATGAAGCAAATGACCTGATCCTTCCCAACAAACATGTTGCCCTATTGTTACATATGACACACTAGGTAACTCATATACACAGGTCATGTTAGGTGGGCTGAGACGCCAGCCTCTCCATAGGGTCCCTAATCCAATCAAGGTGCTACTAATTTGAACCAAGGCGGACTGTGCCACATACCGTGAGCCATCAGGGGTAACTATTTCCCATATGGGGCGATGCAAATTCCAGTCCCAAAGACATCCTCCTCCTACACCCGTGTTTAGCAAATAAGCAGTGGTCCAGTTTCCCTCTTTTACCTCCCGCACCAGGAATGAACATTTTCCTTTATCACAGCCTTCCCAAGTAATAATCCAGATACTTTGATAGGGGTATTTCTCTTTAAATGTTGCAGCCATCCCATGATGATCTAAGCCAGTGGGCCATTCTCTATTTTTAATGTTGTTTATTACCTGGGAAAAATGCATATTCAATGATAACTGGACTTGTGCACAAGCAGTACTCCAAGTCTGATTTTTGTCTGCTTTAAAAGCAGTGTCTGTCATCACCTGGGCAAGATGGGCTATCTCTAATCCTACATCAGTTAGCAATTTGTCAGTGTGCTCTAACATTTTTCCTTCGAGCATGCCTCCTCTAGTGAGTAGCCCTACCGCCTGTTGGAGATTAGCTACTCCTTCAGTGTTTTTCTGGGATTTATCCAAGTTCCATACATTCATAGCTGAGTTAAGTCTGTCCCAAAGATAACCTGGAGTATCTCTTGGTGGGACTTAAGTGCACTTATAGAATGGAAAATGATTGGCCATTCCTATCTAAGCAATCATTCAGCTACCTAGGCTCCTGCTGAACAGTTTGGAAAAGTAGCTCGGACATACCATTGTTCTGGTCTGAACAACACTTGAGCAGTGAACAATGAAGCATTTAGGAGGGTTGGGATTTTAATTTGTGACCTCCACCAGGGTGTGGAGTTATACACAGGCAGTGTCAGGGCCTCTCATGGGGTAACGGCCAGAGATAGTAGTGAACACCCTGTTTTTTCACAAGTCACATTTATTCTTCCTTCTTGGGGAGCCTGTAGCCATGCTTCACCTCCCAGAGAGCAAAAGAGCTCCCACTGTTGCTCATGGGGATGATGCTGTATTGGGTTAATGAAACAGCATTGTCCTGGCAGAATCATAGCATTGATTTTCTTTAGGAATCCCACTGGTATGAAAGGATGAAGGTAAGTGGTGGAGACCTGCAGATACAGCCTCATTCTGGTTATATTAAAGTGGGTACCATTCTGCCATGCCTCTGTGTAGGTATGATTCACAAACCATGTAATAATTTTGTTCCAACCTGTAATGTGCCCTCCCACCTGGTGGGCCTCACATCACCGCTAGAGAGTGCAATCAGCCATAGGAATGGGAGGGGGAAGATTCTCCCATAAACGCAGTGGCTCGAGAGGCTGAACAGACACAGAATACACTATTGGGGACACAAACTCAGGGGCATTGAGCTCAATGGGGTTCCCGTCAGGAAGTATGTAACAACAAATTCCCAAAGCAGAGCTACAGCAATAACCTTCCCTCCCACAGTCAGCCATTCCAGCCTTCAGGTAGGGAATGAACCCAAGATAATAACTGGTGCCACAGGTGCACTGGCAGTTACCACCTTGCCAGTCAACTATCCTGTTTCTTCCACTCAGAGACCAGGACTTCACTTGCCCTGGGGTGGCAGGTGAAGGCCATCTGAGCACGTTTCCAGGGGATGCTCTTCAGGGTCAGGCCACTCCTTGAGGTCTTATATCTAATATCTGGGTAATAAGAAGGATAGTAGACATGCCCTACCCAGGAAACACAATAAGGCATTGATACAAAGAGTTCATTCATAACAGTCCACAACTTCATGGTGCCAGTCGATTCAGACTGCTGACAGAGCAGGACTCGTCTTCAGTGGCAGGCTCAATTAGGAATGGTTATGGCTGCACCTGTGGACAGATCCAATCTGTAGGAACAAGACAACAAGGAGCTTGGCTCCAGTTAGGTGAATCTGACTTAAATACCCACCATGTACTATGCATACCTCTGGCTAATAATGTCCCCTCCCATTTATCTCCCTGAGGATGCTACTACCCGATCTCCTGCCTGGAGATTTCCTGGGTCACTACCCCTAGGTCACTCTACTGCCAGCTCGCGGGGATCACCCAATCCAAAGGCTTGCTGCATGGGGCTACCTCCTGGACAGGGTCAGTAATTGGCCCAATTGATAGCTTGATCCAGGTGCAAGTCCCAGTCTTTAAGAGCCGGGCCAGCGGCCAACCGCAAATTGCATTTGAGGATGCCATTGGCTCGCTCTACCAATCCGTTAGACTGCAGATGGTATGTGACAGGTCCATAACATGCCATGTTTGGCAGTTTAGTCATACACAAGATGGTTGCGGAAGTGAGGGCCATTATCACTCGGTATTTCTATAGGTGGTGGATACACAGCGAGCAAAGTTTCCAGTGCTGCACAAGTGTCCTGGGCTGTAGCTCTCGCTGAGGCACAAGCAAACGTCATTCCCGTGACAACTTCTACAGCTACAAACACGTACTGTCACTTTCAGGAAGTCCGAGGAAGGCGGCCTATGACATCACATTGCCATACCTGCCACGCTACTTTTCCTTTGCGTAATGACAATGGGACAGTAGGGCAGGGTTTTAGTCGCATTTTTACCTCACAGCAAGTGATGCATGCACTGACTATTTCTTGTGCTTCTTTCTTAGTTACATGAATGCCCCAAGAGGCGGCCAGGCAGGCGGTTCCATCATGTCCGGGATGCCCGGGCTGTCGATGTAGCTATTCTGTGGCTCATTCTGCAGGTGTACAGTGGGAGGAGGAATTGGGTAACAACGGGCCAGCCTCTTAATTTTTTTCTTCAACATACAAGGTTTCCGTGCTCTCCTCTCTTGTTAGCTGATCAGCTTGCCT
>NW_017728886.1:152532624-152561751 GCF_001723895.1 Crocodylus porosus
ACATACAAGGTTTCCGTGCTCTCCTCTCTTGTTAGCTGATCAGCTTGCCTATTCCACTTTACCTCCAGGCCTTCCCCTGCTTTATTTCCATGTGCGGCCAGGCAGGCGGTTCCATCATGTCCGGGATGCCCGGGCTGTCGATGTAGCTATTCTGTGGCTCATTCTGCAGGTGTACAGTGGGAAGAGGAATTGGGTAACAACGGGCCAGCCTCTTAATTTTTTTCTTCAACATACAAGGTTTCCGTGCTCTCCTCTCTTGTTAGCTGATCAGCTTGCCTATTCCACTTTACCTCCAGGCCTTCCCCTGCTTTATTTCCATGTGCTGCACTCACATGTCAGATGTGCAGAGGAAGCTTATCTTGGGCTAACTCCCATAAGGCTTTCCACCTTTTGTGGCTCCAAATGTCTTGTCCTCACCTTTTAAAGTTCTCTTTATGCCACAGGGGTAGCCATTTAGTACATCCTTCTACTACTATCCAGGAGTCACTATAAATATAGATGGGCCTTCTAGGATGTGGACCTTCTGTTAATTCCCACACAGCTACACTGAGCACTGCTTGGAGCTCAGCATCCTGCACGCTTTTTCCGAGGCCTTGTAATACTACTTGCTTGCCATCTTGAATCCTCAAGGCGGCTGCTCTCCAGGCACGACCTCGAGCGGACCCATCTGTGAATCAGACTTCAACATCAGCTGAGGTCTCTATTCCAGGTGAGAAAGGAGGTGCTTCTTTGATGGGTGTGTCGCGCTCTAGCTGGACTCGGCCAGCTTTACCCAGCAACAGATGCCGCCAAGCACTCTCCTCACAATCTGGAAAGCCCCTATTTGGCTTGCTGCATGGCCCTGGCCATGTGCTCGGGAAACCCCGTCCCCTGTGGAAAAACCCGAGAACATCTAGCGCGAAAATGTGACGAATCGGGATTTGAAATTGGGCTTGTCATCTGGCCTATAAAAGTTACGGTGGAGTTTCCGCCCAGGGTCAGCTAGAGAGAGACACACAGCTAGAGAGAGAAGCCAGAGCATTTCACCGCTCAGTGGGTAGGCCTGGCCAGCTTCTCATGGCTTCTCCTGCCTCCAGAACCATCAGGCAATCCTTTGTGCACTCGATCATATCCGTTTGTTCATCTTTGTTCTCGTTCTCAGGATCCATCATTTTGGTTTTTTGTTCATCCCTTATTCGAACCAGGACGGATCCAAGTGTAACCGCCTGCGCAGCCACATCCACACCAGTAGTGTCTAAGTAAGAGATCAACTAAAAATGTTTTGGAACCACTACGAGTCTACCTCTCCCTCTCACAAACTAACATCAGGGGATAGAACCCACCGGGGCAACAGTCACAACCTGGCTCGCGCCCCGCACAGGGTGAAGGTTCACTGTAGCTAGTTTGATCAGGATAAACATTAATTGTACTTTCTGTGACTCTTTCGACTAATGCAGGGAATCTCTTTGGGGTTACTCGTTGGACTTGGCTCAGAATGTAATAAATCCACCTTTCAACCATGGTGTCTTGGGCTCTCCCCCCAGGTGGTAGCTGGCGGTCTGACAGAGCCATTCCGAGAATCGGTATCGGAGTAGTGATAACTGTGGGCAATTCTCCTCTCAGTGCTTCTGTGGCTTCCAGGGCTGCTGCTGCTGCACACAACATCTGTTCTAAGAGAGTGTACCTGGCTTCTGCCTCTCTCCAGCCTCGGCTCCAGAATCCAAGGGGTTTTCCTTCTGCTTCCAAGGACTTCTTCTGCCACAGGCTCCAGTGTGGTCCTCCTTCTGAGACGCCTATATGGAGCCAAAGCTCTCCTTCTGGATGTCATGGTGCTAGGGAAGCATGAACAGTTATTGCTTCTTTAAGGGCTTGTAAAGCATATTTATGCTCAGGACTCCATTCCCATTTAGTTCTCTTCTTACATAGGCTACAGAGGGGACAAGCTAGTACACTAAACTCAGGAACATTCATACACCAAAAATTGAGTGCTCCCAATTGGGCTTGCAGTTCTTTCACATTAGTGGGAGTTGGGATCTCCACTATATTTTGCAGATCCTCAGTTGGTATTGTGGGCCCCGCCATTTTATTCCTAGAAATTCAGACTGGGGCCCTACCTTTTGAATTTTTTGTTCAAACAGTGTGAATCCAAAGGTAAGCGCTTTTTCTTGTAATGATTCAAAGGCTTTGGTGGCAGCCTCTTTGTCTTGACTGCCTACCATGACTGCCACATGCATATGTCAGAGTACTTTTCTTGAACTTCATGAACTATTGTAGCTAAAACCCCATGAGCCAGGGTGGGACTGTGTATCCACCCCTGGGGCAACACAGTGTAGGTATACTGCTGCCCCATCCGCATGAAAGCAAATACTGGCCAGTGGCTCTCCTGGATCGGAATAGCAAAAAACATGTCTTTGATATAAATGGATCCCATCCACGCAGGTCCATAACACTGGATGCTTTCTGTCAAGGCTGGTAGTGATGAGACAACAGCTGTTAAGAGGTCAGTATTAGCACTCAAAGCTCGAAAGTCAATAGTCAGCTGCCACTCTCCATTTGGCTTGTGCACTGGCCATAATGGATTGTTATACGGCGAGTGGGTTCGGGTAATAGTCCCATCTTCCAACTGCTGACTTATGATACACTGGATAGGTTGGGTGGCTTTGGGGGGAGCTCGATACTGGGGTCTGTGTACTCTTTTCATGGGAGGCAGGGTTAGTGGGATCATGCTACATTGAGTTACAGCTGTTATAGCGGTTTCTTCTGTTTCTTGGTGAGGCACTGCGCACCCAAACTACGAATTCTCTTGTTCAAGGCCAAACAGCTGTCCCCTTAGTACCTTAAGTCCCAGTAAACTTGGTCTCCATTTAAGTATTACTGCTGCCGCTGTTACCTTAGAGCCATTAGGTAACGTGAAGGTTACTCGTACCAGATGTCCTGGTTATCTGGTGCCTCCTACTCCAATTACTTGATAAGGGGTTCCTTTCTCCCCCTTCCAATCTGTGGAATCTAAAATGCAAATCTGGGCACTAGCATATCAATTGACTTTTTACTTTTACCTAATTGAATCTGTACAGGTATTCGAATTAAGGGGCCAATATTAACTTTAGATACCGGTCCCCAGCTGGCTACTGCCCCCATTGTGGCCCCTCTCTTTGGGGTTGGGCTGGGTGGACTCACTAAGCCATGTGATCAGGCAGGGTAGAGGCTGGTGACCTTGCAGGTGCCTGGGACAATGTCAACAGTTCTGTCCTCCATCAATTTGCACTGTATTAAAGCCAATAGCTAACAAGTCCTTCCACAATTTTGCTCGTGGGGTCTTAGGCCAGCCTTCTCCAGCTTTTTCCAACAATTCAGGGAGATCAGGAGGTTTATCTTTTGCTGAGGCTACCACCATGGCCTTGGCAGTTTTTGTTGGCTTAGCCAGCCCTGTCTTCTGCAAAATGGGTAGAAGCTGCACTAATTGCCGAATCGCATCTCTTACCAGGTGATCTACCACCTCTGGCTCCAAGGCCAACAAGGCCAAGGTACACTCTGTTGGTGCTTGTTGGCAAAACCTCCTCCACAATGGTGCTGTCACTACTTCTGCATCTCATGTGCAAGTCCAAACTGCTGCACGAATTATCTCAGTTAGCGCCAATTGATACAAGCAACGAACAGCTTCCTTTAAATTGACCTATGCTTGAGGAGCAGGACTAAGCTCTTCTTCCGTATTACCATAACTGGCTGCAGTGGCTTGGAGCACAGCAGAAAACAAAATAACATTTTCATCACCTTCTGAAAACTGATTTAACTGGAGCTCGGGGCTCAGAATGATTTGGGCTGCTTCTGCTCTACTCATTGAAATTGCAGAAGTTCCTTCACTATACATTCGAACTAGCCAATCTATCACTGGTTCTCCTGGCTTGGACTTATGCTGTTCTTGTATATCTCTTATTTCCGCTCAAGTAAATGAACTTAGCTCTGTCCAGGGATTCCCTCCTTGAGGCCCTGAACGGGTTACTACCACGCGGAAGACCTGGCTACGTTCCTCCCTTTGGGCAGGGACAGAAAGGGGGCGGTTCAACACCAGGTTCATCATCAGTCTCCTTCTCTCCATCTTCCCAGAGCTCAACTTCCGGTCTCTGCCCATAAAGACACTGTCTGATCTTGTGGAAGGATGGCTCCACAAGTGCTAACTGCGCCCTTTTCTGGAGGGAAGCGGCCATGCGCACGATCATAATTTTTCCCTCCCTACTCTCCAAAGTCTCCAAACAGCTCTGAGCAGCCCACGCTGCCTCACACACCACACCGTTGGAATCTTTCACATCTTCTAACTCCTTACTCAGCTCGGTGACCTGTTCCCAGAGCTGGGTGATTTTTTCATCCCCTAACCGCAGGCATGTGGCCAGCAGCCATGACAGGCATCCCTTCCTGGGTTTACCCCGGGCAGCAGCAGCAAACCTAGCCCAATGATCGGGTACAGTTCCCAGGTCACTCCAGGCAGGTCTCAATCTATCCTTATCCCACCCGGGATTTTCCATCCCCGTCACCTCCTTAAGCAAAGCCACTAACGGAGTCCATGCAACACCCTCCATTCCGACCTTTCTCTGCTGACCAGAGCCTCTCAATCCTGTTCGTGACGCCAATTTATGTCCTAGCCGCCTGTGGAGGGTTTAGATTGAGAGTGTGGTCAGTGGTAGAAAGGTAAGAAAGATTTATTGACTTAAAAAAACCACAACTACGTGTAGTAACAAGACAAATGATGACAGACAAAAGCAATTCACGTCAGCAACTTATTGGCAGTCCCTCTGATTCCCAGTCTTCTCACACAGCAAGCTTCTCTTTCCACAAAGTTCAATGAGGTCAGGCATCCCTGGACAACGCAGTCTGAGAGGTGCCGGGAAGGACTCTGGAATGCAGTTCTTGGGCTCCTCGAAGTCCACGGGCCCACTGATCCGAGCAACAGCTAACTAATCCTTTTCACAGAGCTGCATCTTCCTTCTGAATGGTTTCCAGAGATTTCAGCTAACTTATAGCTTCTGAAGGACACTGATAACATACGACCACTTAGATTCCTTTTTCTTCAACTGTCCATAGACTGACCAATAGCAATACACGCCTTGCATTCCTTTGATAAAGTAGTTTTAACTGGACCTTAGTACTTCTAGGCTTTGCTAAATTTACTAGGCCTTACTTTATACAAGGCCTCACTACATCTTAAACTATAATTAGGCTTTTAGCAACAACTTATAGCTTAATATCTAAACAAATACAGAAGAACACTTGGTCTAATCTTCATAGAGCCTTCAGCAAGCACTTTTATCACACAGACATACTTTTCAGCTGCCACAAGAACCTAGCAGAGAGAGGCCAGGTTGTATCAGTTTAAATAACAGTATTCAGAGCTTGCACTAAACCTCCCTGAAACCAGTGGTTGCAGCTACACCCCTTCATTTAATATAAAGATAGTAAGAAGTCATTAAGCTCCTTTATGGAAGCATTAAATGATGGTAGTTCCTGAACCCAAAACACAGATACAGGGATCCACCCAAAACAAAGGCAAACGTAAGGCTACTTGGGAATTTGAAGTATCTGAGAAGAAGGGCATTGTATTGCTTGGGGTTAGTGTGTGTGTGTGTGATAAACAGGTTCAGAAATGAGAAGTCCAGAGACAGACAAGAAAGCCTGACACAGCCTGAATCAGTTCAGAAGGGCAGTCCTGAGAAAAGCCCAGAGAGGTTGCTTTTGGGATGGTAGCAAAGAAACTATCCCCTGTAGCTTGATTCTTTTTAGATTATTTGTAAGCAAACAAGATTGAAACTGAAATGGATACATTTACAGGTGGTGAGAAATATACTTAAAGTTTGCCAGTCTGAATCTCAGCCCACGGAAGTCGACCTTAGGGACAGCTCCAGTGAAAGGTAGATTTCCACTGAGAAAATGGACATTGGGGCTATACAGAACTGGCCACTCTCCAGACACTCACAGATGAGCATTTTTGTGGGTTTGTCAAGAATGCAAACCAGTTCCACAAGCTGAGCAGAAAATGGCATTTAAATGCGGTTTAGCATCTTTGGAGTCAAAAAGGGCTCTTTGTGTCTGCTTCTCTTTAGGCTCCATGCATTTCAAATTCCATGTAGTGTTGGACACAGAATACTGTAACAAATCAGAGATTATGATGTCAATACAAGAATACAAAGGACTTGAGGGGGTAGTGTCTTACTTTAAGTTTTCCAGAGAAAAAATACTATACTACTGCCTGAAAGAAACTCCTGAGAATGGTTGAATATACAGAATATTTTCATCACAGTATGTGTGTGAGAAAATGTGTGATCAGGGCAAACCATGCATCCCTGCAACAGGAGTTCACATTCTGAACTTGCAACCAGCAGCTTGCTAGGAAAGAAACAGTCACACCCAAGCCTCTGAAGAAGCTGCTGTCTCATATAGATGACCTTGTTAGGAGTCTAATTGCAAACATTATTGTCTTTATTGGAGGGGAAGGGGGGGCAAGGATTTGACAAAAGACAGTCATTTTCAACCTTGTTATTCTCAAGGCACCCCTGAGAAAATGCTAACTCTTAGTTTTTTGACCATGGGAAGGTAACAAAGCAATTTTGTTTACAAGGATCTCAGGAAGACCACAACAGGTCAGATGATTTTTGACACTATGGATTCCTGTTTGAAATCTCTGGGTTTATCTTGTGAATCATGTTTGCATACCTAACATGGATTTATGTCGTACCTTCTTGAAAGGATCTCATGGTATCCCTGAGTGCTGCAGTGCCCTGTCTGAGAATCACTGACTTAAGGGAACGTGCATGCTACAGAAGATAATGGCATCCTCCCCAACCATAATTTGAAGTGCAAATGTTCCTGATTCACCCACCACAGTGTTGCAAGAATAGACTCCAGAGTGGTTACAAACTACCCAGAGAGAGGATCTGACATCAGAGTACTGTGAGACTAGAAAATCATGTGGAATACCATATCTTCTTAGAATATAACAATACAGGACTTCTGAAAACCGGAGGGAAAACAACAATCAGTAAGGTACAGAGATCAGCTGAGTGTATCAGATGCCTTGAAGAAAGAGGTGCTGGGACAGTGTCATGCTTTCAAAACTACTAGACTTACTGGGGTACAAAGCCCTCGGCCAAGTAAGAACATCTGTTGGGTAAAATGTAGACAGAATGTACAAAAGTTAGTGGAGGAAATATGATGTATGTTGGAAAGAAAGGTCCCCATCAGATGGAGTCCCAGCACAGCAATGGGATGTTGTGTTGTTGTTATGTTTTTGCCTTTCCCTGAGAAAGCAACTGCAGTTACTGGACCACTTGAAAAGTTCTGAAGTTTACTCAATAAGAGACCATGAGGTTGTAACAGAAATTCTACTGCATGAATTGTGTCTTCACTGAATCAGGGGGCTTAGTACACAGAACAAGGAGAGATTTTTAAACCCAGTGTTTCAGTAGGTTTGTGAAAGTCCAGGGGCCCCCAAACACACAGCATCCAGGTATATTCACAACCTCCTGGGGTGGCGGGACAGCTCAATTGGACTCTGGAGGGTCAGCTGGTCACCTTTGTACACTCATACCAAAATAACCAAAACTAAAACATACTACTTCTGATTGCTTATAGAACAACAGTCAGAGCATGTACAAAATGTGTCCCAGCACTCATGTTTTTACATGACACCTCATTAAATTTTTAGTATGGAATTCTTGAAGCTGAACAATAGAATTTGGACCAGCTGGACAATATAAAAACTCCACTATCTAAAAGCAAAGAAGCTTACACCTTCACACCTTGGCTAAAGGAAATTTGAGGATAGCCTCTGAAAATGAGAAGATTAGGATGGAAGGTCCATATGAGGAAACTCCTAAAAGAAGCGACCTGGTTTAGTTCTACTAGCCTAGGGGGAGGAGGGGTAGGGGCCTTAGGATGCATAAACTTCAGATTAAGCCTGTATCGTGAGAGAGTTTTGATGGGTACTGGCCTCCACCCACCCACCTACCTGCAACAGCTCACCAAAACTCCCTAAGTGGCTCTTCCCCACATTGGGCCAGGCAGGTGGGACAAGGCCTCAGGTAGGCAGGGAGCAGCTTTGGAAGTAGGACAGGCAGGTGGAGTTGGGGCCAGGGCTGGGATCAGGATCACTGGATGGTGACAGCGTGGGCCCAGGGGAAGAGTCGCCATCTGCTCCCTGCACACCCCTGTGACGGGCACCGATTCCGTGGGCAGAGGTGTGCAAGGAGTGAATCACGGCTCTGCCCTGGCCCTGCACTGTCACCACTAAATGATCCTGGGGTCTTCGTAGAGATTTCCCAGGACCCACACAGTGGGGTGGATAAGTTGGGGCCACGGACAAGCAGAGAGCAGCATCTGGGAGCACAACAGACAGAGAGGGCCGGGATCTTGATGCAGTGACAGCACAGGGCCAGGGCCCACGGCAGAGCCACAATATGCTCCCCAAATGTTCCTGCCTGTGGAACTGGCACAGCAGAGACTGGCAGCCACTGCTGGAAGAAGCCACCACTGTAGAGGCTTCTGGGAAGCAGAGTCTAGCTGCCATGTCATCCCAGCCTCACTGCACATCCAGCGGCAGCGGGACCAGCTGCACATGCCATGGCTTGAGCGGTCCCGCATGCCCGGGTTGGGGGGAGTGGGGATCAAGGGACCCACTGCAGGTTAGATAAAACCCCATGGGTGAAGTTCTGCCAAACTCTGCCCTATATACTACTCTTAATTGTGTACCAGTCTTATGTTTTGAGCACTGGATGAGTCCTGGGCTCAAGATTCTGCAATTCTGATTAGTGGAGCCCATCCACCAATCAGAAGCAAACTAGGGTAAGCAGGGCCATGCCCTTTCCCTGAAGGGAGGGGGCCAGAAGCAGTCTGGACCTGGTTTGAGACTGTTCCCTGCCCGGTCCAAAGAACTTCAGAGGTGGAGCCAGTGCTCTCGGCATGCTGGGAGAGACAGATGCAGTGAGGGACAGCGAGGAGAGAGAAGCTTCGGAGATGACCATCCTCAGGACCCCCCTGAGCCTTGACGGTGTACAAATTGGTGCACGGTGCTCAGGCCCTGGGAGCCACTCAGGGTGGCTTGAGCTTGCAAACCTGGCGAGCAGTTGAGTAGGTGGTGCATGGATCGGTGCATGGAGAGCCAGCCCTAGGAGCAGCTCGAGGCCACATGGTGTGCAGGTTGGCACATGGAGAGCTAGCCCTGAGATCAGTTTCAGGCCGCTCAAGTTAGCCCTGGCTCTAGTCCAAGTAACCAGAGCCCCGCAGTGTGGCTCTGTATTAAACTAAAGAGCCCCAGTGCCCAGAGCAGGGTCTGGGAATGGGAAGGACCTCTGGTGGCCAGGGAACCGGAGCCAGTAAGGGTTTGGCTCCCGGGGGAGATCCTTGGGTGCCCAGTGTGGGTCACCAGGCCATCAAGAGGAGCCTGAGGTGCTGCCGGAGAGAGGCCCTTGTGGGACTGGCCACCAGGCAATGAGTCTTGGCTGCTTCAAAGTGGGAGCAGGAGTGGGAGTTGCTGGGGAAGTGGGTCCCACGGGGAGAGGTGGGCTTGGGACAGGAGGGTCTGCAGCTTCCACTCTCCTCCATTGTGGGAAGGAGCATGTCCACATCCTGGGGCCCTGAAGGGGAGGAGCTCCCTTCTTGCCAGTTACCACCCACCAGTATAAAGGATTTTTTAAAATCTACTGGAAACTGATGTCAGTCTGAGGAGAAGTAGATTCACAAATAATAGCTACATCCCATTATCAAATTTGCATGTGGTACCCAGCACAATGGGACCCTTACACCTAGTGGAGTCCATCAAACAAGTAATGTGTGCCAAGGAACAAATGACTAAAAAGCACAATGATCTCAAGTACATGTGCATATACATTTGAAATACACTGATTGATCCATTTTACTGGTCTCTATATTCCATATCTGGTGTAGCAGGATGAGGTACCTAGGGGTGGCCACGTTACCCCCAGGTCCTTAACTGTGCCAGTTTTGCCCTACAAGCACCCTCGTTCTCGCCCACCACGTCTTGATGGTATGAATACAAGGAGGCTGCCCCTGAGCTTTAGTTTTGGACACGGTCGGGCTAGATCCTATTAATCCTGTTGTTTCTAAACCCCTTGATGTCCCGCTTCCCTGTGGATGGTTCCCGAGTTTCTCCACCTTATGGGCCATATGCGTGGCTCCAACCACCCCTTTACCACGCCCCAAGCCTCACAGATGATACAGGTGTTGTCTTGCCTAGGCCTCTTATTAACTTGGCTCCTTGTCCTCGTCGGGCTCTCTGCAGCCCTGTCCCAAGTTCAGCGCCCTCTCTGGTGCTGGGCTCTGTGCACCGAAAGGCTGCGCCCCCTCCGGCGCTGGGGTCCCCACGCTGCAGTGGGCCCCTTTGAGGCCTCCTCCTTCCCCAACTAGCCTCACCCAAACCACCGGTTGTTATCAGATGGCACAGGCTCAACTGCCAACCACCACGAGTCCCTGGGCTGTAACTTAACGTAGAACTCACATCATGCTCTGCTCCTTTAAAAGAGTAAAACTAGCTCTGAGGCTCGGTGCCTAGTAGGTAAGGATACCTTATGGACTCCTGGTGTCCCCTTTGTTCTAAAGATAGCATATCTGCCGGCTACCACATCTCAGGGCCCTTCTTTCTCCTGAAGGCTCCTTCCCCTTTAGCTGCCGGTAAGGGACTAACTGCCTGGTCCCAGCCCCGGGGTTTATATGGGCCTAGGGCCCTGCCTTCTCCGGCCAGCTGACCGGTTTTCCTGGCAACCTTCACCTGGGTTCTTATCTCTGCTCTAAGAGGAGCAGGCACCTTAGTGCTCTGTTACACCTGGGTTAGGATTCTACAAAAAAACCTGCTAATATGTCACCCTTTTAGCACTTAAGCCAAACCTGTAGATGGTGCCGTCTTCCTGTGTTTTCTCCACGTCATTTAAAACCAGAAATAAAGCTAGCAGATTCTATCATCACTCTGGATCCAGAGAACCGCTGTCAGGATTCATTTACAGTAATTAAATTTGCTTTATGAGTTTCAGGTACTGAAGCATCTGTTTCCATATTCTCCAGCCTACTTGTGTTCTTACCTGGAGAACAAGTCAAAGGAATAGGGCATGTTCTTTTGTAAATCATGGAGCATTCTTTGTAAAGACGGTCTGCTTATGGATGAATAAAGGAAAATAGAAAGTGCTATTGTGTGCCAGTTATTAACACTTTGGGAAAAACTGGCTGTGAAAGAGTGCAAGCAAGGCAAGACTTCCCTAGGAGAACTAAATTCACAGATTGCTTATCTATGGTAGCTCCACATGCATGGCTCTATTGCTGTAATGCCCAAGTACATTACAACCGTTTGTATATTTGTCTTCATAGCACTCCTGGCTAGTAGGGATTGTCCCTTCTGTTCACCTAGGAAACTATCTAAGTCTGAGGACAGCCATTCCATTGTGAAACCAAGTTCATCAATGTCTGGTTGTGATATACAGGGTGTGAAGTACTGCTTTTCACTTCTGTCCAAGACCGCTGAATCTAAGTCCATGATCCAACAGGTTTTAAAACAAGGGCCCAGTGCATTTACCATGACTGGAATATGCCACAGAGCACTGTTATAGATTCATAGATGCTAGGGTCGGATCATCAAGTCCGACCGCCTGCCTAGGCAGGAAAGAGTTCTGGGGTCAGATGACCCCAGCCAGATGCCAATCTAACCTCCTCTTGAAGATCCCCAAGGTAGAGGAGAGCACCACCTCCCTTGGAAACCCATTCCAAATTTTGGCCACCCTTACCATGAAGAAGTTCTTCCTGATGTCTAGCATAAATCTTCTCTCTGTCAGTTTGTGACCGTTATTCCTTGTTACCCCAAGAGGCGCCCTGGTGAACAGAGCATCTCCGATCCCTTGCTGCATCCTCCAAATGAATCTGTAGGCAGCCACAAGATCACCTCTCAGCCTTCTCTTGCAGAGTCTGAAGAGGTCCAGGTCCCTTAGTCTCTCCTCATAGGGCTTGGCCTGCAAACCCTTAGCCATATGAGTGGCCCCCCTCTGGACCCTCTCAAGGTTATCCACATCCTTCTTAAAGTATAGCACCCAAAACTGGATGCAGTACTCCAACTGTGGTCTGACCAGTGCCGCACAGAGGTTCTATTTGTCATGCATCTGCTGATAAAGTGCATTTAGCTTTGCTGATGAATTCGTCACACTGACAACTCATGTTCATCTTGGAGTCCACTATGACTCCAAGATCCCTTTTTGCTTCTATGCTGCTGAGAGGGTCTTCTCAGCCAGTAGGTGTGCTGGATATTTTTGTGCCCTAGGTGCAGCACTCTGCATTTGTCCTTGTTGCACTGCATCCTATTGTGTACTGCCCACTTTTCTAACCTGTCCAGGTCTGCCTGCAATTGTTCCCTTTCCTCTGGAGTGTGCACTTCACCCCACAATTTAGTATCATCTGCAACCCTGGACAGAGTACACTTCACACCCACATCTGAGTTACTAATGAAGACACTGAAGAGTACAGGTCCAAGGACCGAGCCCTGTGGGACCCCACTGCCCACATCCTTCCAGGTCAATACCAACCCATCCATTACCACTCTCTGGGTGTGACCACCAAGCCAATTTGCCACCCACTGAACAGTGTAATCATCTAAGTCACAGCCTTTTCATTTATTTATGAGAATAGGATGAGATACCACAGGGAAAGCTTTCCTAAAATCCAGGTAAATGACATCCACCTGTACTCCTGCGTCCAAGCATTTTGTGACCTGGTCATAAAAGGAAACCAGATTAGTCAGGCATGATCTACCTCCTATGAATCCATGCCGGTTGCCATGCTGCATTATTTTTCCTGATGGACTCACACAAATATGATCCTTAATAATCTTTTCAAAGACTTTTCCAAGGATAGAGGTGAGACTGACTGTCCTATAATTACTTGGATCCTCTTCCCTCCCCTTCTTGCCAGTTAGCACAATTCCCATACCAGACTGGTATGAGATTTGTGAATAATTGACTGGGATTTCAGTCCCTCCCTTGGCATTGCAAAGTTGTCTCTGTTGGACTGGACTGATCCCCAGGGATGATCAAATGACTTTCTAAAGAGCAGTGATTTTTAATTTTGAAATTCAGTTCATTGTAACAATCACTAGAATATTTCCTGGGATGGAGGGAAAGGGGGGGAATTTAGGCTCCCCTGAAAAAAACTTAATTCCAGGCCACACAGGTTGTGGTGGGGGACACAGCTTGAGAGTGACACTGGGGGGCCTCTCCTGCCTCACCTCTGGGCTCAGTGAGTGCAGAGAGCAAGTGGGTAAGCCTGCTCTCAGCTGTGGGACGGACAGCTGAGCCCAGTCCTCTCTTTCCATAGTAACCACATGCCCTTCAAGAACAAAGAAGCACCTGCAGCAGACTCCTTTCCTGGTTATGAGTAAGATAAAATATCTTTGTTTAAAATGGAAAAAAAACCCTAGGCAAACACACTGTCCCATCCCCCACCCTTCTCTTAGTGAACACAATCACCCCTCAGTCACTGCAGTTATCATATGCTACCATGTAGCTGTTTATTCTGGGAGCACTTGTTATATTGGCAAACACACCGCCTGAATGCCTCAGAGCAACTTTTTTTACTAGCCCTAAATGGTCAGAAACATCACTCGCAACAAGGGAAAGCAGGCTTATATTTGGCTTATATTTTCCCCTCTGTCATTGAGTCCAAAAACACTAACCGGCCTTCCCTCTCCCACAAAAATTGAAAAGCCCAGGCCCACCTGCTGTTATATAGTTCAGAACACCTGGAAACCAATTATTAGTTGAAAACAATTAGCTCTCAATTATCAGCACACACAAGGTCACCTGTACCATTTACAAATCCCTGAAAGCTCCAGCTTGTCCTGCCCTATTGCCCAAAACAAAATGGAATAGGAAAGCAGCTTTTCACCTGGAGAATTAACCATTTACCTGCCACGTTAGCTGGCATCAAACACCAATACGAAAATGACAAGGTTACCCCACTGCTGAGTAGTAGCAAATGTCTGGGTGTTGGGTGGTTTTTCTGGGAAAGACAAATTAGTGACAGAGAATCTGGAGACATTCTAAATGTAACTTTTTATATATATATATACGGTAACATGTCTTCAAGGGCTAAACTTTTGCTTGCAGACTAGGGCCTCTGGCAGACCTCACACTTAAGACATGATTGACCAGTTAGTAGTAACCTGGATATATGTTCATACAATTAATGGCACGATAAAACAGGAAATAAGCTACACAGTTATCATGCAAAAAGTGTGTAATAACTTAGTGGCTAGTTCCCATTGCACTATAAACT
The DNA here is from genome assembly GCF_001723895.1 of Crocodylus porosus. Lineage (NCBI taxonomy): Eukaryota > Metazoa > Chordata > Crocodylia > Crocodylidae > Crocodylus > Crocodylus porosus. The sequence goes on from NW_017728886.1 coordinate 152,546,914, forward strand.
GAACATGTGGCCAGCATCAATCAGCTGGCTGCTGCTTCCAGCTATAGGAGTGGACCAAGGCACCCAGCTTCTTACTTGCCAGTTAAGGGGAAGCCTCAGATCAGGATCTCAAGCTCTCCCTGGACCAGGAATAGGGCGTGAATCCCCAATCCAACTATTATATCTCCTGTCATGCAGGAGGCAGTATTGTTGGGACCATGGATCAGATCCCATTGTGCCTTTCACTGACCATCTGTCAGCAACCTAAGGAACAAAATCTTGGAATGTGTATCAGCGTCAGTGGATGACACCCGCCAGAGGAAACCCTGTAAGCATGTTGTTGTGGGTTGAGTGAAACATCATCGAAGCTAGTGGGATTACCTACTGTCCTCCATCTAAGATGGCTGCTAGAAACAGTGCCATTTCGTTATTAAACATTTGCACAAGTAAAGCAAACAATCCAGCAAAGGCACTAGTGGTCAAAGTCATTTGCTAGGCATTGTTTGAGGAGAGGTGTGACTATGTGAGAGAGACAGCAGCAGCAAAAACAGAACAAGAAGTGGAGACCGGGAAGGATCAGACACAAGGCATGAACAGCTGACTGCACAGTCTGGCATCATTTCCATCGGTTTTGGACACGGATGTAAATTACACCTGGGTATGTAATGGATTAACAAGCAGCTTCTCCTGGGGTAGCTCAGACTGTGGGCCATCCATGGAAGGGGGTGAGTGAGGGCGGTGCTGGCACAACCCCACAGCTGCTTGGGGCTCCTGCCACTTGCCCCACCACAGCTGCCACTTGCTCCTGAGGGTCTGGCCCTTGAGGAGTTAATCCTCTCTGCCACTGCACACACTGTCCCAGCAAGACTCTGTTTCTGCTGGCTGTTAATGCTGCACCAGGATAATCAAAATGATCAGCGAACTGGACTGCAGTTGCCCTGCCAAGAGAGACTGGAAAGGCTGGGACTCTTAGTTTGGAAAGAAGGCTGAGTGAGGGGATATGATAGAAGTCTATACAATCATGAAGAGTACAAACCAAGAGAACAGGGAACTGTTGTTCACCAAGTCCCAGCATACTGAAATTAGTAGGAGGCAGATTTAAAATTAACACAAGAAATTACTTCTTATACATAACATGTAGTTAATGTGTGGAATTGATTGCCACAGGAGGTGGTGGAGGCACATAGCACAGCCGGGTTTAAAAAGGGACTAGTTAAATTCATGGACAATATAATTAATTCTATTAATTCTTCTAATGGCTATTAAACAGAGTGGTTGAAGATGCTTCCTCCGGCATCTCGAAACCAATAATGGCGAAGGCCAAGGAGGATACTAAATAGGGGATAGAACACTTCAGATATATCCAGTGTAGCGCGCTCCTTCTCTAGCCTCCATTTCTGCTAGATGGACCATTTGTCTAAGTCAGTGTGGTATTTCTGTTCTTATGCATCATATGCTGCTGCCACCCAGGCACTGCCAGCCCTGTCACTGTGGCTCTGCTCTCTTTACTGCCAGAGGGAAAGGAGCTGCATGGAAGGTGCAGGGCATGGTGGGGAGGGTGCTGGTGGCCAGGACGGTGAGGTGCTCCATTCTGATACCCACACCCCGCTCACTTAAGCAACACCTGGAGCTGCTTATGTGCCACTTACTTGCCCCTTACTACATTATTGTTATAGACACCTTGCCTCCAGAGTAGCATACAGAACCCAAAGCTGCCATGCTCCTTCTACAGTGCATAGGGAGGGTTTGGTGTCACAGAGCAGGATTCAAAACACCTTCACACAGAGCAAGAAGCCACCCGGAGCTAGTCAGAAGAGAGTTTTGCAAGGGAGCAGGATGTTTCTGAAATCTCAGCTTCTTCAGAGGTTCAGCACCTCTGTCCACTTAGGATTCACAGCCCAGAATCCTCTCTCGAGGGTAGGCATGTGCATCTATTCTTTCAAGGAACTGAAGTGGTCTAATTGCATAAAATCCAATCAGGGAAGAAAGTCTTGTCATCTACACTGTATATAACCTAGCAGTTAGAGCATCTGCCTGGGAAGTGGCAGACTTTCATTTATTGTCCTCCTCAGGTTGAGGGGGAAGCTCCAATTTATATTCCCCATATCCCAGGAGGGTGCCTAATCACCAAGCTATAGGCCAGGCTAGGTGGGAGCTTTTTATCCATGGAATTAAAGCCAGATCCCCCATTTCTTGGGGAAGTGCTCTAACTATAGAGGAATCATATAAAATGTAATTGCCACCAGCAGTTCATAGATGTCATAGACATTAGAGCTGGAAGGGACCTTGGAAGATCATAGAGTCCAGCCCCCTGCCCCAACGGCAGAAAGTCCGCTGGGGTCAAAGGATCCCAGCAAGATAAACATTGAAATGCTTCTTAAAGGAGTACAGAGTAGGTGCTTGCACCAAATCTTGGGGGAACCTATTCCAGGCCTTGGGGGCTCGGACTGTAAAGAAATTTTTCCTTATGTCCAGCCTAAAAGGGTCTTGGAGTTCAAAAGCAAGTCTGCACAAGTACATTTTGTGAGGTTCTTGTTCCTTTCTGTATGTGTTAGGCATGCTCTGAGGATCCCAATTGGCTTGGCCCCTTAGGTGGGGAACACCTAGTTTCATAATCCTGATTGGGGTTAGCTGTAGAGGTACACCAAACAACTCAGTCTGGGCATGCACAAAAATGAACTCCTTGGGGAACTTTGAAGTCAAGGAAGGAGCTGTCTAGTGAGATCAGGCATGTTCAGCATGGGCAGCAGCTGAGCGAAGATTTTTTTTAATTGCAGGTTTGGATTTAGGTGCCTTCGTTCTACTTCAGTTCTCCTTTAGCATCTAATTCCTTTATTGGCTCTAGGCCCAGAGGTGACAAGATACTTAAGCGTGCAACTTCTATTGAAATCAAAGCATGTAAAAAACTTCAGACCTCTGGGCCTAGGTGCTGACTGGCAGAAAGGGGCCTGGGACTGAAGAAAGAGACTACTACCACTATTTCCTTATCCATGAAATGGGGATGGTACTACTCTACATCCCAGAGGTCCTGTGAGCAAATAATTTGTGCAGTAAATTTAGGCCTTTTTCTGGGAGCATTTTATGGTTTTCTTTCTGAGTATTTGGTTTTAAAATGGCCATATAACATCAGTGAGTAAAAATTACTTTTTCACTTCTTCTTTGCTAGGAAATTCTAGCATTTTCTTCCTAGAAAAGCACCTGACCATCTGCATTCAATGAGTATAATTTATTCCACATGGGTATGGTACAAACTTATGGCTGCCCAGGGCCTCCATGGATTAGACCTCTAAGCACACATCAAGCCTATGCTCTGGTTTCTCCACTGGATCCTAGTCTGCTTCACTGCCAATTCAGGATCTGATCCTAATCTTCAAAATCACTAGTAGGTCAAGTCCAAACTATATAACAGCTAAGACTTCTATCTGTGAACTGCAGAGACAGTCTCATTTGTCTGGGACAACACGGATCTCACCAAGCCCAGGAAGATACATATGAAAACTAGGGAAGAAATCATGTTCATCTAAGGGCATTCAGTCACAGAACAAACTTGCCAAAGAGATTAGATGAATTAGCATCTGAATCTCTTTAGAATCTAAATCTGAACACTCCAAAACTTTTCCCTTTGGAAAGGCTTTTTCCAGATATATCCACCATTTCTTCACGTAGGCTAACAAAAAGGAATCATGCAATCCAATCCTTTAATTCATATCTCTTTTAGACTTGTGCTGTAGCCCAACTCCTACCCACACCATTTCTTTCTACCACCTGCATTGAGTAGAGAACATTTGTTTGGTTTGGTGAAAAATTCCTAACTAAATTTAGACCAAACTTCCAAAATTCATAAAATCCTAGAAAATTAGGGTTGGAAAGAACCTCAGGTGGTCATCTGTCCAACCCCTGCTCAAAGCAGGACCTTCCCCAGTTAGATCATCCCAGCCAAGGCTTTGTTGAACTGGGCCTTAAAAACCTCCAAGGATGGAGATCCTACCACTTCTCTAGGTAACCTGTTCCAGTGCTTCACCACCCTGCTAGCGAGAAAGTTTTTCCTAATATCTAACCTAAACTTCCCTTGCTGCAACTTGAAACCATTGCTCCTTGTTCTGTCATCTGCCATCACTGAAAACAATCTAGCTCCAATCTCTTTTGAACCTCCCCTTAGATAGTTAAAGTTGCTATCAAATCCCCCTCAGTCTTCTCTTCTCCAAACTAAATAACCCAGTTCCCTCAGTCTCTCCTCATAATTCATGTGCCCCAGTCTCCTAACCATTTTTGTTGCCCTCTACTGGACTCTCTCCAACTAGTCCACATCTTTTCTGTAGCAGAGGGCCCAAAACTGGACACAATACTCCAGATGTGACCTCAACAGTGCAGAATAGAGGAGAGTAATTACATCCCTTGATCTGTAGGCAACGCTCCTACTAATGCAGCCCAGTATGCTGTTAGTCTCCTTGGCAACAAGGGCACACTGTCCACTCATTGCTTTAAGAGAACTCAAACTCCTCAGCTGAATCTGCATGATTAGATGCACGTTTAGGCCTGCTCGTGTTCCCACGGCAGCTCAGATTTTGCTATTGATATCACTGGGGACTGGCCCCAGACCTATAATGAGAGCCTGGTTCTCCTCTACCCAATGGCTAGAGCCTGGTCTACTAATGTTAATATAAAGCAATCCTCTGAGCACTCAGTGTGCCTAAGATTGCAAAAGATGATTTCATAAAATGCTGTCTTACCAATATGCAGATTAAGCAGTTCCTGTTCCTATGCCCTGTAAGAGTAGTGGTTTTTATGACTAAAAACACAACAGTGAGAGCTGAGTTTGTGCACGTGGAAAAGTTCACGCTGAAGAACATGGAGTTCAGAGGAGAAGAAGCACCCTGCAGTCCCCGACTACCTGAGGACAAGTGGGCCACTCAGCTGAAAGAGGTATTGGTCACTTATGGTAACCATTTAGGTCACTTTTATTCTGGGTCTTTAGATCCAATGCTTGCTCTGCTGGTAAATTCTTTGCTTTAAAAGATGGGTTATAGTCTGACCTCTTTTGAAAGGATCTTAAGCCTCTAAGCCAGAAATATATATTTTACATCAAGAGCCACTTCCCTGAATGAAATGCAGTAATGTGTGCTCAATTGGTGTATGTGAAATGACAATTAGGACTAGCAACCATAAACAGGTTCCCTTTCTGGAAGAGTTTTAATCTTAGTGATTCTTCTTACTGACGTTTCAGTGCACACTATTGGAGGGACTAGACTCCATTAAAACTAATGGGGAAAGGTTCTTCAGACAGGAAATTCCCTGCCTCCTTTTTTTCCCCCTTCTTTGTTTCATGTCCTGATCAGAACCTACCTTAAGTCAATAGGAATTATTCCATATTGGCCCCTACTGTTCTCATTGGAAGAACTGTCAGTGATATCCCCACCAGAATTAGTTTGCTCACATAAGCTAGTGGCTTGGGGATTGATTGTTTGGGATGGATTGTCCTTTGCCTTGAGTGTCTGGCCAGGGGCATAAGAAATAGGAACATATCCCACATGATTGTATTGGTCTCCGGGACACTGAGTTTGGATGTGAAGGTGTTAACAAGTGTTGGACACCTGCTTCTCTTTTCTTTCTTTGATGTTATGTTATACATTAATTAATAATACTGTCACTCCTTTTCAACCCAGGCATAGTCAAATTTGGGGTAAAGTGGTACCATTTTCTTCCATTTAGATAAATCAGTGATGATCTCAGGTGCTTTTGTGACGAAAGCCTGTTTATCTATAAAGAATGTCTAAAGTACTATTTCCCTGAGCACAGCAGAAATCAAACAGCAGGAAGCAGATCCTTCTCTCAGTTATAGGTTCCTAGGTGTGTCTACACGTGCAATTAATGTGCAGCAGTAAACAGTTTATTGATCCTAGGAAGGTCCTAGGTATGCAGTTTACACATACACCCAGACTGCGCACATTGAACTGGGTCGCAGCAGCCCCAGCTGGTAGGGGGTCTGAGGAGTTAGCCTGCTGGCCTGGGGCTGGTCTGACCAGGCTCAGTGTGCTGCAGAAGGCCTGGCTGGGGTATGAAGGTGTTTCACTGTGGGACTAGCTGGCAGGCAGTCCTGTGCTGAAGTGCTTGTGTCCCAGCCAGCTGGATCAGCATCTATACATGCTGCACATGAAAAACACTCTGCAGGAGGCTTGGACTTTTATTTTCAAGTCTGACCCTGCTGCAGAGTTTATTAATTTCTTGCACCCTAATAGGGGTGCACGTGTAGACACTGAGATGTTTATTAAGCAGTTAATTAGGCAACTCTCAAAAAATCCCTCACTCTAGGCTTTTCCCAAGAGTATGCTCTCCATACCTGGTTAGGCTGTATCTGCTGTTTCCTCTCTAACACATGCAACGACGTTCTGTCAGACAGCTTCTTCACCTGCTCTAAGCAGGGAGTCATAGGAAAAAGTAGGATCCTAGTTCCCCAAATGCAGAACCTGCCAACACATCTCTACTACTCCTACAATAAGCACATCCCACAACACAGCCATCATTCCCGGATCTTACACCTGCACCTCCAAAAATGTAATACATCTCATCCAGTGCACTAAATACCCTGATGGAAAATACGTAAGAGAAACCAAACAGAAGTGCACACCAGAATGAACGCACACCGGAAATCTATCAAAGACAAGAATACTTAATTACCTGTGGGGGCACATTTCTCACAGGACAATCAATCCCTCTCCAACCTCACACTTCTAATCCTCAAAAGGAACTTTATAAAACACCTTTTTGTAGATGAGCCTACAAACTTCACTTCATAAATCTACTGCATACAAAAAATCATGGACTCAGTATAGACATTGGATTTATGACACCTTACAACCTGCCTGACATCTAATTCACCGTACCTGCCATACTTGACCTGTTACTTCTCCCCGCACCTTCCTCCCCTCCTTTTCTGCCCTTTGTCTTCCTAATCTCTAGCTATTTACTTTTTCACAGACAGCCTCTTTTCTACCTTGAAAATCTACTACTGTAGAATCTCCCTTACTCACCTTTGGCTTTTTTCCCCACTCATTTTCCTCCTTCCTTCCCTGCTCTACCTTTTGTTTTCCCAATTTCCACCTGTTTACATTCTCACTGACATCCTGTCACACTTTTAGCTTCTTTCATTCCTTGGAGTCTCAGAACAGCAGAGACTTCTTATGCCTGAAGAAAGGTGATTGCACCTGAAAGTCTGCAAAGAACTTTTTTCAACTACTCAGTTGGTCTAATAAAAGATATCACATCTACTCAAAAAACCTTGTCTGGCTAGTTCCCCCATAATGCACTGATCAATGCAACTGGGCTCACCCAAGGGGAGATGTAAGTAGCTATTAAGGTAGGTCAGCTGTCAGTTAGAACCTCCCTTTTCTCCTAGGGCTAAAGGAAAGTTAGGAGCAATAAATATCTTCAGGAGACATGACACATTTCACATGCTACTGTTGGGGTGGTGAAACTTTCCACAGACCTATCTGTAGGGTCTGTGCAAAGCCAATATCTGTCCTATGCAAAAAAAATACTGATGACATTTTTTTCCCCCTGTATTATAGATGCAAGCACAGGAGTATTTAGAATCAACAGTGACCATTGTCTGTCCCAGCCTCTATAAACAACTGTGGACTAGGTGGTGGACTAGGATTTAATTTTGAATCAGTCAATGTTGTAGCTCACAGTATTCATTTTTAACAGACACAAGACCCTTTGAAAAAGGTCTCTTGGAGCCCACTCCCATAAGCACTTGTTAGTTTTATATAGGAGACCAGTAACACTGGATTCATCACTGGCTAAGCACCAGTGCATGGCTTTACAAGAGTAAGATCTTTATTCAGTGAAGTAACATTATTCCTTTTGGGCACTACCACAATGCAAATAATTATTATTTCTTTATTTAGTAAATGCAAATCCACAGAGGCAAGCCTCCTCCTTAGCTGAGTTCAAAGTTGAATGCGAATAATGAAGGCACGTGTCCTTACAATAATTTGCAATGATAAAAAGGATTTTTCTTTTAATGCTCCTACTACAGTGTAATTTATAAACTCCAATCAGATGCAATACATTTTTTAAAAAGGAAGCTGAATCTTTCAGCAGTTCTGAATGTTATGTGTTGACAAAGCATTGGCTGCGATGATTAATTGGGGATGGTCCTGTTTGGAGCAGAGGGTTGGACTAGATGACGTCCTGAGGTCCCTTCCAACACACACTTCCTATGATTCTGCAATACTGCAGTAACTGTTTGGGTTTGCTTTTACTCAGATAAGGAATTGTCTCTATTTCCCACTTCAAATGTGTGCATGAGATAGAGAGAGGTGGAGTACATTCTTGTCTAACTGGAAAGCTGGCTTTACAAAATGTGGTCAGCCAATGACTGAAAAGCTCACTTTGATCTAGCTTTTACGTATCTTTTTTATTCTGAAGGTCTACTGACGATTCAAATAAGGAGAAATCTGTCTCTTGTTTGGAAGCAACTTGTCTGAGGGATATGTGAATATTAAGAAAGGAAAAAACAAAACCTAGTCTCTGATGTCTGTTTAAACATACCTCTCTCTTGGACTGTGGATGTCTCTTTCATTTTAATTGTTTTAGCAGATCACGTGAGCTGAGCTGAGCTAGCATTTTTACTAATGCATCATTCCATTCTTCCTCCATTTGTCAGGATTGTTTGTGGATCTCTGCGGTGTTGTGCTAACCCGTATGTCCGTGCAGCTCCTCAGCCAGGTAGGGGGCTTTTTTTTCTTCTTTTTTGACAGATAGCCTGGTTATTGCTGCCTGGAATATGTAGGAGAGACAAGATAGAGAATCAGACTGGAGTTTTTGATGGTGACTGATGTCAACCTCAGAAGCAGCAGACAGCCAAATAGCTAAGAATAAACTGCCATTCTGAGACTTCTTTTAATCAATCATAGTACACTAATAGCTTTTTTGAAGGAAGGACTGTTATGCTGTTGATTTATACTCATCTTCTGATTTACTATATTCCCCAGGGCCTTTTACATAGTACTGCAGTCTAACTAGTATTTTCTCAAATGTAGCATTGGGCACGTCTACAGGAGACGCTACATCACCGTAGTGATGAGCTATGGTGATGTCACATCGGCGGGCACTAACTAGGATGCCGCCACTGCTACTGTGCAGTAGCAATAAGCAACAAGTATCAAGTAGCATATTGCTACTGTTCAGTAGGGTTGGAAATGACCCATGCACCACCAGGACTGCGCAGTACTTGTAGTACTACACAGTGGGGCGCACATGTAGATGCATCCACTTTGTACTTGCCCTTATTGAATGTTATCCTATTTCAGATGATTCTTCCAGTGTATTAGGTAAGGGGTTTTCAACCTTTTTTAGTAAGTGTAGCCTCAGTGGCTGGACCCAGAGCATGTAGAGGAGGGGAGGGCAGCTGGACACAGAGCAGTGGTGGATGGTGGCTGCAACTGCCGCTGCATGCAAGTCCTCCCCGACCCTGACCCTCGTCCAACTGGCTGAGCAGCGCCCGTGTGGCCTGCAGAGGGGCACTGCTGCCCTCACCACACCCTGGCCCTGCTCCTGGGAGGCAGCAGCGCAGGGTGGTGGGGCTCCATCCCTGCCTGTCCACGTGTACCCACTAGGGCCTTCCCAAGTACCCCTGGCATACCCCTGGTTGACAACTCCTGTATTAGGTCATTCTGAATCCTAAACTCATCCGCTGATCTTATCTACATCCCCACCCGCTTTAGCGTCAACCACAAATTTACTAGGTGTGCACTCCATTCTACACTCAAAATCAAAATCTTTACTAAAGTTACTAGAGTACTCTTTTCAATTTTATAATTATATTGGATAGGATGTTACACTATAGAATTTAATTTATATAGGAAGAGAGATACATTTATATTTTATTTCTATACATTTATACCTTGAGGCATAGAAGACTACACACCTTAGAGAATTTATATAGGAACACAGATATATTTACATATTTGTATAAAAGCAAAACGCTATGAAACATCATGATGGAAAGGCAGGTGGCAAGCCTTCAGGGAGGGGCAGAAGAAGGGGTAGAGGGAGAGGTATAGGTTCTTCCCTCCCTCCCCACAAACTGAGATGCAGCCTCTTTCCTACAACTAGCAGCAGGCTTCCAGAAGCAGCAAGGAATGGGGAGCAGTGCCAGTGCCACTTCCTGTGCCTGAGGCTGCATCTCTTCCAAGAGCACCAGCCATAACCCCCCCACACCACCACCATGACAACAAGCAGCAGCACCAGCACCAGCATGACAGTCTCCTCCACCCCCATTTCACTTTCCATGCTGAGCCTTCCAGTGCCAGAGGAAGAGCTGGAGCTGGATCTGGATCTGCGTGCCCTAGCAAGGGAAATTATGGGGAAGGAGGGGGAATCATCTGAGTTTGTGCTCCACACCCCTCAAGTTTCCCAGGTCTCCTTTCCTAGAAGGCACTTCAGAGGAGGCTGAGGTAGAGGCTGTGGAGGCAAGCTGCTCAGCTGAGGTAGAGGGTGCAGAGGCAAGCTACTCAGCTGAGTCCACTCCCCCTGTTGCAGTGCCTCTGCCTGCTGAGGAAGAGGAAATTGCAGCATCCACACATGCACCCACACCCCAGAAGTGAGTGGGTAATGGTCTGGGATCATTTTGATCTGGCAGATGATCCCACACATGCTATCTGCTTGCACTGCCAAGCCAAAACCAGTCAGGGCAAGGGAACAAAACACATGAGCACCTCGGGGATGCTGATGCATCTCTGCAGGCACCATCCCCTCACCCTTGCTCCTCCTCAGCCTGGCACCAATGGGAGCATGCCCAAAGGGAAATCCCCATCACTCCAAAGCCCCCGTTCCCCCAAAGCAGAAGCAGGCCACCCTGGAACAGTGGGGGAAAGGCAGACAGTAAGAAGGGCACGTTGCAAGGGCGAGCAAGATCACCCAGAGCATTGGGGACATGCTTACTGTGGATGGCCAGCCCTTCTCCTTAGTTGAGCAGCCACAGTTCAGGCAGCTCATGGTGCTCATGGCCCCATCCTACCAAGTGCCCGCGTATACCACCTTCAGCAGGACAGTGGCGCCCTCCCTGTATGAGGCATGCAGGGAGTACTTGAGGAATGGGATTTAAACTCACACTTCCCACTTCTCAGAAGAGTGCCCTAACCAGCAGAGTATAAGCTAGTATAGGAATGGGGGCACCCTCCATCCCTTTGGTTGAAGTGGGACTATGGGCAGTGAAGACTACAGGACTCTTGGAGGCTAAAGGAGAACAAAAGGAGGAAGCCAAACTTTGTAGGCCATTAAGAAATATACCTCCCTACGGGGGAGTGGGTAGGGGGTGCAGAATGGGAGGAGGAGGCCCTAGATTCTGACCCTTTCTGTTTTTTAATAAATCGTAAAATGCACACACAGCCCTGGCCTTACTTTTGTCCTCACTCCTGTCTTATTGGGACTGCACAGGGAAGTAACATGTAAAGGAGGAGGTGCTCACAGGAAGTCACTAGTATCTAAAATAGCTAAGAGTACCAACTGGAAAGCAGATGATATATTGACCCTGCCTGCCTAGGAGCATGAAGCATGCCCTGATTAAAACCATTAGAGTCCTTCTCCTCAGCGGTCACTGCTCCTGTATTATTACATTTTGGGCCAGGACAATATGACTTTTTTTTCCAGGTTACATTTTTAAAACTCAAGTCACAACCATGCTGTGACATGGCAGCAGTTCTGCATAACTGAGTTCATGCCTCTGTAGGGCAATAATCAACAGCAGCCTGCTTCCTGAAGAACAAGGTTACCCAATGTGTTAATCTGTGCAGAGCCATGCTACAATTTGTCATGGAGTCAGTCAGTTACCGTATCCAGCACTGGTGCAGTTCTTATCAACAAGGGGCCCCAGAGCAGGAAAGCATACATAGTCAGGGCAGCTCATTAATGTTTAAGTGCTGTTTTGAACTGAGACAATAATGAACCTACAGAGTGGTTCTTATTTTTTCTTTAATGATCATTTGAAGTGAGATACTGAGGGCCCTGTAATATGAGACTGTCCATTAATACAGTCTCCATTTACCCACAGAACATTTACAAAACAAGTGGCAGCAACAGAGACTTCTTCCACACTGAAACGAAGCTCCTCTGAACCAGCTCAGAACCAATGAGCTACTTATGACTCCTTTGTGACTCTCCCATTTTAACCCTGCTTGCTCAGTGAAAACTGTTGCAGCTCCCAATGTACTTGTACCAGAAAAAAACCTCACTTCTTATTCTGACAGACAGGTCTAGGTAGACATGTTAAAAGTGATGTGAGTGAAGGAAGGATTTGAAATGCTTTAATTTTTATTGCATCGGTAGTGTACTGACATATAGTCCCCTCCCACCAAAACTGCCTCAGATTTTGCTGAATCTGATGCTATTGTACTGCCATGCTGCTGCAGGTGGTCACAGGGATCCTACTATCCATTTTGGACAGGAGTCCCTAGAGTCTTATGCAGGGCTTCTGGAGGAAGCTAAGGACTATGGCAAGCTGTTGGGCTGGCAAACTCCCTATCCAAGTTGGTGGGGCAGATAAAAAAAACCCTGAAATGCTTTATTTGAGAAGCACATTTGAGTTATCTCTGTTTTGTCTGGAGTTCTTCTTGACATGGGAAAGCCTGAATTGTAGGGTATTAGTACTGTGCTTTGTTGTCCACTTACTTTGTGCTTTTAATCTCCTTAGAGCATAACACACATTGGGCACATCTATATGTGCTACTAATGCACAAAAATACACTCCAGTGCATGTCATGCCCGAGTTTATTGCTCCCCAGCACCGCAGTTGAATGTTGAGCCAGGCTGTTGGAGCTGCTCCAGCTGGCAGAGGGTACGGGGGGTAAGCCTGGTGAAGCACCTTTGTAACTCAGCCTGCCCCGTCAGCATCTACACGTGCATTGCTGCAGAGTAAGGATAGTACATGTGTTTACTCAGGAGTTAATGAGTTTACTCCATCCTAGTAGGAATGCAGATCTAGACACTGAGACATTTACTGCACAACTAAGTAGGTTACTCAGCGGTAAATGTCTTGTGTAGACACACCCATTATGTTTGCCCACACCCTTAACTGACATTAGCTCTCAAGGGACCAGGCAGAAAATGATGCAAAGTGCCAAGAGAGCTTCAGGGAATTCTAGTTGTCATTAGTCATCAAAACATTTGGGAAACCTTCTGAGATGCTTCTCTTTTTTCTGCGCCTCAGTTTGCAATGCTTCTCTCATCCAATTAGAACTCTTTTGCTTTAACTTACCCATCTCATCCTCTAAAGCCTCCCTTCTTGGACAACACAAATGTTATGTCTTCAAGGCAGAGTTTTCCTGAGTCTGGACACCCAAATATAGACACTTAGGTAAGCCTAGCCCACCTGCAAACATGCAGGATGGAGCCATGCTCTACTCCCACACAACTAGCCACATCCACTTTTGCACTGCAATAGGCTGGGTTAGGCATTAGAATTTGAAGGGTGCACAGTGCCCTAGGGTTCTTTGCACCTGAATACACTGAGCCACCTGGGGAAGTTTGCAAAAGGCAGTGGAAGAACACCATGTGGAATGGCTCTTAGCCTGATGATACATTTAACTGAGGCACATGCAGCTCTCGCCATGCTCCTTGCTTCTGTCTGCATCAGCTGCCAACCCATGGATTCAGACTATGGCTAGCAGCTGGATAACAGCAGAAGAGTAGGGTAGAGGGCATTGCAGGAATGGTTTTTAGTCCTCAGAGGATTGTGGTGGGTCACAGGGAGGAGATCATGCAGGCCAGATGCTGACATAGCAGTGCAGAGACATCTAATAACTGATGTAGATTCTCCATGCACAGACTAGCAATTCTTGTGCAGGCTAACTAACCTAAAACAGTGGAGTTATATTAGCACAGAGGGAGCTTGTCTCTACCATCCAGCACCAAATAAGGCATGTAAACAAGTCAAATATAAAAGGCACTACTGTACTCAATTGTTATCATGGCTTTGGATCACAAAATCAAATACACGAGAACACCAGCATGGGAAACACTGGCAAAACACATAATACAAGGGTGTTAAGGATATCTCTAGTATTTACCTACTTGTACAAGGGACCGCATTGTCTCTAATAATACACTTATAAAATGAAGCACTTGTTCTCACTGATATTCAAATTACCTTAGCTAACTTTTACCATGACTCATGAAACCATGCCACGAAGTCACAATATGTGTCAGAAAAAGGGTTTTATAACATAGAACCCTTGCAGAGCAGTGAGAAGTGTGCATTTGGTTGGCTTATGACAAGCTGGCACGACCCACAAAAGCTATTCAAATATGTGTGGCCAGTGCTGTGTTCTGCACATCTAGACTAATAAGACTGAGTGAGTTCTTTTAGAGTGAGTTAAAGACACTGCTGGTTGGCAGGGCTTGGGCAAGCAGCTGGAAAGTGTACCTGTTATTCACTGGGCTGTGTCCAGGCAAACCAGGGAGGAAGGGGAGGAAGTTTTGAATGCCTACATGCTTGTCTTACGAAGTGACAAGCCTGAGAAAACCACACTATTATTAAGCGACTGAACATTTACAGGGGAAATTCCAAAACAAGAAATGAGCCATTTAAAGCAAGAACAAGGAAGTACTCACACTTGGGGCTGAACAGAAAAGCATTTTAAAAAAATCCTTAAGAGCCCAAACTTTTCTTCAATGCTACATTTCAATGAAACATGAGCTAGTGTAACTTGAATTGAATAGCAGCCCAACACAGATGTCAGAAATACAGGCTGCAATCAAGAAACTGAGAAATTTCATAGATTTCATAGATTTCATAGACATTAGGGCTGGAAGGGACCTCGGGAGATCATCGAGTCCAGCCCCCTGCCCAAAGGGCAG
>NW_017728886.1:152561871-152578145 GCF_001723895.1 Crocodylus porosus
GAGCCTTGGAAATTTCCACTCACAGCTTCAAACCGCGCATGTCAGTTTAACCTCTTCTGTACTGGCAGCACATACCCAAAAAATTTCCATGACACTGCTGACGCGAGTGGGGAACACCTTAGAAAAAGCTACAGAAACAGGCGACATGGCAGACGTTCCAGGCCAAGCAGGGCTCAAAATCAATTATGCCACAGTAAAAATCCTTGAAAGGCAAATGCTGAGCAGTAACCACCCACCAGAAGGCAAAATTGTCCAGTGTGGAACAATTAGCCTACCTAGTCAAATCCATTCTAGCCAGTGGAGAACATAGAAAGAAAGTGATCTCAAGGATAAGATAGGCATCTATAGCATTTTTAATGATGAGCTATGTGATGCAGATAACTCAACATTATTGTGGACAGGAACTTGACATAAAATACTAGGCATTATTACTCTGTAGCAATTGCTCTGGAGCCCACTGATCAGCCCTTGTTCCCATTCAGTCACACAAGGAAATACAAATTGGCTCTGTTGGCTCTGGATTTAGGATCCAGATACCTTGTTGCAGGGGGATGGACCCACCCTCAGACTAACTATGACCTTTCCATTAGATAATAGGCAAATTTATTGATACACAGTGATAAGAAAAAAGAAGCAATACAAACAATCAAGCAATTCTATATATTTACCAAATCCTAGGGCTGTCATCAAAGTCAAAGTACATCTGACCAGGATGCAGTCTCCACTCTGAGGCTCTTTCTTAGGTGTCAGATGTCAGCACGTTAGCAGTCTGGAGGTGGGATGCTGAGGGCCACACCAGTAGGGTGGATGAGATGGGCTGGTAGTATGCCCTCTGTCCATGGTGGCCTCAGGGACCCTTCCCAGGAGACAGGGATGGGGACCCGTCTCAGGGACCTTCTCAGGGAGGAGGATGGGGAGAAGGAAAAACCAGGGATGGGACCCAGGAGGAACCTAGGCAGAGGATGAGGAAAATGAGATGGACCCTGTATTACTCTCAAGTCTCTGCTTTTGTATTCTCCTTCCCTCCTGATGACTCCTGATGACTCTTGATCTGTGTCTATCTCTGGTTGGTTGACTCTGTGTGGTTGTCACAGTCCATGTAGTTTATCACATACACACATACTAATTTGGTCCTTCCAGGCCTTCTCCTAATTTGGTCTGTTCCCCCAAAACTGAGACTTTGGCCCCCCTGCTCTGGGGCCTTGCAGCTGGTGCCACTTTTATCTCATGTTATGGGCAGTATAATACATACTCCCTCAGTTCCCAGACTATGTGTTCTTGTTGGCCTTGTTGTGTTAGACACCCTGTCTGCCTTGAAGGTAATGATCTCATATGACTGTGAGACCCAAGCTTTTTAGAAATCAATTAACCTCTGCTGCCCATCCTGAACCATTCTAATGCCTATATGCTAATTCCCAAAAAACAAACCTTGACATACCATTTCTAAGCCAACATAATCCTCCTTGGAGGTTCACACCTTTACAACATACGTGAAGCATAATCACTGACATCACCTGGAATGTCCATGAGATTTGTGGGGAAGACCTCCACCAGTCATCCCAGGAAAAGTATGACTACATTTGTGGTCAGGGGCTCCAAAGGGCTGGACACTGTGATGAACCCTTAACTATTGTTCAAATGTCGCCCATACACTGTCTGACTCAGTTTCTTGCCTCAGCATTTCCTAACCTGGCAACGGAGTTTTAGCCAATTAGATTTAAATAGGCCTCCCATACTGAATATGTACAGCCTGAGATGCCTACCAAAACTTTTACTCAGCATTGCAGGTAGCATTCTAGTCCACAGCCAGTGTTTTATATGATTGACAAGATGGCTATTCAGATCAGAAAAACTTCTTATGGTCAAAATCCTTGGGGACAAGACATGTTCTTGGCAATTTTCCCCCTCCTATTGTAGCCCAAGTACATCCAGGGGTGTGCCCTGTCTGCCAGTGAAAGGGATGGTGTGGTTGGGCAAGGCTGCTGAGAGAGGGGCCTGCCACCTAGGAGCAGTTCCCTCGTCTCTCTACACAGCCAGGCCAAGACCAGTGCTTAGCTATATAAAAATGTATTGTTACAATAAATAAACATAAATTAGAAACATTAGATATTTACAGTAAACATAGTATGTGACACCATATACAATAATCTGCAATCAACATATTGCACTACTTTGAGGGACTGCAAAAACATGAACTGGGTAATTCACAGCATATGCAATAATTAACTGCCCTGCACAGAATAAGCATTAATACTTTTGAACACGTAAGTCAAGCATCAACACAAAAAACACATCTGAGCATCAACTTAGATAGCCCAGGTAAATTGAGGTAGCAATACCATAGACATACACAGGCAACACTACAGGTAAGTTCCGATAATAGGCAATAAACACATATAGACAATAAAGACAGATAAACCCATATACACTCCCTTAACGAATACCCATAACTATATTAATTTGTACAGTACAAAACAACAACAATCACAAAATATGGGGGTGCACTCAGCACCCACAAGGTGTTCCCTGGAGCCCCTCCCCTTTAGGGCCCTGGGATATGGACACACTCCTTCCCACAGTGGAGGAGGGTGGAGGCTGCAGACCCTCCTCTACCAAACCTGCCTCCTCTGTGGGACCTGCTTCCCCAGCAACTCCTGCTCCCGCTCTGAAGCAGCCAAGGCTCATCCCCTGGTGGCCAGCCCCATAAGGGCCTCTCTCCGGCTGCTCCTCTCAATGGCCTGGTGCCCTGTACAGGGCAGGCTGAACACTCCTATGGGAGCTGAGCCCTTATGGGCTCCACCCTCCGGCCTCACATCGGGGTCCTTCTCTTTCACGGGCCCTTCTCTGGGCTCTGGGCCTAGAGCTGGGGCTAACTTGAGCTGCCTTGAACTGCTCCCAGGGCCAGCTCTCCGTGCACCGACTTGCGCACCATGTGGGGCCTGCCTCAAGCTGCTCCCAGGGCTGGCTCTCTGTGTGCTGGTCTGCACACTGGGTGGGGACCAAGCAGCCTTGAGCTACTTCCAAGCCCAGCTCTCCATGGGCTGATCCATGCACTGCCTACCCAGCTGCTTGCCAGGTTTGCAGGCTCAAGCCACCTCGAGCAGCTCCTAGGGCCTGATCACCATGCGCTGATCCATGCACCACTGAGGTTTAGGTAGGGCGTCTCTGGAGCTCCTCTCTCCTCACTGTATCTCTCTCTCCCAGTGTGCTGAGCACGCTTTCCTTTTATATGCTTCAGGGGCTCCATCCCTGAAGTTCTCCGGCCGGGCAGGGCACAGTCTAGAACCAGGTCCAGATTGCTTCTTGCTCCCTCCCTTTGGGGAGGGCCAGCTTGTTTACTTACCCTGGCTTACTTCTGATTGGTGGATGGGCTCCACCAATCAGAATGGCAGAATCCCAAGCCCAGCACTCATCCAAAGCTCAAAAGGTAAGTCTGCTACACTATATACTGGGCAATGCTTTCTTGTCATTCCACCTGGATGCTTGGTGCTATTGTAGCACTATCAGTTCCCCTTCATACTGTAAAAAGCTGGAGATACGCCAAGGGGTAGGACTTTTCCAACTGGCCATGTAAACCAGACATGCTGTTTGCACAGGAAGGGCCTGGTCTTCCTGGGGATCCTGTTATTTTACTCTGTGTTCCAAACCTCTGCACAAATTCTGGCAATTAATATACCTGCATTGAATTACTATTTCTACTATAAAACGCTAAAATACATATCTAATACAAGCAAAGCAAGAAAGAAAGGAAGGAAAGAAGGAAAAAACCAAAAAAGGATAACAAAACAAACCATCAGTCCAGCCTTCTTAATTTGTGGCATGGCTGAACTCTGTGAGGCCTTGGAGGCAATGCTCTTCATGATGCACCATTTCTTGTAGCCATTCTGCAGGCATTTCATAGCCTATCAAGAAGCTTTGCTTTACATTTCATAGTCTAGCCCAGATAATATCATAATTACTTATAGCAATAGCATTTTACAAACACAGCAGAACACAATCACTACATATAACACAGCCAAGCTCGATTCCTTTCTGTTCCAAGCTTACGCCATCATGCTTCAGTGGTGATTCACACATCCTGCAAAACACAAAGACAAAAAGACGGGCTCACCCCTCTTGGTTAATTCACTCTCAGCTTGTACAATGTGGCTGGCTTTGCTTGACTTATAGCCAGGCTGGCACTTATCCAAAAAAAATCCCCCCTCTTGCTCCTTACAGAGGCTGCTTTTACAGCACTGCTGTCTTTCCAAAGTGTCAGGTTTCAAGGTGTATCCTGCCGCACATCCCTTTTCTCTGGCCTTCACAAAGGGTTTTCTGTTGGGGTATGTTCCCCATAGGCTTTTCCCAATAAAGGGCAACCCACAAGGCAGTGGGAGCTCGGTGCCCTATCCTCACCCCTGCCCTGTCCCCAGGGTGGTTATTATTCAGCATTTTGCAGAGACTACTTCTCTACGAGTAGTTTCACCACTCTAACCACACCCAGGAGGGTGGCAGTTTCAAGTCATACCCAGACCCAATCTCTCCTTTCTCCTGCTCTGGGCTTTTGCACTCCTTATGGGCACAGTCTCTTACTTCTGGGCTTCCTGGCACCTCCTTGGGCCAGCTGAAATCTCAGGCTCCTGGTTCTGGCAGCTTTAACAGTGGACTTCCCTCTGTGCCCCTTCTCTGAACTGCCCAACCATTTGGTCTTCTAGGGCCCTGCAGACCCTGCATCAGATCTTTCTCTCACTCTCCCGGCTCCTCCCAGAGTCTCTGGACCCATCGGGTTCTATTCTCTCCTAACCTGACCCCTCCTGGACTCCAAGTCACTAACGCCAGACACACCTTCCATCCAGACTGTGAGTCTCTGGCTTTCCATGCTCTTACAAACTTTGCCTGAGCTCTGCTCCTTAGCACCCACTCTCAATTCCTCCCTGTGCTTTGTGAGTCTGTTCTCAAACCCCTTTCCATAGATCTTTCACATTCCAGCAGGTCTCTCTGGAGTCTCTTAACTCTGATGGCAATACTTCCTCCAGCAGATCTTTCTTTCCAGCAGCTTTCTGGAATTTCCATACTTCCCTCTGGGTCTTACCTAATTTCCAGCTTTCCTTTCCTTGACAGATTAACCATATCCTTCCTGGGCTGCAGGCTTCACAATTCGTTCTCATTAGTGGCCCCTTCTTGCCTTGCTCTTTGCAAACCAATCCATCAAGAAAATCTTGGTCTCTCTCTTTCTCTTTGTCTGACAGCTGCACAATCTGTGCTGGCTTTGCTTTCTACAAACCAAAAACAATCTCTGTCTATAATAACCCGCCTAATATCTGACTGCCCGTGTAAACCCTTCACTTTTTACCAGCTATTCTCATTCCCTTCCTCCCCACTCCTGTCTCTTATCCTTTGACTACAGCTACTTTCATTCCCCCTTCCCCCTCCCCCCTGCCCCACCTGTCTCACCTATTGACCAACCCAATTTACATTTTAACTGACTGGCTTTCTTGCATACATCCTGGCCTCTGACAGCACAGACCATCTACAGATGCATCCTCAGCCTGACGAAGGGTGTTTGTGCCCAAAAACTTGCTAAGAAGAATTTTTCTAACTATTTGAGTTGGTCTAATAAAAGATATTGGATTTACCCAAAAAACCTTGTCTTATGTTTTTAGACCAACACGGCTACAACCTACACCCCTGAAAACTGTTGCTGCAGCATCTTCAAGTGTCAGTACTTTTGCAAAATTAATATAGTAGTCCACTAGAATCCTTAGGTGATTGTGTCTTCCTAAATATATATATGTAATTTCCAATTTTTTGCCCACAGAATTGCAGTTTATGGTGTTATTGGTTCCTATTGCTGGGCATCCTTATGCTTCTGCCATGTTTTACACCCCCTCACCATTTCTTCAATATCAGTATTCATCTGTGGCCAGAAAAAAACATCCCCAGGTCTACTTTTTTATTTGGTTATTCCTGAGTGCTTGTCTTGTGTCTTTCCAGTATTATTCTTCTTATCACTGTGAGAACCATGATCTGTGTATTTTCATGAATACGTCCAAGAGCTGATGTTTATAATGAGAATATGCTGGTGAGAGATGCTGACTTTTTTCTTGTTTGTGAATAACTTGTATCACTGCTATCAATATTTCATCTTTAGTTTTCTGTCCCTTCTTCATCTCATATATCTGGGGATACATTTCATCATGATTGAATCATGTTCACATGCATGTTTACTGTTTGTTTCAGATCATCAAGCTGTGTACTGTCTGGTAAGCTCTTGAAAGTGTGTCTGCTGTTACCAAGTGGGGTCCAAGTGGCTGGAACTCCAAAGTCATATCATACTTCTGTAATTTGAGAAGCAGGCACTGTGTTCTTGGGAGTGCTTCTCACATTCCTTTTCTGTATATTTCCAGTGGTGGTTTGTGATCTTTTCCTGCTGTGAATCTACACCCATATAATAAGTTGTGAAATTTTGTACACATATAAGCCAAAACTAGTTCCTCCTTTTCAATTTGTGCATATCTCTTCTCTGTGTCTGTCTCAGTTCTTGATGTATATGATACTGTCAGCCTATCAGTTCCATAACGCTATGGGCACTGGCAGAAGTGACATTTGTCATGTGATCGGCCCCTTGAAAACACTGTACAGCTGTGCCTGACAGAAGTGCATGGCTGCAGAGCACTTTTAAAGTGTCCAATCGCATGACAAAGTAACCTTCATATAATGAGGGTTCAGACGAAAGTGCCTTCTTTAACTTCTGTCCGTTCAAGGCTGGCCTGCATCAGCCTAGCCCCACCCCAGTGCTGTCTGCAGGATGGGAGTAGGGAGAAGGGAGGAAAGGAAACTCTAGGCCAGGGTTTATCCAGCCTGTACTAGATGGGGGGTTAGATTAGAGCCCCCCAGCACCAGAGCTGAGAGAGGGTGGGGGGTGAGGCAGGGCTAGGGGAGAAAGGCTATAGACACGCCGCTCCTCCTGGATCAGCTCCAAGGTAGAGCTTGAGTCCCCACACCCTGACACACCACCAAATGTCTGTGGGGTCGGGGAGGTCACTGTGACTCCTGGCGCTTTCTGTGAACCACCATGAGCTACAGCAGGGAGCTGCATGTCTGTGGTGGAACCGGAGCGTGCTCCATCCACTCCATGCATTGACCTGGTATTCCAGTGCTTCCAGGACGGGTGCAAAAAAAACAGAAAAAAAAAAAAAAAGCATGTCTGTCAGTGCCCTGACAGATGACAGTTGAACTGAGTCTGTGACCCCACAAGCGGGGTGGGGGATGAAAGGAAGGGGTTGCCTGATCTGAGAGATCAGAGTCTGTTAGTGTGTGTGTAGTGCGTGAGGCAGATATTGTAATGGGTCTGGGTGGCCAGTGGGCCGTTGTACAGGTGCATGGGCTGCATGGGTGTGGTTTTTGTAAAGGGTTATAGTTTTCTTTGTGGAATGATACTCAGAGTGTAGAGATATATAACCAGATATAGATATATATTTTTCCAAAAACGTAAAAATGTAGTCAGTGCCCTATAACAGTATTGCTCTCAGGACTTCATTTGAGGTATCAAGTGGAGCTTTTCATGTCTTTTAAATGGGTCAAAAATGTCAACCAGACTGATTTAAGTCAGTTTTAAGTCTTTAAACTCTTTGCATGCTCTCCCTGCCAAACCCATTTTATGCTCTTGTAAAAGACATGTCTTAGGTGTGTGGTGTGTCTTGTAGCATTATATATTATTCTGCTTGCATAATTCAACAGGCCTAGCAATCTTTGCATTCCAGTTTTATCTTCTGGTCTTGGCATATTCAGCATTGCCTGAATCTTTGATTCATCAGGCAAGATTCCCTTTGTAGTCAGTCTCTCCCCCAAACATGTTGTTTCATTTGTTTGAAGCCAACATTTGTCCTCAGTTGATTTGAGGTTGTTAGCTCTTGCAATTTCCAGTGCTCTTCTCAGTCCCTCCTAATGTTCAGTGGTAACATTACCCCAAACAGTTATGTCTTCAATGTATATTCTTCTTCTTCACATCTGCTAAGCCTTCTCATACATGTCTCATTTAGGAGCTGAACATATTCTTAAAAGGAGTCTTTGAAAGCAGTATCTCCCAAATGAGGGTTGAAAGTGTGGATCTTGGAGCTATCGTGGTACAAGGAGATCTGCCAAAATCCTATCAAGCCTTCTCATTGGAGGAAAAATTTGGCTTCAGCCTCTTGTGACAATCATTCCTTTCTTGTAAATAAATGAAAGTGTTCTCTTTTTATTTCTCTGGTCAGCTCCCTTGAGCTTATCGCCAACTGTAGTTCTCCACCCTTTTTTTCTATAATTACTAAAAAGTAAACTCAATTCATTGGTTGTTCTGTTCTCCAAAGGATACTGTATATGATCACATTTTGCAGCTCCTCTTTTGGTCATTCTCTTAAGACATGTGGACTTGTTATCTTTGTCCAAGGCATTCAGAAACTAATGACAGCAACCGTAAGTGTGGGAAAGAATGCTACCAAGCTGGCGAGCACAGAATATATTGTAAACTTAAAGTAAAAGTATACATTCATTGCTATTAGCAGATTCAACAGAAAGTAGCTATAGAGTCACACATACAGATTCAACATATTTCCCATACCCTATAGGAGCATATGTGTGTCATGTACCACCGGTTTTTCATTCCCTGTTAACTGTATCTTTCATGTTAATGGCAGAATCAAGTTTCCTGCTTCTCTTTGGCATACATGTTCTCAAATATACCTAATGCTTCACACATGTACAGGCCCAAGACAGGCAGTGTACCTTTGCATACCAACACAAACTTTTTTTTGGTCACTCTCCTTTTCTATTACAGGGTCAGTGCAGACTCTCCTACTGCTGGGACTGCCACTCATTTATAATCCGACACAGACACTTTTGATAGTCCCTTTATGTGTTACATACTCCTCTCTGAGTTTCTGTTACTGCATTTACTTATGCCCATTGCCTATCCTGTAGGTCATATAAGTGCCATTTGCATGCATTTTAATTAGTTAGTCTTTTAAGTTTGGGAATCCAAACTTAAAAGACTTAAGATAGGAGCTCGTATTATTCACTGAAGGAGCCAGTTTCTGCACTTACTGCATGCACTTCCCTCCTTTCTCTGCACAATGTTGGGTTTTTTACAGTTCCTGTGTATTTTCTAGAGTGGTGTGCTAATTATCACATTGTCTGCATTGTTTGCTGTGAACTCAAGTTCTGTCCCTGCCCAATTAACTTCCTGTCAACTTTTCCCATGTACTGTACTTAACAGTCAAGTTTTGTGTGACGCATTCTTCTACAGTTTGTATTGGCTTGTGATTAGATTAATCCATCACTAGGCATATATACATTGCCCTTTCTAGTCTCAGAACCTGCTCACAGATTTTTTTAATCCTTACATCCCAGAACAATATGGTAATCTGCTACACTGTAAGAGAGTTGCTTAGTGTTCAAGTCACACGATCGATTTTCAGTTTCAGGTCAGTAATAAGCTCCTCCGCTTTTTTCCTTTTCTTCTGTGTTCTCATCCTGAGCATTTCCTCTCCTAAATGATATTTCTTGTAGAAGCACAATGATCCTCAAGCATTTTCATTATTCCTGCGAGACTTTCCTCTCTCCCTTTTCACTTCTGCATAGATGGCATTATACACCTCCAGTGATTCATTGCCTGCTACTCTTAAGAGAAGAGCAATCTTTTCCTCATCCTTTAATTGATCTGCCCCAGCAGCTTTCATAGACAGCTCAAATTGTTGTTTGAACTTTTTCCAGGGATATGCCACATTCTCCTTGGTGGTCAGAGAGCATGGGAGATATGTGTGTGAGGGAGGCAGAGGGTGGAGAGGGGAACATGTCACTTACAGTGTTACAGATTCTGCTGCAACCATTCTGGGAAGAAGCAGACAGAAGTGACAATTTTCACCCAGTCTGGCCCCTGAAAGTGCTCTACAGCCATAACCAAACACAAGTGCATGGCTGATGAGCACCTTAAAAAGGGATCCCACAAAAATATGAACCCTCATTACAGGGGGGTTCAGATGAAGGTGCTCCAAAGTGGAACATCCTTAGTAACCTTTGTCTTGATGGAAGCAGGGCTTATCTGGCACAGCCCAGTACTGCTCCCTGTGCTGTTTTCAGAATGGGAGGTAGGGAAGAACCATCTCTGCATCCTCTTTTGTTGTCTCAGATCAAGCATAGCCCAATGCTTGCCTGGCAGGACAAATACCATGGTCACCATGGTGGCTTCCTAGTCACACCCAGGGAAGGCTGTTCTGCTGGCATGGGACAGTACCTGCATAGGTAATGCATAGTTAACCTTGGCTTTTTCTCCACTGTGTGGGAATGGGAGACTCCTCCCTAGTTTGCTCCTGGGGTCTTATGGCTAAGGGCAAGCAAAACTCGGGGGCATCCAAACCCCACGTCTCCAGGCTTGGGTCTGCAAGTAGGATGCCCGTCAAAGGATTTGGGAACATCTGAAGTCCCAGATGGGGGTGGAGGATGTCTGCTGGTAGCAGGGCCACATATGGTTCTGGACTGACTCTTGGATTTGGAATTTGTTTTGGCTAATTTGGCTTGGAATATGGAAAATTATTTTTTTTTAAAGTATCTGCAGCCTCTTCTCCCCCCTTCCTAACTCCCATGCTGACTCAGGATAGGAGGGAGGTCTGTTCTAGAGTTCCCCCAGCAGTGTTGAAGTGCGGACGGGGGTGGAATGGAACCCCCCCACCTTGGAGGGGCTCAGATCTGTTTGCTCCACCCTCCAGCACAAGCTGGGCAACCCTAGAACGGACTGCCCTCCCATCCTGAGCCAGCATGGGAGCTAGGAGAGAGTGGGCAAAGCTAGGGCAAGAGGCTGCAGAGATGCAGCCTCTCTTCCTGGATCAGCTCCAAGTTGGAGCTCAGTCTCCCACATTTCCGATCCAACAACTACTGTCTGTTGGATTGGGAGGATCAATCTAGCTCAGAGGTGGGCAATTATTTTGCCTGGAGGTTCACTTACTGAGTTTTGGTGAGCTGTCAAGGGCCATACATATAAAATTTTCAGAAGAAATAATTTTTAACAAATTATAGATAGCAAACAAATCATATACTAAAAATCAAACAGCTCCTACAATATTTTAATTTTATTTCAAAAAATATTTTTTTTTCTTGATTTGTGTATTTTTGAGTTGTATATATAGAGGCAATTGCATAAGAGCTCAAAATAAAGTTTAACTCTTGTATATTGTGTGTGGGAGCCATGTGGGGAGGTGGGCATGTGGGTGGTGGATATGAGGAGTGGGTGAAGGGGTACATGTAGGAGGGATAGGAGTACATGTGTGTGTTGGGGCAGTATGTGTGTGTGGGGATACGCGCCGGGCAGAAGATGCCCAGCCAGGTGAGGGGGAAGCTACAGCCAGACAGCTCCTGCCCTAGCACATGGGGCTCCAGCTTCATCTCCCAGACACTTTACACCCACTCCACCTACCCAGCACAATGACCAGTCACCTGCAGGCAGTCAAGTGGGTGGAAGATGGCTGGCAGCTGGCATCAGCTGGTCCTGGCTGGGCATCTGTTGCCCAGTGCATGTCCCCATGGCTTCCCTGCACTGCCTACTGCCTCAAGCAGCATAGTAGGGGCAGGAAGAGGAGAAGGAGCCTCTGGAAGCACAGGGAGCTGAGCAGTACCCAGACAGCTATAGCAGCAGCCCTGCCAGGAAGCTGTGCACACTGTCAGCGGCTGGGGTGGTGCTGCCTAGTGGCCATGAGGCAGATGCAGGCAGGAACGTGGCACAGGCTGCCCGGTGGGAGCAGGCTGGGGTCAGCCCCATGCAGAGATCGACAAGGCTGGATCCAACCTGTTGCCAGGCTGGAACTGGCTCATGGACTGTATTTTGCCCATCCCTGGTCTAACTCATGGCACTTTCTGCAAAGTGCCATGAGTTGGACCTGGAAGCTGCACTTCTGTGTGCACTTTCAGCTCTTTTACTTGGTCACCAGCACATGCTCCCTGCCACTCTTGGTGCCATGTGATAGCTCTAAAGGTGAACCATGTGGTGCAGATTAAGTTTTTATTATGGACAGGAACTTTATATACAGAACTATATACAGAGAGTAGGACAGTGTATTACGAGCACTGCACAGAGGACCCTGGTGATGAGCCTTTGTTCAAGTTCTGCCATACCAGGAAATACAAGCTAGCCCAATCCTGAGACTCCTTCTAGAGATGTTACACTGCTTGGACCCTCTGTGTATCCAGCAGGAATATCCAGTCACTCAAAAGCACAGCATACACAGCATTCACTACACTTAGCACTGTGTAGAAATCAAAGACATGTTCAAGTTAAATTACTTTAGTTTACCCCAGTGAAGTAATATATAGCTCTGAACACTGGAGACTGACCAAAATGTTATGCAGGAAATTATATGTTTTTGAAAATGCAGTCCTACAAAAGATGCTGGGAACTGGATAGAAAGACTTCATCACTAACGAAGTAACCTTACAAATTATCAACCAGCAGTTTGTCCCTGCCAAAACTGGGGGTAAATGCACTTAAAGTGTTCACTCTAGATGGTCACTCTTTCGAAGGAGCTGTTTAGCCTGTGTTTGTACAGCACCTAGCATGAAGGTGTCCTGGCTCTGAGATATTACTATGGCTATGGCTTTGAGACTTTGTAGAGAGATAGTTAGGCATGTAAGTCTGAAGTCAGTCAGAAGTCAGGGTAGATGTGCAGCTTTATAGACTAACTAAATAATTTATATATATATAAAATAAATATATATAGCTATATATATATATATATATATATATATATATATATACACATAAAATGATATATATATGCGGAGGTGGGGAGAGAAAGATTGAGCATGCACAAGCCTACAAATCTTACCCCCAACTTAAGTTTTGCCTTTATGGACATCCCTCAAGTATCACAAGCCAAGCATGGGGAAAAATTGGGGTAAACTTTAACTGCATGCTGAAGTAGGACACAATCTTACCAATGAGAAAATAACTTTCCTCTCCTCACCACCACCTGCCCTCTTGCCTGTGAACAGGGAACAACAGAGGCCAAAAATCTCCTTCACCAAATACCCTTTCCCTTTGTATACATTATTAGCCTCTAGGACTAATAATATGAGATGTTTGGGAGAATGCTTAATGCTGGTTCCACTATAACTGAGTAATAGTGTAGCTGATTCGTGAGAGCAGTATATGAGGAAATAGGCATACATACTTTCTAATGTTGTAATTCCATTGTTAATGTGTTTCTCTTAGTAATCAACATAAAACCAACTAAAATTAAGTAATAGCTACATGTTTAAATCAATGCCTCCCCCCACCCTTGCTCTCTTGCAGTCTTTCTTGGAACGAAAAGAGGCGGGAGAAGAGTGGAAATGAGTACTCTCTCAATCTCTCTGGCTAAAATGCTTCCATTTGTGTAAAATACTTAAATATTTACTGAGACAGAATGAGAATGATCAACTGCCTTGTGGTTCAGGCACTCACCTGTCAGACCAAAGTTCTAGTCTCTGCCCCAGTCCTTCAGTATTTAAGTGCTGGCACACCTAACCTAAGTGTCTGTATTCCTGCCAGTGACTTTTGACTCAATGTCATTGTATCATGAACAAATCCTTCATAGTTATAAAAGTTATTAATGAGGAACTGAAAAATCTCAATGGTTTAAAAGACATATCTTCCTGGGGCATCAAGTGAAATAACTGCATTGTTTATAGGACATTTTTACAGGCACGTGAGGCATTCTGAACTATTTAACCCTATATTTTCTTTTTCCAACCAGTTACTTGAATGATGTCTTGTTAACCGGGGAGCCCAGTACAACAGTTTTGACCTGTTCACTAGCCAACACTGATGCCAATTTAGAAAAGATGATGTGCAGCATAAAGAGAACAACCGTGTATCAGAATTAGCAGCACTTCTGCAGCAAGCAGCAAGAAGCGATAACTCTAAAACAATAAGCCAGCAGACCAAGTTGTCAGATGACTTTGGGTTTGCAGTAATTTAAGTAGGAAAAACATCTTTAAGGAACAATGCATTCAAAATTGCACTTGTTCTTTGCTGTTCTTGTTCTTACTGTTGCAGTTTCTGTCATCATTTATATTGCTAATTTACATAAGCACAGATCCCTTAGGAGGTTGGACCTTTCAGAAAGTCCTGTTTTAGCCAGAGCCTGTGATGCTCTTATTTACAAGAAGGCATTTTTTGTACAAGAAAATACTTTAATGACCTCATTTGGGAAATCTAACTGCAGTGAGTATTTGATCCAAAATCACTATATAATGCACCCTCTCTCTGCAGAGGAAGCTGTATTTCCTTTAGCTTATATCATGACTCTACATAAAGAATTTGAGACCTTTGAGAGACTCTTCAGAGCTATTTATATGCCCCAAAATGTGTACTGCATCCATGTGGATAAGAAGGCACCAGCTCAGTTTAAGCAAGATGTGGAGAAGTTAGTGAGCTGTTTCCCTAATGCTTTTCTTGCTTCCCAAATGGAGCTAGTGGTTTATGCTGGCGTATCTCGACTTCAGGCTGATCTGAACTGCATGAAAGACCTCTTGGAATCAAGGGTGCAGTGGAAATACGTTCTCAATGTGTGTGGGCAAGATTTCCCCTTAAAGACCAACAGAGAAATAGTTCACTATCTGAAAGGATATAAAGGGAAAAACATCACCCCTGGAAGACTGCCTCCTGCTCATGTTATAAGAAGGACCAAATATATCTACAGAGAACAAGTATACAGTCTCTTTTCTTTTATGCTGTGGACTTTTGTACGGAAAGCACCACCTCCGCACAGTCTGACCATTTACTTTGGCTCTGCTTATATCGCTGTCACAAGGGAATTTACTGAGTTTGTTCTGAAAGACCAACAAGCCATTGATTTACTCGCCTGGTCCAAGGACACATACAGCCCAGATGAGCATTTCTGGGTGACACTCAATAGGATACCAGGTATGTCTGCTGTCTCTGCCCTCCTAAGTAAGTGTTTTTTATTAACAGACTTGCCACACAGTGAACAAAATGGCTTATTTTCTTTTTAGTCACTTTAAATACAAATGCGGGATGTAGGACTGGGGGTGGTGGGAGAAACATTTCCTTATACTTTCTGGCAATCCTAGAAATTATTCCTGCAAGTTGTGTGCTGAGTATTAAAAAGGAAGAGGTACAAACTGATCCAGTTTACATTACAGATTAAGCTAATATAAACGTTTTTAAAAAGTGTATTTCCCAGTTCCTGCTGTCGGATAGGCAGAAGCAGATATTTGCACCTTCATAGAGTTACTTTGATTCAATGGGGCCTTTATGGAGATGTAAAAGTCACGTTGTGCATATGCAGTAAGAGCAGATCCAGAAATGTAACATGAAAATCGTATGCCAGGGGAAGTCCTCTCTCACTCTTCTCCCCCTGCCTCTGGATTTCGCACAATGCCATGCACAGCAGCAGAAGTAATCAGCAGATGTGGGCACTGGCAGTGTGTGTCATGGAGTACAAAGTGTTCTTGAAATTGTAGTTGTCTAGAGTGGGAGTGTTCACTACTGCTGGAAGGGCAATCTCACCCCATTTTTTGCTGGCAAGACCCATGTTGGGAGGGCAAAGAAATGCTGATTTCAGTGGCAAAATATAGGGTCCATTATTTTCCCACCAACAGCAAACTCTACTGCTGTTCTGCAAAACTAAAGTTCCTAGAATGCCTTGTGCTTGTAGCAGGACCGCCCCTAGGGGTGCCGTGACCTCCCCTAGTGCCCTTGCCTACCGTACCAACCTGGGCTTTGAATGCACCCCTATCTCGCCCGCCACGTCTTTGATCTTAGTGTTGTCAGTGGAGGCTGCCTTCCTACCCTTCTTGGCACGGGGCTGATCTTACTATGCCGGGACTTTCTCTGAGTCCCGATGCTGGTCCTCTCCCGGGGCCAACTCAATACACGCGCCACCTCCTGGGGCGGCTCTCTGACTGTGCCCCTTCTCGCCCAGCTCGGATTTCTCTATGGGCTTACGCCCCACTCAGGGCTTCGTAACTTCCAGGCAGCGCCCCGCTCGGGCCTGCCTCCCCTATGTCCCGCGGCTGCTCGCGTACCAGCCTATTCCGCGCTCCCCATGCCCGCACTCGGGCCTGTACCTGCGCCTCTCGTGCTCTCTGCCCGCACTGGGGCCTTTTATGCCCGCACTGGGGCCTTCTATGCCTGCACTGGGGCCTGTGATCGCGCTTCTTGGCTCTGCTGCCCGCACCCGGCCTGCGATCGCGCCTCTTGGCTCCGCTGCCCGCACTCGGGCCTGCGATCGCGCCTCTTGGCTCCGCTGCCCGCACTCGGG
>NW_017728886.1:152578370-152582820 GCF_001723895.1 Crocodylus porosus
GTGGTGCCAGGAACTCCCCCACCTTACTGGGGAGCTCCTGCTGAGGCCTCCTCCACCCCTACAGCCTCGCCCAGTCCTCCGGTCTAATAATCACAACTCCACAAAACTATGAGACAGCCGGCTATAATGCATCATAAGCTCCCGAGCTTATGATATCAACTCCACTCTATGCTGGCTCTCTCTTATACCTCCATCAGGGTTCTCTCTACCCCTGCATCATTGCAGCCGGTCAGACTACAACCATTGACTCGGCTGCTCAGCTCTCCTGCAGAGCTCCTGCTCCTGCAGCTGCCAGAGGGGAAACATCTCTGGCTTCAGCCTTCCCCCTTATGAAGGCCAAGCCTCGCCCCCTGGCCGTCAGCTGATCTAATCAGCTCCCATAACGACTGGCATCTGCTGTCTTAAGGAGTGACAGCTAAGTCCTTTCCTATCTTCAGTAGCAGGCACCCTAGTGCCCTGCTACAGTGCTCCATGATGAAGCTGCTGCTGGGTGCAGGAAAAAGGTGAGACCTGGCAGCAGGCATGGCTACTTCCCACTTGCTGCTGTTGGGGCCTTCTCACTGTGGCCACTTGCAGCCCATGTCAGGGCTGCCCTGCAGCAATTACCCGCTGCCACCACTGCCACCTGTGTCACCTCCAGGCCCCCACTCCACTGCAGGGAGGAGCTGCAGGGTAGCCCCAGCATGGGTTGTGAGCAGCAGCAGCAAGAATGCCCTGGCAGTGGCAAGGGGGAGGTGACTGTGCCCACCACCAGATCCCACTTTTTCTCAGCGCCCAGTAGCAGGTTCTGTGCAGCTGCTGCTGCCTCTGTGCCCAAAGCTGGGCAGCAGCTCCAGATCCTCCTTAGGGTAGGAGAGAGGCCCAGAGGTGGTGCTGGTGGTGGCCCTGCTGAAGTTGGTACCCAACCATGCCCACACCAACTCCCACCCACCCCACATAGGGATGTTTAGTGAACTATTAGGGGGAGGGGAGTGCTGACCTGGCCCACAACAGCTCTGCAAAACTCCCTATGTGTCCCATGGACCCACATAATTGCCTACCCCTGCCTTAGTCTGTGCTCAGGGCATGTACTCTGCCCACTACCTTGTGTTACACTACTGAGTAGACCTAATGCTTGGTTATCAGTCTTGCTGAAGAAGTTAAGTAGTAGTTTTTTTATCCATTATGAATCATCATTGCCTGTTAAGGTCAGCAGAAACTATTTACCAACACTATTTGGTCATCGCAAGCATTGATGAGCTTTATTTGTCTCAAGAAATCTACGGACCAACAAGGGGCAAGGTGCTGCTGGACCTGGCCAAAGGGGATGATCTAGTTAGCAACCTGAGAATTGAAGGGAAGCTGCGAGACAGTGACCATAGGTTGATCACTTTCTCTATTAACCACAAAGCTGGCAAGTCAGTCAGCAATACGGAAGTCCTTAACTTTAGGAAGGCCAACTTTCACAAGCTTAGGAGGCTAGTTGTTCAGGCCCTAAGAAACCACAATCTGGCAGGGAGGAATGTCCATGATAAATGGTCGCTCTTCAAGGATGCACTCCTTGAAGCACAAGGGAAGTCCATTACAACCCACAGAAAAAGTAGCAAAAGGGCTGGATGACACCCCGTGGCTCAACAGGGAACTCAAGGACCTCCTGCACCTAAAAAAAGAAGCTTATAAAGGATGAAAGATGGGAAACACCACTAAGGAGGAGTACTCAGCACTAGCCTGCACCTGTAGGGAGCAAACTAGGAAAGCCAAGACTGAAACTGAGCTCAAACTGGCTACTCAAATCAAGGACAATAAAAAGTCCTTCTTCAAATATGTGGTAAGTCGAAAAAAGAACAAGGATAACATTGGACCTTTACTAAACCAAGTGGTACAGCTGATAACTGACACCCAGAAAAAAGGCAATCTGAAGTACCTGAAGATTGGAAGAGGGCCAATATGGTACGCATCTTCAACAAAGGAAGGAAAGAAGACCTGGGAAACTACAGGCCAATCAGTTTGACCTCAATCCCTGGGAAGATTTTGGGAAAAAATATCAAAGAAACTATTCTTGAGAGGCTAACAGAAGGCAGCATTCTGAGGGATAGTCAGCACGAGTTTGTTGCGGGTAGGTCTTGCTTGACTAGTCTCATTTCCTTCTATGACCAGGTAACATGTCACCTGGACAAAAGAAAGAGGTTGATGTCATATATTTGGACTTTAAAAAAGAGTTTCACCTGGTGTCCCATGATGTCTTCATGGAAAAGTTGGGCAACTGCGGCCTTGACTACTCCACAGTCTGATGGAGGTCAGACCCAGAGAGTGCTAGTTGATGGAACTGAACCAACATGGCACTTGGTGATTAGTGGTGTCCCCCAAGGCTCCGTTCTCAGACCTGTACTCTTTAATATCTTCATAAATGATCTGGACACTGGAGTCAAAAGCGGACTGGCCAAGTTCACTGACGACACCAAATTTTGGGGACGAGTCTCCACACTTAAGGATAGGCTGGTGATCCAGGCTGACCTTGATAGGCTTGCAAGGTGGGCAAATGAAGACCTGGTAACATTCAATATGGAGAAAAGCAAGGTGCTTCACCTCAGGAATAAAAACCCGCATCACACTTATAGGCTCAGCAATGCTACACTTGCTAGCACCATGACCGAAAGAGACTTGGGGGTCATGACTGATCACAAGAGGAATATGAGCCACCAATGCAATACCACAGCTGGCAAAATGAACAAAACTCTGGCTTGCATCTACCAATGCAGTTGAAGTGAGACCCAGGATGTCATCCTCCCACTGTATTCAGCTTTATTGAGGCCTCAACTGAAGTACTGCATCCAATTCTGGGCTCCAAAATTTAGGAAACTCATGGAGAAACTTGAAAGAGTCCAGAGGATAGCCATGCGTATGATAAGAAGGCAAGAGAATAGGCCTTATGAAGAAAGGCTGCGAGCTATGGGACTCTTCAGTCTGGAGAAGCACAGGCTCAGGGGTGTACATAAGGGGTGTGCATCAGGATCTGGGGGAACACCTGCTCACCAGAGCACCCCACGGGATGACAAGGTCCAATGGTCACAAACCCCTGCAAGAGTTTTTTAGGCTGAACATAAGGAAAAACTTCTTTACTGTCTGAGCCCCCAAGGCCTGGAACAAACTCCCCCTAGAGGTGGTGCAAGCACCTACTCTGGACACTTTCAAGAAACATTTGGACATTTATTTTGCTGGGATCCTTTCACCCTAGCTGACTTTGTGCCCCTTGGGCAAGGGGCTGGACCTGATGATCTTACGAGGTCCCTTCCCACCCTGATGTCTATGAAATCTGCTTAATGACTACTTCATGTTGGTCTTCCATCAGCCCAGTGGGATCACTTTGCCTGATCAGAGGCAGGATCACCAGGGGAAGGACAAACCTGCACCCATCCTTACCACTGATCTTGTGAGGGAATACCTTGAGAGAGCTGGACATCTGCAAATCAGGTGGCCGAGATGGAATGCGCCCAAGAGTGCTAAATGAACTAGCTGACATTATAGCACAACCTATGGTGAGAATATTAAAGAACCTGTGGCACTTGGGCGTGGTGCCTGACGACTGGAAAAGGGCCAATGTGGCGCCTATCTTCAAGAAAGGGAGAAGGGAAGATCCAGGGAACTACAGGCCAATTAGCTTGACATCAATCCCTGGAAAGATCGTGGAGAAAATCATCAAGGAAACCATTACAAACAACCTAACAGAAGGTAATATTCTGAGAGACAGCCAACACGACTTTGTGGTGGGTAGACCTTGTTTGACCTGATTTCCTTCCATGACCAGGTGACACATCACCTTGACAAAGGTGAAGAGGCGGATATCATATTTTTGGACTTCAAGAAAGCCTTTGACCCTGATGTCCCTCATGAAAAAGTTGGGGAATTGTGGCCTTAACAACTTTACTGTCTGACAGCTGGGGAACTGGCTCTGTGGTCAGACCCAGACAGCGATCGTTGATAGAACCAAATAAACATGGTGCATGATGACCAATGGCGTCACCCTGGGTTCTCTTTTCGGACCTGTGCTGTTTAATGTGTTTATAAATTACTCTGGTGTCAGAAGTGGACTGGCTAAGTGTGGTCGCACCAGAGGATAGGCTGGCAATTCAGGCCGACCTGGACAGGCTCACAAGGTGGGTGGATCAAATCCTGACGGCATTCAATATGGAGGAAAGCAAGGTGCTCCACCTCGGGAGAAAAAATCTGCATTGTATGTATAGGCTCAGCAGTGCTACACTCACTAGCACCATGACCAAAAGAGACTTGGGGGTCTCACAAGACCACAAGATGAACATGAGCCACCAATGTGATGCTGCAGTCAGCAAAGCAACAAAACTCTGGCTTGCATCTACCAATGCAACTCAAGCAAGACCCAGGATGTCATCCTCCTGCTTTACTCAGCCTTGGCGAGGCCACAGCTGGAATACTGTATCCAGTTCTGATCTCTGGA
>NW_017728886.1:152583365-152603488 GCF_001723895.1 Crocodylus porosus
CGAAATGTTATTTCTTTAGTTCTGTTGTCATTAGAATTACATGCACATCTCTTTCAGACTCATAAAACAAAATCTGGCCTTCCTGAGGGTCTTGACAGTACCTCCAGTGCTTCACTGAAAATTATTTCCACATCTGAAGATGAGGTTACCATGGCATCATCATTAAACTTGTAGAGCAGGGATTTGACTACATCATGACAACAGAGAGCTTAATCATGCCATCAAAGCAATAAGTCCCACCCACCCATTCCCACTCCCTGAACTGAACATCAAACTTCAAAGGATGGGGAGACTTTGTGGGGAAGGGAAGATGCTGCTCTTGACCATGCCAGAAACTCAGGTGATCAGATATGATGAATCAATCTTCCAGTACCCAAGCTATACTTTTTAATGAATCATTCATTTAATTTGTTGATTAAATTTCTGATTTATCTTGCTCAGTACCAACACAACCACACACAGGGAAATAGGCCTTTGATTGTTTTAGACAACTCCCAGGCCAGCCTACTGCCAAGCCATACTGATTTCATCAAGACCTTATCTCTACTACCTGGTTCAGTAATGTGATGCAGCTATTGTCTAAGGCAGTCGTCTTCAAACTTTTTTGATCTTGCACCCCTATCAGTAAAAAATTTTTGAGCACGCACCCCCAATATTTGTATATTTATATTTATATAAATATAAATAGAAGTTCTAATATTTTCTTCCTGCACCCCAATGGATCGTCTTGCGCACCCCCTGGGGTATGCACACCCCACTTTGGAGACCACTGGTCCAAGGTGTAAGTACTTTCAGAACTGTTAACTGTTTTTACCATCCTAAACTTCTAATTTAGCCAAATCCTAGGTCCTCATTCAGACTACCCACCCTCCAGGCCAATGCTTTCTACCATTTTATACTCTCTCAGGTCCAGTCTTATTACCCTTTTTTGCTTGTTTTTTGGTCTCCTTGCCCAGCTAGTTCCAGACTAACTCAGCTCCTAGTCCTAGTCTCTTTGCCTTGCCAGACCCTGTCTCCACATTTGGCTTTCCATCATCTCACCAGGCAGTTTCCTCTGCCCATCTACTCTCAGCCCTGATTTCCCTCTACCTGCCAAATCTCCAGTTTCATGCTCTTAATGCCACTCCATCTGTTGTCTCCTCTGAATTGAGATCAGGCAGTTACTCCCTCCATGTGGCCTGGAGCCACTAGAAGGAGACATTAACAACACAGATGAGAGTTTGTCTCCTTTCTCTCAGTTCTGGCATCCAGACTTACCTATAGCATTCACAGTGCACTTGCAGAGTGTCCTGCTCAGCCCAAGCCTGGAGCATGCCCAGCATGGATGGAATCTTTGTAGATAGCATCATGAAGCTCCACCAAGTTTCTACTGAACATGCATGAACTCCAGGTTTTCAAAATCTTGTAACTTAGACAAATTAGAAGAAAAATGGAATCTCTCTGACAGAAAGACCACCCTGCCACCATATTTGAATCTATGCTGTAAAATGCAGGGGCATTACAGTTTCTCCAAAGAAAAAATTGTCAGAATTGTTAAATGTGGGCGAAAGAAAGTACTTTAATTTGAATCATTTCAGCAGAAACTTTCCAAACAGGTTCAGGCTGAAGCAGACATCCAGCAGAGAAAATGCCTGCCCAAATAGTTGAAGTCCAGTAAAGTTATAAGCAATGGAAAATAGTTGTGAAGTATCAATCGTTAAAAAAAACAGGTGGAGCTACCAGTCCTGCCTATAATAAATCAATGCAGTATACTACTGTAGTGTGTACAGACTCATCTACCAGCTCTAAAATATGTTCCAGGGCTGGTCATGCACATATTAAAGTTAAATGGGGTGATCTTTAAGGTATCTTTCAGGGAACTGACTTAATGTATAAATAGTAACGGCAATGACTCTTGCTTATCTCATCTACAGTAGTGTTATCATCAATGTTGCTTAACCTGGAAACATTCAGCTTGTGTCAACTGGTTTAACAGCTTGAAGAAAGCATGAAAGGAAGAATTAGGATTTTTTTTTAAATCTAGGTATTGGATAAGATATCCACAAGAAGTTAATGTTTTAGCAAATTTAGGGTCCATTGGCTTTCAAAAGGATTTAGACTCCTACCTCACCTAGGACTAAGTTTTTACATGTACCATTATTTAGATACCTAAGTCCCACTGATATCAATGGGATTGAGGTGAATAAACAGCTTTAAAAATCTCTCCTTTTGGCACTATTATAAATTTTACATAGTATCAAATAAAAATTCAGAAGATGAAAGAAAGCAAGTAGTAATGAAATAAAGTGATGTTTTTCATTCGGCATGGATTATCATGAGAATATTATTATTTATACAGTATTTGGGGGGGGGGCATTTTTTGGGGAGGGGGGTTAATTGTCATTGCTTAAATACGTGCCTGATCATTTCCTCAGGCAAAATTCTCACTGCAGTCAGCAGAGCATAAGGTCTGTATGATCTGCTGCTTAATTAAAACATATATTAATTTGGGGTGATGGGTTGTGCTTGGGCTGTATAAATCTGTTTCTGAGGTGCTTGTCCTCCACTCTCTACAGACTACTGACCTCAGTCTGTCAGTGTATAGCAGAAACAGTGACACCGACTGCTGACTGTATGAAGAGTACTGCAAAAGATATAAACAAAGCCAAATGTTTTCCTGATAATCTCACCAGCCTTTCTAACCACAGTTCAAACTAAACAAAGTCATTTACAAGGCTATTTCTACACCTTTGTTTATCATAATAACCTAATCCATCTCTTTTTCTTCCTACCCCCCACCCCAGAATTGTTGCATGTTGTTCTTGGATTTGAGAAAGGTATAGCTCTACAGGGATTTCTTTCCTGTACAAAGCTTACAGAAATGTGGTTTCTTAAGTAAGGATAGACTTGGTTGGTCTGCAGTGCTTGAATTATACACACACACACACACACACACACACACACAGAGGTCTGCAGTGCTTGAATTACACACACACAGACATGCACGCATGCACGCTTTATATAACGTAGTGCAAGCCCTTCACAGGAAATGGTAAAGCAAGCTTTCTTATTCAAATGAACCCAGCTTCCCAGAAGAGCATGTCACAATATGATGAGAAGTTCAAGAAAATGCAGGCGGGGAGGATGTACTCTAAGAAGATATCATTGTATTACGCAACAGAGAGAGCCTGTGAGTGAATTAACTTGCAACTGGAACTCCGGGAGAGGCAAAAAGGGAGAAATTGATGAAGAAGAGAACAAGAGGGACAGAAGGAATCAATAGACTGTGAAACAGACTATAAATACTGCTGACTTGTTTCTTGGCAGAAAAAACAAACACAGCTGAATATGATTAGGATTTAACCAAGAAGGAAATCCAGGCTGACAGACAGCATTATCTGCCTTTGTTATATATCTTTGAAAGACAGGGATTTTTTTTTAAGAGCATGAATTTATACTTGCGCTTTCTTTATGTCATTCTGGTTTTTAGCATTGCAGGCTTTCTTAGATTTTATCTTCTTAATTTAAAAGAGCAAAACAGCCTTCACAGGCTCAATGTGGCAAACAGCTCTGCCTTAGCAAAGGTGTGCAGTGGAATTGTAGAAGGAAAGGCATCTTCTCTATGGAAAATATCAGGCTCATCATTATCATCATCCGTCTGGAGATTTGCTTGCGAAGAATATTTTATTCAGAATCACTATATAACAAGCTCGCTCTCTGCAGAGGAAGCTGTATTTCCATTAGCTTATGTCATGACTCTACATAAAGAATTTGAGACCTTTGAGAGACTCTTCAGAGCTATTTATATGCCCCAAAATGTGTACTGCATCCATGTGGATAAGAAGGCACCAGCTCAGTTTAAGCAAGATGTGGAGAAGTTAGTGAGCTGTTTCCCTAATGCTTTTCTTGCTTCCCAAATGGAGCTAGTGGTTTATGCTGGCGTATCTCGACTTCAGGCTGATCTGAACTGCATGAAAGACCTCTTGGAATCAAGAGTGCAGTGGAAATATGTTCTAAATGTGTGTGGGCAAGATTTCCCCTTAAAGACCAACAGAGAAATAGTTCAGTACCTGAAAGGATTTAAAGGGAAAAACATCACCCCTGGAGGATTGCCCCCCATTCATGTTATTGGAAGGACCAAATACATCCACAGGGAACACATAGGAAGTGACTCATCATATATGATAAACACGCAAAGGTTGAAAATGCTGGCACCCTACAATCTAACCATCTACTTTGGCTCTGCTTATATTGCTTTGACAAGGAAATTTACCACATTTGTTCTCAAAGATCAACGTGCTACTGACTTGCTTGCTTGGTCCAGAGATACCTACAGTCCAGATGAACATTTTTGGGTGACACTCAATAGGATACCAGGTAGGATGGACTTCACTTCTCTTCAAATATAGATTAGCCTGATTTTAGCAGACTGTAGATTAAAAAAGGAACTGTAAATGCCCAGTCCTCAGTCTACACAGAAAATATTTGTTTCAGTGGTTCAAACACAGTTACGTTGTCTTAAAACTGTGTCTGCGATGCAAGGCTCCTTGTGCCTGATTTTCAGATGTGCCAGGAGTCTTTAGCTCCTATTGTAATCAGCTGGCGTTTTACCTGATCAAAAACTTTAGTCTACAGATTTTTGGATTAAGAAGTGCTTAACAAATCCAATGAACTGTTTATTTACTACAGTGAAAAGCATACCCTGCTGTTTATATAGTCTTAATTGTTTTTTTAATTATGGGAAGTGATTTTTTTCAGGAATAACAGCCTGTTTGAACTTACTGAGAGAAGTTCAGCTCTAATTATGGCATTAGTATGAGCTCATCACCATAGTATTTGAAGCTCAAGTCCTTGAAAGGGATTTCAGGAACTAGGTCTTGAAGTGTCTTGAAGGAGGCAGGCACGAGAATCTCTAAATATTTTTAGTGTATTTATTTTTGCACTGTACTTGTAAAGTAGAAAGCTAAGGCAGTAACATGCTAATGCCCCCTTTTTTTAAAATATTGAGGTATCCATGTCACATTCATATCAGTGGAGATTTGACACCTAAATACTTAGAAAAAAGATCCTGGCCCAAGAGACTTGTCCAGGGTCACGCTAGAGCAGGGAATTGAAACCTGGAGCATTTATACACGCTTTTTTCCCAGTGACATGCCAGAGACCCACCGCTTTTGAGCAGACTCAATTGAGTCTGCTCCGCACATGAGCTGAGGCAAACTGCACTGCGTGCAGTTGTATAAGTGGTGAAATGAACATTAGTGCACAGAAAATGGTGGCAACATGCTTTTAAACTAAAACACTTCCAAGGTGTTTTAATTCAAAAGTGTGCCATCTCCATTTTCTCAGCGCTGACATGCATTTCACCACTTATACAACTGCAAGTGCTGCAGTTTTTAAAGCGCGTGGTGCTCTGACGCATGCATGTGTAAAAATGCCCCAGGAGGCTGAGTTGTATTGTAGTGTCCTAATTGCTAGAGCCTCCTTCCTCTCCTGATCTGTGATACTAATGTAAAACCTGAATAATTCCGTTGCCTTCTTTGGAATTACGAGAGATTTGTACTCACTGAGGGACAGATCCAGAGAGGGTGCAGTGGTGCAATTGTACTCCACTTTGATTCCAGGTTCACCCAAAGTTTAAAACCAACTACATAGAAGTGGCAGCAGTATTTCTAGTCAGACAGCAGGGATGGAGTCACTTGACTTCATGGCTCAATATAAATCTACCCAATTCCTTCTAAACACTTCACTCCACAGGTATTAATGGCCCTCTCCCCTTTTTAATGGTCTTGATGTTCCATTAATGAAACTATCCTTTCTCCTGCAATTCTGCTCTCTATTAGCTGCTCCTGATAATCTAGCTCCTATTTCACAACTTTAGCTAAAAACATTATGCAGAAATGTTAACTCAGGTGAACATTGACTCAGGGGTGAAAATACCTGTAAGTGAATCACCAAGGAGCACTGTCAAGGTGCTCAAGAAGGCTAGACTTTGTTGTATGGATCTAAAAATGAGATATACTTTTATTCTAATTGTCATAGAGCACTAAAGTGTGCCTGCTCCTTCAAGAGCGGAGGCAGCTTAGCTAGGGAGCCCTGAAAGCTCGGCAGGGCTCCACAGCTTTGGGTTGCCTTGGCAGTAAGCTAATCAGGCTATTAGCTGGCACCTGCACCCGCTCAGCTGACCTGAAGGAAACAAGGACCTGGGCATATATAACCCCCCAGGGCTGGGGCTGGGAGGAGGTTAGTTCTCTGTTAGTAGCCAGAAGGAAGGAGGTCTTGCAGAAATGCTACTTGGAGATGCTTGGTTGCCTATTCTGCTGCTGATAAAACTAATAGGCTCTAGGAGCTTCTAAAGTATCTGGGGCTAGGAGGCAAACATTGTTGAGGGAAAAGCTTGCCTCCTTAAAGGGGCAGAGTGTGACCTCTAATGTTATTGTTATGTTATAGCCCAGGAGCTTGTATTTACATTGTTAGTTGAATCAGGTGGGCTGAGGCTACTGGGGAGGGGAAGGCCTCATTGGGGGCATACTACTGTGTGGACACCCCAGCACCAGTGAGGTCATACGGCCAGGGCTGTGGAGAACTCAGCACCAGTGAAGGCACATAGATGGGGCCAAGGGCCCAGCGACAACAGGAGGCTGAGCTAGATCAGGGCCTCAGAAGGACAGCTTTTGAATACCACCTGTGAGGCGTGGGACGTGGGTTGGAGCCACTCATCTAGCCATAAGACTTAGGGTGTCTCGAGAGGTACTGAGACCCAGCAAGGGATCCAAGATCAGCAGGATCTAGCGGGGTTCAACAGGACCGTGACCACACAAACTTGTGGGCATCCTCCCAACTTATTATTTCAACCACCAAGATGTGGCAGAAGAGATTAGAAGGCCACCGCAGGGTGGAGCAGGCACGGTCACGGAGCCCTAGGGTCATCACGGTCGTTCCTGGGGATCCTGTACCGTGACACTAATGGGTACAGAACTAATGAAACAACATCTTTGGATTATTTTTGCCTAGTTTCTTGTGGAGTTTTTTTAATACCCTGTATATGATATAAAAAATTAATGCACATTCCAATAAAGCTGTATTTGATTGTGCTTCAATTTAAAACAGAATAATATAGCCTTAGGTATATTAGTAAAGTCTCTAGTTTCTTTTCAACTGGAGAAAAATGTGTTGTGTTTGTGATGATGTATCATACCATCTCATCTGCACCCCCTGTTTCAGAATCCTAGTTCCCCCCCATTTACTTGCCGCAGTGCAGTCACTAGGAACTAAGTCCTCTGACTCTGAAACTTGGGCACAAAATGGGCAGCCAAATCCTGAGACATACAAAGACTGAAAAATATGGGCCCTTGTCAGAGCACAATACATACATATTTAAAATGATGGCTTCTTTGGGCTGTGCGTATTTTATGATGTATAGCTGTGTAGCTGAATGTTTAAAACTAAAACTAAGCAAGGGGAATTCAATAAATTGTTTTCTCTTTTTTTAAAATTTTCATTCCATGGAGTCAAGCCTAAGAACATTTACATGGGTAGGAGAAAATTAAGCACATCTGGGTTGTGATGCATGGTTTGTGTGTTGTTCTCAAGAGACCAAGGAGTTAAGTTTATAAAGTGATAAAGCTTGTTTATTCGGAGAGCAGTACTCTGCCTACAGTTCTGCTATTTCCTCCTGCAATCCAGGGACAAATGTAACAACTTATACATGGATGTAGGTTGTAGCCGTGTTGGTCTAAGGACATAGGCAGACAAGGTTCTTTGCGTGAATCTGATATCTTTTATTAGACCAACTTAAATAGTTGCAAAATAATTATTAAGCAAGCTTTCGGGTTCAAAAACCCTTCATCAGGCTGAGGAAGTTTCAGCAGTTGGTGTGCGCTCTTCTTGGGTGGAATGAAAAATAAAGAAGTCAGATGCTGGTCTGGTATGCATACAAGACAGGT
The DNA here is from genome assembly GCF_001723895.1 of Crocodylus porosus. Lineage (NCBI taxonomy): Eukaryota > Metazoa > Chordata > Crocodylia > Crocodylidae > Crocodylus > Crocodylus porosus. The sequence continues at coordinate 152,591,288 of NW_017728886.1, forward strand.
AGTCAGTGAAAATGTAAATTGAGGAGTCAATGGGTGAGAGATGGGCGGGGGGGGGGCGCAGGGGAGAGAGAAGGGGGATGAAAAGTGTAGAGATACCTAGGGAGTCAGATGTCAGGCAGGTTATAATGTGTCATAAATCCAATGTCTATATTTAGTCCATGATTTTTGGTATCCAGGAGGTTGATGAAGTGCAGTTCATAGGCTTGTCTCTGGGAGGTGTTTTGTAAGTTTCCTTTGAGGATCAGGACTGAGAGATTGGAGAGAGAGTGGTTTTCTTGTGAGAAATGTGACCCTACAGGTAATTGGGTATTCCTGTCTTTGATAGATTTCCGGTGTGTATTCATTCTGGTGCGCAGTTGTAGTTTGGTCTCTCCTACGTATTTTCCATTAGGGCATTTGGTGTATTGGATGAGATATATTACATTTCTGGAGGTGTAGCTGTAAGATCCAGGAATGCTGATGGCTCTGTTGTGGGGTGTAGTAATTGTGGGGGTGGTGGAGATGTGTTGGCAGGTTTTGCATTTCTTGTCATGGCCTGGTCTGGATCCTTTTGGTGTGTTCTGGGCTTGAGGAAGTTTGCTTCTGGTGATGAGGTTAGCGAGGTTTGGTGCTTGTTTGAAGGCTAGGATGGGTGGCTCTGAGAAGATCTTTTTTAGAGTAAAGTCTCTTTCTAGTATGGGTTGCAATTGTTTGAGGATTTTCTGTACAGGTTCGAGGGAGGGGTGATATGTTATAACCAGCGGTGTGCGATTTGTGGGGGGGTTTGCTTCTTTACTGCAGCAGTTCTTCATGTGCTATCCAGGTGGCTCTTTCAAACGTGCAGTCCATCTCTCTGGAGGAGTGTCCTTGTTGGGTGAAAGCCTTTTAAGATTGGTGAGGTGGCAATCCCGGGTGTTCTCTTCAGTGCAAATTTGGTGGTATCTGAGGGCTTGGCTGTATATCACAGCTTTTTGGGCATGTTTAGGGTGACTGCTGGTTCTGGTTTTGAGTTACCTGTTAAACAGCATTTCTGCTGGGAACAATCCATGTTTCATGGGTGTTGCCCCTGTAATTTAAGTGACAGGTAAACATTAGCGTGTGAATCTGTAGCTTTTTTCAACAATTTCTTTACTATTTGTACTCCATATTCCACCAGACCATTGGATTGTGGGTATTTAGGACTTGAAGTGCTGTGACAGAATCCATATTAGTTTGCAAACTCTTGAAAATCAAGACAGTTGAAATGAGGTCCGTTGTCTATTCTCACAATTTGTGGAATCCTTTGTATAGCAAAAAATCGATTTGATGGGAGTTATGACATGGCTTGCTGTTGTGCTTCCAAGCAATGCAATTTCAGGATAGTGAGACTAATAATCCAGCACTAATACATAATTTGTTCCTGCATGCATGAATAAGTCAATGCCCACTTGATACCACCGAGTTACAGGCTCCTCCATGACTACCATGGGCTCTTTTTCTTTGCATTGATCTGTACTTCAGATACATTGTACAAGCCTTTACAGCATTTTCTATGTCATTATTTATGTTGGGCAATATAGAACAGCCCTTGTTCCCCTTTTGCATTTTTCAGTGCCTAGATGCCCCTCATGTATTCTGTTTAACATGTCTTTCTTTAGCACTGCTGGAACAAGTTGTGAGCCTTTGAACAAAATGCTAGCCAGTACTGACAGCTCTTCTTTGATTTGAGAGTAGGAGCTAGGTATATGTTTTCCAGGCCAACCAGCACAAATAACTGTTATCACGTTTTGCAGTGTGGTGCCCTGGAGCAGCAGCTTCTGCAGTTAGTGGCCACACTTTATCTGTGACAGGGATCACTCTTTTAATTAGATTTACATATACTATGTCTGCTCTGTTAAATTAGATAGATATTTGCCTACAAAATTGATCATTCCCAGTAATCATTGCACTCCTTTCTTATCTGTATGGAGTGGCATGTTTGTAATGGGTTTAACCCTTGCAGGACCAATTTGCACCATTTTCTCAGAGTTTCTCTCTCAGATACATTATTTCTTTGACCCTTAATTTGCATTTTTGTTTGTTCAGTTTCAAACCTGTTCTGCAAGCCCTTTCTAGTGCCTTAGCCTCGGGTCATGTTCTTCCATAGTATTTCCACAAACTAATAAATCATCAATATAAACCATAATTCCATCAAAACCTTCAAAAATGTGTTGCTCCTTTCTGTGAAAGACTTCAAACACAGAATGCAACCCAAAAGGAAGCCTATGAACACAATACCTTCTGAAGGGCATACTGAAGGTATATAATCTAGTGCTATTCTTCTCTAGGGGAACTCGTCAAAACCCAGAAGAGGCATTCAAAGTGGAGAAATACTTAGCTTCTGCCACATTGCCAAAAACCTCTTCCTTGTTGGGAATGGAAAAATGCTCCTTTTTGATGTACCTGTTCATTTGCTTAGGATCCCGACACGATCTCAAGGATCCATCTTTTTTTTCTATTATGACCAGTGAATGAACCCAAGCAGTTGGTTGCTCTACTTTTTCTATTATATCCATGTTAATTAATCTATCTAATTCCTTTTTCAGGTTCCCCCTTAGTACACGGGGAACATTTCTTGGAGCATGTATGGTGTGAGTATTTGGTTCTCTTAATTCTATCTTGTAGTCAGTTTACAGTTTCCCTTTGCCTTGAAGCATATCATAAAACTCTTCTTCTATGTTCTTGCTTTCTAGTCCCTCAGTGGCATCCATTCTCTTAATCAAACCTAGAGTTTTACACATTCTCAACCCAGTAATTGGCACTATTTTTTCTGGGAGTGTTGCAAACTGAATTTTGACTTTATTACCCTTGTGTCTAACATGCAGTACACAAACACCCTTGGGTGCAATCATGTTCCTGTTATATGCTCTAAATCTCACTTTCTTATTTTCATAGTACACAGATTTAGTTTTCATTTTTCATTTTACAATCAGGTCACAAAGTCCTTGGATGCGGCGTTGTGGTAGATGTCATTTACCTGGACTTCAAGAAGGCCTTTGACACTGTTTCTCACCCTATTCTCATAAATAAACTAGGCAACTGTGGCACTGATGCCTAACACAGTCAGATGGGTGGCAAATTGGCTGGATGGTCGCACCCAGAGAATGGCGGTAGACGGGTTGTTTTTGACCTGGAGGGATGTGGGCAGTGGAGTTCCCCAGGGCTCAGTCCTCTGTCTGGGCTATTCAACATCTTTATCAGCGACTTGGAAGTGGGCATGGAAAGCACGCTGTCCAAATTCACTGATTACACAAAGATGTGGGGAGAAGTGGGGACACTGGAGGGGAGGGACAGTATCCGACTAGATCTAGACAGGTTACAGAGGTGGGCGGATGAGAACAGAATGGAATTCAATGCAGACAAGTGCAAGGTGCTGCATCGAGGGAGAAGGAACCAGCAACACACCTACAGGCTGTGGAACACCCTTCTCAACAGCACAATGGCTGAAAGGGATCTTGGATTCATAGCTGAATCCAGGATGGACATGAGCCGCCAATGCAAGGAAGTAGTCAGTAAGGCTAGCTGCACCTTGTTGTGCATCTACAGATGGATCACAAGCAGGTCCAGGGAGGTGTTCCTTCTGCTCTATGCAGCACCGGTCAGGCCACAGTTGGAGTACTGTGTCCAGGGTTGGGCGCCACACTTCAAGAGGGATGTGGCTAACCTTGAGAGGATCCAGAGGAGGGCCACTTGCATGGTCAGGGGGCAGCAGGCCAGGCCCTATGAGGATAGACTAAAGGGCCTAAATCTATTTAGCCTCCACAAGAGAAGACTGAGAGGGGATCTGGTAGCCATCTATAAACTCGCCAGGGGGGACCAGTGGAAAATAGGTGAGACTCTCTTACCCCTGGGCACCACCTGGGATAACAAGGAATAACAGCCACAAATTGATTGAGAGCAGGTTCAGGCTAGATATCAGGAAGCATTACTTTACAGTTAGGGCTGCCAGGCTCTAGAATGGACTCCCAAGGGAGGTAGTGCTCTCCCCTACCTTGGGTCTTCAACAGAAGTTTAGATAAATATCTGGCTGGGGTATTATGATCCCAGCATTCGTTCCTGCCCAAAGCAGGCAGTTGGATTTGATGATCTATTCAGGTCCCTTCTTACCCTAGTAACTATGAAACTATGACTGTATTCTGGTATTACATTGACCCATGTCCCTGTATCTAATTTAAAAGTTACCATTAGTCCATTGGTGTCCAGGGTGATTGTCTAATCCTCAGAAGAATTAACTTCTTTTTGCATTGTGCCAATGAAGAAGTCTTCCTTTTTCTCATTGCATAGAGCATGCACCTGCTATTTCTTACGTGTTGCATACTGCTTCTTTCTGAAAACACTTGACAAGTGATTGAATCTTTTGCATTTGTTGCAGCACTTACCAAATTCAGGGCAGTGCATGGGTTTGTGGTAACCCCCACAGCATCTGCAGCTGACCATTGCTTCTTCCAGAAATTCTCTTTGGGCTCGACTTGCCTGCTTCACAGTGAAGTCTTCTTTTCTATATTGTTTGTGTTGCCTTTTGCAATCTTGTAATCCTGTTTTGTAATCCTGTGATAAACACACTTACCTTCAACATGACAGAGACGACCAAGTCCTTTCTCTGACTCAGACAAATAGGTATTTAAACAGTGGGCACATCTACACATGCATTAATGCACTTTTCATAGTGACCATTAAATTTAGTACCTCTAATATGAGGTACTAAATAAATGCAATTCGGCTGCGCTAATGTGCAGTAGTAGTGCAAGCGCACACTTTTTAGGTGATGCTTAAAGTGCAGTAACCTATTCTACTGTGCGTTAGCATATTGGCATTTTTTTTTACACTTTGCTTTAATGTACAGTGGAATAGTCTACCACACATTAAAATGCACGTGTAAACATGCGCACTGTCGCCCATAGCCAAGCTGTTCTGGTCTCTATCTTCTTGTTTCTCTTCAGCAGAGCCTAGATACTTCATAGGATTAGATTTCTAACCCCACACTGGAAGAAGGGTTTGCAGTCTGTCTAGGGGTATATGTTTAGCTGAGCTGGGTTGCTGATGTGCTCCAGCTGTTTGCTTCCACTTCTGTTTCAAAGGGCACAGCTTCTTGGATCATGTGTACAGGATTGCTGATGAGCTCTATCTGATTGGAGAAGGGTATCCTACTAAGGAAAAACCACCCAGACAGCTGAGAGGCTCGGTCATACATACTCAAAAGTGTACTGCTCTAATTAAATGGGCTACAAACTCAAATACAAATTATTTCGGTGTCATTTGAAAGATCTCTGTTTCTTTCTGCTACATGACAAAAACAAATTGTGATATGTCAACATTTTTTCTGAAACAGAATTTTTTTATCTGCTGGTCCTAGAGCTAGCAGTGTAGTTCACTTTCTCTGTTGTCCCATTGATAAATGAGATGTATAGGTGAAAAGTTGGATTCTCCACTGTTTTGAACCATTTGGAGTCATCTGTGCTTGTGTGGCATCAGCATAAAATGCTACCAAATTAAACAGGAAGCATTTTACTCCCACATCTCATAGATACAAAAAGCTACATCAAGTCACAAATAATGCAGCACAATGTCCTGTATTTATAGATGTGACTTGCTAAAATTAACATTAAACCAGGTTTTAAAATGTTGGCCAATAATGTTTATTTGACTCCATCAGCTGTGAGGTTAAGTATTTACTATTGGTAAACAGCAAATATTTTAAGTGGAAACTAATAAGGGGAAATTTAGTAAAAGGGTGAAACATAGATAATGCATTTCCAGTTAGTTGAATTGCCAGTAGCTCTTCAAAGCGAATAAAACTATAATATATTTGTATAAAATAAAGGCAGATTAGATTAGATTAGATTTTCACTGTATCATGTGATTTCGTTAAAAGCATGAATGCTGTCCATTTACAAAATACAGATGGGAAAGTGCAAAGCCAGCCCAGCAGCCATGTGGAATTAATGCTCAAACATGTGGTGTTATAGCCAACAGAGGGCAGTGTTTCTGTGTTTAAATTTGTGTACATAGACCAGTTGTATACATATGCTTACAAATGCATACCAACCCCACTTTATTAGACTATTGAACAGAGGGTCAAATCCTTAAATGATGCAAAGTGGAGTTAATGGAACTATTGTGGTTTAATACCATACTTTTCATACCAGACACAAGCCCTTTTTGAGACATTACTTTCACCTATGGTATCTTAACTCTGTGACTGAAGATACCATTTTATAAGTAACTTGCACTTCTCTCTAGGGAGGGTTTTTTGCCACAATGAAACATAAAGGACAACTACAAGGTGGAGCCAGGGAAGCCTAGGAAAGGGAACAAACAAATCCCACCCCTCACATTCAGAGAGCAAAATGATTATCAGGTTAAAGCCTGTAGGGCAGGGATTGGCAGTATGTGGCCTATGGGCTGAATCCAGCCCATGGAGCCACTGGACCTGGCCCCTGGAGCTGGAAATCTTTGCCTTTGCCCATGCCCATGCCTCTGCTGGGGCTGGATAGTAAGGAGCTGTACCCACACTTCTGCTGCGCTACTCCCCATCTGCTGCTCCTCTGCTGCAGTGCGAATGTGGCCTTCCAGCAGGTAGAGAACTGAGCGAAGACTTAGCAGCTTCCAGTTACACCTGTGCTGCAGTGGAGGGTGGTGCAAGTCACACCTTGTTAGACTCAAGGCATGCCTCTGAAATTGCCAGTTCTTAGCTTACATTCATTTCTTGACTACAGAAGAATATTAGAGCAGTTTTTCTGTTCCAAAGAACTCAGAAATGCCACAATGAATCAGAATATTTTTTACACTTTGGATTCCTGTTGGAAATCTCTTGATTTGTCTTGTGAATTATGGGTAGATGTCCACATCTAACAGTGCTAGTACTACACAGACCCTCATGGCATCTAAAGGTGCCACAGCAACCTGGCTGAGAGGTAAATGAACCCATTGGTTAAAGCAGGTAGTTAAATAGCTGGCTGATTTTCAGAAACGCTGAGCACTTGTGATATCCATTGAGTGTGATAGGAAGGATGAGTGCTCAGCATCTCTGATAACCAGGTCACACAGAACAAAAAAGTAATAGCAAAAAAGTGCTGGAAGCAGCCTCAATAGGTATGTTTGCCTACCACTCAGTTCTTATCCAGGGCTGCCAGAGTCCAAAAACATGGGCATGTTTAGGACATGCTGCTGTAGGGGCTCCATCACCTATCTCTGCTGAAGTTTCATAAACCGGTTTGACCTGAATCAGTTAAGTCTGATACTACATCCAACCAGCTTTATCTTAACCCAGTTTTGGCCGTTTTGAAAGCAGCTTATGTGCACTGAACTTCTGTTCTGTTACAGGTTTAAACCAATTTCCAATTGCTTAAACCAGTTTATGTGTAACTTCTGTCCCTAGTCATAATGGTGAGAGGAGCAGGTTTAGCACTATTGCCAAGACACCCCAGGTCATGGGAGCTTTGTGTAATAGGCATAGTTGATTTATTAATTGATGATTTTCCAACTTGTTCCGCCTTTCCTTTACTTCCTTGTAACCAACGAAGCTCTCTTGGTTTTAAGACCTTAGAATTCAATCATTGCAACAAGTATTGATCAACAAGGGCGCACAGCTAAGGTAATTCAGTTTCCCAGGTTTGCTGGAAGCCAGCAAAGTGTTCATCTAGCAGGAAATGCTAGGCTATCCCTATCTCATTTTGATGGCTACAGCTTGGTAATAAATCTGAATGGTACCAAATAAAAATAGAAAGATTAAAGGAATGCAGAATATTTCACCTGATGTCAGACAAGGGAGAAGTTAGACTGTGGTTTAAACTAATACTTTGCCCACAAAATAAGATTGTTCTGTGAGTGTTCACTGCAGCTTCCTCCACATGGCCTCCAAAGCTTAGCCACACTGCTGCTACTGGCCATTACAGTTATGTCTCACTCAGGCACTCTCACAGTTGTAGTTACAATTTAGAGAGGAACACTGAAAAATTCTGAGGTGCATTATTATTGTACTACTGAGCCAACTGAATTATTCAGCCAATTACACTAGTCAGTCCTTCATTTTCCCCTGGGCATCAGCCCAAGTAGGAAGAGGAATACACCACTTACGTAAGTTATATTTGAGCACGTTCACTGGTCTCCTCTATGCATCTCCCCTGTATCATTTCTCTGGATATGAAAGGGAATGCAAAAGCTTGGTAATTGAGCCCAATAATTCAGGAAGGCATTTAAGCATAAGGATAACTTTCAGTGCATGAACAGTCCCCTTGATTTTAATGTATTTACTGATTACTCATGTGTTTAAGCACATTGATGGATTGAGGGCACATTCTTTATTTGTTCTATATCCTTTTCTGTTTCATTTCACAGCCAAGTTTTTGTTATCAGCAACAGTCAGCCTATACAGTAACAGTTACCAAGCTTTGTTGCTTATAAAAAAAATGAATACTATAATTTGATCAGGTTATCCAAGTGATTATTGTATGCAGATGTTTAAGTCTGGGTACACTCAGTCCTAGTCCAGAGCAGCTAAACTAGATTAGATGATCTGCTGAGGTTCTTGCCACCCCTACATTTCTATGACTGGCCTGAATTAATTCCACATCAGGGTTGGCAGGAAAGGGATAGTGGACCCAGAAAGAAATGTTGTAGAAAACACTTGAGGCAGTGGAGTGAAGTCCTTATATAACTCCTCAATTCTTCTGTAAAACAAGCCCTGCTCACTCCTGCTTTGCATGCTCTGGCTCCAGAAAATGAGGCCTTATATAGCTGCCTTACAGCAGCTTTGAGCATGTGCCATGTAAAACAGAAATGGTCAGAGTGGCTCTGAGCACATATTCAGGGCTGTTCTGAAGTGGCTCCATTGCGTTAAGTCTGCATTTGGCTTGGCATCCTTGTCCCGCCTGGCTGGGTCTGCCAGACGAGATTTTTTCAGAAGAGACCTGGTTCATGTGTGTAGGAAGTAGAGAGAAATCAAATGCCTGTTTTAAAATAGATCTTTACCTTTTAAACTGACAAAGAAGGAAAATAAAAAAATAAAAATAAAAATAGAAAAATAAAAAACCTTGTGTCAAACCAATTTCTTAAAGGTATTGGTCTGGATTAAGGCATCAGATGGTGTCACCTTGAGCAGACAGCCATACTGACAAGCTTAATTAGAAGAGATGTGTTGCATCTCATGTTTTAGGTTTTGTTCAAGTTACTAAGCAGGTAGTAGACCTGCAGCTCCATATTATAAGGAGGAATATTCTGCACTGGTCCGGTCTTGCAGGGAGCGAACCAGTGTGGAAGAAATCAAACTTTGCGTTGTGGTTGAATCAGAACTGACAGACCCAGCTTTTCTTTATTTAGGGCTATACTGTGATCACAGGGAGGATTTTATACAGCAAGAGGAATCACCCACTTGTTTGTTTCAAAGGAATCCTCCTCCTCTCTAAGTTTTCAAGCATTTTTATTCTTAAGACAGATAAAGAGAGAAAAAAAATATGACTTTGGAGAAACTAAAACAAGTTTACTTAATTGGACATCTGCGCACAGGGTAATGCAGGATTTCTTATCTCAAAACATATAACTGAAATAAGCAGGATCAGCACTTCTGGTCTCTGTCTGTTTTTCTAGTCAAGTAGGCCAGAAGCTGACTAAATTTACTCCTACACCAGGAAAGCCAAGGCTGCAACTGAACTCCAACTAGCTTTGAGCATCAAGGACAATATAAAAGTCCTTTTTCAGATATGTAGGGAGCCGGAGGAAAAGCAAGGGCAACATTGGATCCCTGCTGAACCAGATGGGACAGCTGACAACTGATGCCCAGGAAAAAGCCAACCTATTAAATGGGTACTTTGCATCAGTCTTTCATCAGTCCCATGGGACACCCATGCCCACCACAGGACAGGGAGGTCCAGGTGAGGGAGATCCCCCGTCCTCCATTAACGCTGACCTCATGAAGGAACACCTTGAGAGGCTGGATACCTTCAAGTCAGCCGGCCCTGACAATCTACACCCCAGGGTACTCAAGGAGCTGGCGAGCATCATAGCCCAGCCCCTGGCATGGATCTTTGAAAACTCCTGGCGCTCTGGTGCAGTGCCCAAAGACCAGAAAAAGGCCAACGTAGTGCCTATCTTCAAGAAAGGGAGGAAAGTGGATCCAGCAAACGATAGGCTCATCAGCCTGACTTCTGTCCTGGGGAAGGTCTTGGAAAAGGGTATTAAAGAGGCCATCCTTAATGGACTGGCCGATGTCAACATCCTGAGGGATATCCAGCATGGGTTTGTCGCGGGTAGGTCTTGCTTGACTAATCTCATTACCTTCTATGACCAGGTGACCCATCACATGGACAAGGGAGAAGAGATTGATGTCATATATCTTGACTTCAAAAGCCTTTGATCTGGTATTCCATGATCACCTTGTGGTGAAACTGGCCAATTGTGGCCTTGAGAACTATCCACTAGTTGGAGAACTGGCTCCGTGGTTAGACCCAAGGGGTGGTGGTTGACGGAAGTCAATTGTCATGGTGCCCTGTGACCAGTGGGGTCCCCCAGAGCTCTGTCCTTGGACCCATATTGTTTAACATCTTCATTAATGATGTGGACACTGGAGTCAGAAGTGGACTGGCCAAGTTCGCCGATGACACCAAACTTTGGGGCAAAGCATCCACACCTGAAGACAGGAGGGTGATCCAGGCTGACCTGGACAGGCTCAGCAATTGGGCGGATGAGAACCTGATGGTGTTTAACACCGAAAAATGCAAGGTTCTCCACCTTGGGAGGAAAAACCTGCAGCATCCTTATAGGCTCGGCAGTGCTACGCTGGCTAGCACCATGGAAGAAAGAGAGGGGTCATCACTGACCACAAGATGAACATGATCCTGCAATGCAATGTTGCAGCTAGTAAAGCAACCAAAATGCTGGCTTGCATCCATAGATGCTTCTCAAGCAAATCCCGGGACATCATTCTCCCCATGTACTCAGCCTTGGTGAGGCCGCAGCTGGAGTACTGCATCCAGTTTTGGGGCCCCCAATTTAAAAAGGATGTGGAGAAGCTTGAGGGAGTCCAGAGAAGAGCCACGTGCATGATCAGAAGTCAGGAAAACAGACCTTATAGCGACAGACTGAGAGCCGTGGGGCTCTTTAGCCTGGAAAAGTGCAGGCTCAGGGGTGATCTGATGGCCACCTATAAGTTTATCGGGGTGACCACTAGTACCTGGGGGAACATTTGTTCACCAGAGCACCTTGTGAGGGAGTGGGTTCTAGGTGTGGCCGTGTACTCCCTAGCGCCCCCTAACGTCACGTAAGGTGGACTGAGCACCCTCAGATCCTCGCCCGCCACGACTTTGATGATAAATAGGTTTGTATGGGAGGCTGCCTTTATCCCCCCGGTGAACGGTGTGAATGTCCCTGCCCCTACTCCATATGGGGTACCTGTGTGCACCCCTTGCCTTAAGGGGTATGCGTGCCTCCAAACCTCCCCTTTAGCACGCCCCAAGCCTCGCAGTTGTTCCTGGACGTTTATCCTGTCCTGGTCTTCCAACCGGCCCTCACTGGCACCCCTTGGGCTCGTCCCACCCTGGTGCCCCTTTCTGGCAACCCCGGGTTTGTCTACTCCCTGGCAACCCTGGGGGCTCACCACGCCCCGACGCCAGTCTCCAAACTTCCCGAGGCTATCACGCTGCCTGGGCCGTCTTGCTAAACCTCGGCTAGTCACCCGAATGTCCGAATACCGGTGGATACCGGGTTGGGCTCAGGTGGCCGGAGCCTTACCTGGCCTCCCCGACCCTGCTGGGTTCTTGATAATCAGAGCATGCCCCACTCTGGGGCCTGTGCCACGCCTTGCGCGCCCGCTGCCTCATTCTGGGGCCTGTGCCACGGCTGGGGCTACAACCCCACACGGCTAGCGCCTTTCCGGCGCTCCTTATGCTGTGCCCGCTGTGGCGCTGTGCCCCTATTGGGCACCGGGAACCCCCAAACTGTTGGGGAGTCCCTGTGAGGCCTCCTCTCACCCCTACAGCCTCACCCAGTTCTCCGGGGTAACTATAACTGAAACCTGAGCCACCTGGCTACAACATAAACAATACAGAGCCTCCTTGCTCATAAGGTAAACTCCAAGCCCCTCTAGGGCTTGCAACCCTACCTCCCTTTAGGGTGTTCTCATCCCCAGCATCATTGCAGCCAGTCAGCACAGCAAGGCTGCAACCACCACCTCAGGCTGCTCAGCTCTGCGCAGAGCTCGAGCTCAAGCTC
>NW_017728886.1:152603910-152608531 GCF_001723895.1 Crocodylus porosus
GCTGACTTCCTGCCCTTTGGGCAGGGGGCTGGACTCGATGATCTTCCGAGGTCCCTTCCAGCCCTAATGTCTATGAAATCTATGAAATTTTTTAATGCATGAAGAGGGGTTTCCTGATAAGGGTGCCTTAACTTTATACTGATTAAGTCAGTAAGTAACCTGTCCCCAAGAGCTTGCCCATGTCTCCAGGGCCACAGAAATATCTTTAACAGGGAAAAGGCTGTGGTTCTAGTGCAGGAAATGTAAGAGGGCTTGATTCTGGATTTGTGCAAGGTATACCCAGTGACAGGGTCTGGTTGGAACGAGAAAGAAAAGATGCCAGCTCTTTCACTGTGTGTATTTCCATTCTCCCCCTTGTGTTTAAGGCAGGACATGGTCATTTCACTCAAGGAACCTCTGTGGAATGACTTCAGAAATACACAACTGGCTTAGATGGAGGAATCCTAGCTTTTCCTTATATTCTTTCCTAACTAGTCCAGCTAGTGGGTGCTGGCTTGATGACTTGTCTCTTAAAAGGTAGAGCATACATCGAGGGCATCCAAGCTAAACTGCTCCTATAGCTGTAAGGCAATGACCAATTCTGTGGGCCCAATTCTTTCCTCATTTACATGGAATTTTCTCCTAACGGAAGCAACAAGAGCTAAAAATAATTTAGCATCTCTTAAGCCCTGACACTGCTCTTCACTTAAAAGTTATTCAATTAATTTGAGGACAGAATCTGACCTAAAACTTTTAAAAATATCATACCGTCACACTGCTACAAATCAGGAGTTGCCTCTAAGTTAGAGTTACACCAGTGGAGAGCCAGAGTAAGTGTGAAGAGTGAGAGGCCTAGGCAAAGCACTTCAGTGCAGTTCTTCTCTGTGCTCCTTCAAAAAGTCATCCTTAACTCTATACTGTAGCCACCAGGTCATGTTCATTGTGAGTGGCTGCATCTACACGAGTAGCAGACTGAGCAGTTGGTAAGCACTACACATACATAAGTAATAAATGACTGCATGGTATCCAGCATTACTGTGCAGTACCATCACCACCTTTTTTTCCCAATGCACAGTACGCACAGTAGCAATGACCTACTAAATCATTTAAAATTAAAATAAATAAATAAAATTATTTGTTTCCAACTATCTATTTGAAATAATAAAAGATATCACCTCTTCCATGGGTTTTGATTCCTTTTACATTTTAGAGAAACACTTTTATGTCACTACTACCATTCTAAACAGTCTTTAAATTATTGAACAAAACTGCTTGTACAATTCTAGATAAACAAAAGCTTGGTAAAAGAAGTAAAGGAGAAGTTTTAATACAACATAAAAATCATGCAATCATAACAATTTTAAACTCTTGAAAACACTCGTACAAAATCTTAATGATAGGAGGATTAAAGGACAGCTTGATATTTATCATTGTGATTTTTAGAGGAAAATATTTTACACAGTTACCATATCCATAATAATGTCCATTAAAATTGTAAAAAGTGTTCTAACTGCAGAAAATACTGTTCTCTAAAATGGGAGGAAGCACGACTATATAATAGTTGTAATGACTTCTTTATTTCTATCATTACAACCTGGTATAACTGTTTAATGCCTTTATTTAGAATTCACTAGCTGCATAAAAAAACATAGATTTCTCTAAAAGTACCTAAAATAGATTTTGCTAAAAATCTAAAAATAAGTCTTCTTATATGCATGTACAACATTTCTTTATTTTGGTTCTCGTGGATTCACTGAAACATATACTAACTGCATGCAAAGCATATTTTTCTCCTAGAAATCCTTGTTTTCTCCAGGTATTTTGTTATTCTGTCATCAAGGCTTTATTTGGAAGGAGATTAATTTCTCAAAGTCCCTTAACATGAAAGGAGGCATGAAAGCTATATTCATTTTATTTTTAATGCTTCATAATATTTTAAAGGATTTCCCCCCCCAAATAGTCAACTGTATTAAATATAAACATGTCCAAACATGATGCCAAGAAGTTGTCAAAAAGAGGAGAAAGTGAGAGGGCAAAGGCAAAAATGGAATACTACAGTATGTCCAAAAATTCATGGGGAACAAATGTTCTGTAGCTTCTCTCCACCTTCTTTACTTGGCTCAAGAGGGAAACACAGCTGAGGATTTGATCCTGAATGTCCAGATGCCCAAGTGGGGACAATGAGGGTGGGTGAACTGTGAAAGGAATGTATTAGAACTGGTTGGAGCAGGTCACCAGCTGGTATCTCAAGAAGTAATTTTCCATACCAATTAGAGTTTCACCTCAATGCCCGAGGTGAGAGTGACCCCTCCCAACCTCCTTATGAATTCAAGCAAGAAAATAATGCAACCCCCCCCCCAAAAAAAAAAAAATGAGGTGGAAACTAAATAGATTTTGGGAAATGGTAACATAAGAAGTCCAGAGAGGAAATCTATGAGACAAATTCTGCATGGTAATTCATGTAGAGCAATATCTTGCTTGATGACCATGTCGTGGGTTGTTGCCAACCCATAGAGTAAGCAGACTCATTTCCAATTCTGGTAGGGTGGCAAAATCTATTTCAGGGGTTCTCAATTGTTTTAGACTCAAGGCACTCTTGGAAAATGCCAGCTTTTTGCTTTTATTTGTTTTTTGCTATGGAAAATGGAGCAATTCTGCTGCTGCAAAGAATTCAGAAAGAACAGAACAGGTCAGAATGCCTTTGACACTAAGGATTCCTTCCTGAAATCTCTGGGTTTCTCGTTGAATCTTTGCAGATCTAATATTGGTGGCACCCTTAAAAAGAATTTCCTGGGACCCCAGGGAGTGTTGGTTCCAGTCTTATGTGTGTCAATTTACAATCAGTTAAACATCTAATTTCTTATTTTGGTAAACTTTCTTTTCTGATTGGGACGCGGCCCATCCCAGATGTCATTATATTCCTTTCTGAAGGTGCTCTGCCCTGTGTCAGGGAAAAACCACAGCAAAGATCTCAAATGGAAAAAAGGCCCTGCTGTACTGGATTGAGCCTCAAGGCCATCTGATCTGCCTTTCGGTCTCCCAGTGCTTAACTCACAAGAAACAGGTTGGGGGAAAACCATCACACCCGGTGACAATCTGTCCTCGTTCTTCACCATAACTTTTTGGACACCTCCTGTTTTGTTTTTACCCTTTTTCTACCATGAATGTTGGATACTCCTGCTATCCCTATCCCTACTAAACCTGCTAAACTGGTTTAGCAGGGATATGGATATCCCCCTATCCTCCTGCCCTGCTTCTCAACCTTTTAAAACTTGGGATTCTCCTCGTTAGACTTGGGGACCACCTCAGAAGATGCCATTCCTTAGTTTTCTCTCGGTTTTTTTTACTACAGAAAAATACTAGAGCCCTACTTTGGTTGCAAAAAGCTCATCAAGCCCACAGCAGGGTGGATGGATTTTTTAACCCTCTGGGTTTCTACTGGAAATCTCTGGGTTTGTCTGGTGAACCTGCTTGCACACCTAGCCATGCTTACACTGGATGGCACCATGCAGCACCCGTGAAAGGAACTTGAGATGCCCCAGGGTGCCCCAAATAACCTGCCTGAGAACTGCTGCGCTAAGGCCAATGCTTTCAACCTGGCTAGAGTAGATTACTCCTTGTGGCACCCTTCCCATGGATATATGTATGGGGAGGGGGGTGTATGGGTGTGTGTGAGGGCGTGCGTGCACATATTTGTGAGGTATGGGTGGGTGTATGTGTGTGTGAGCTGTGTATGTATGGGGGTGTCTGTATATGTGGGAGGGTATGGGGGTATATGTGGAGGGATGCGCGTGTATGTGTGTGGGGAATTGGTGGTGAGGTGGGGGTATATGTGGGGGTGTAAGGGTGTGTATGTGTGGGGGTGCAGTGTGTATGTGGGGCATGGGGGTGTACGTGTGTGGGTGGGTGAGGGTGTGAGTGTATATGTATGCAGGGGGTGTGTATGTGGGGGATGTATGTGTGAGGGTGCAAGTGTATCCGTGAGGGGGCCTGGTATGTATGTGGAGGATGTATATGTGTAGGAGGATGTATGGGGGTGTGAATGTATATTTGTGTGGTAATATGGAAGATGTATGGTGTGGATGGGTGTGTGAGGGTGAGTGTATATGCGTGGAGGCTGCATATGTGTGGGGCTGCATATGTTTGTGTGGCTGCCTACATGAAGGAGTGCGTATCTTGCAGGGTGGGGTGTCTG
Source organism: Crocodylus porosus (assembly GCF_001723895.1). Lineage (NCBI taxonomy): Eukaryota > Metazoa > Chordata > Crocodylia > Crocodylidae > Crocodylus > Crocodylus porosus. Next base: position 152,608,085 of record NW_017728886.1, read on the forward strand.
AGTTCAGTGGAGTGTATGTGTGTGGTGCATGGGTGTGGGTGTCTGAGTGTGGGGGAGTGTGTGGGGGGGTGTCTGTGAGTGCAGTGCAGTGGAATATATGTGTGTGTGGGTGTGTGTGGGTGTGTGTCCGAATGCGGGACAGTGTGTGTGGGGGTGCGTGTGTCTGTGTGTGTGTGAGGGTGTCTGAGTGTGGTAGAGTCTGCGTGTGGGGGAGTGTCTGAGTGCAGGGCACTGCGTGTGTGAGGATGTGGATGTCTGAGCCGGTGGAGTGCGCATGTGTGAGGCGGGCAGGCGGCTGTCGCTGTGTGTGACAGACTGGGTCCCGCACGCCCCCGGGCGGGCGCTGGGTGGGCGCAGCCACATGCCGGGGGCGGGGCGGGGCGGAGGTCGCTCCCCGCCGCGCACACTCACACACTCGACCTCACACATACGCGCGACCCTGGCCCC
>NW_017728886.1:152608631-152632246 GCF_001723895.1 Crocodylus porosus
CGCCGCGCTGCCGTGGGCCGGGGTCGAGGCTGGGGGCGGCTGCGGCGACTACGTGTCCCGCAGCCGCTACGTGACCCGGCCGCTGTCGGCGGAGGAGGCCGCCTTCCCGCTGGCCTACGCGCTGGCGCTGCACAAGGACTTCGCCACCTTCGAGCGCCTCTTCCGCGCCATCTACGCGCCCCAGAACCTGTACTGCCTGCACGTGGACCGCAAGGCGCCCTCCGCCTTCCAGCGCGCCGTGGCCGGCCTGGCCGCCTGCTTCCCCAACACCTTCGTGGCCTCGCGGGCCGAGCATGTGGTCTATGCTGGCATCTCCCGCCTGCGGGCCGACCTGCGCTGCCTGCAGGACCTGGCGGGCTCTGCCGTGCCCTGGCGCTACCTGCTCAACACCTGCGGGCAAGACTTCCCGCTGCGCACCAACCTGGAGGTGGTGCGCTACCTGCGGGGCTGGCAGGGACATAGCCTGACCCCCGGCAATCTCCCGCCCCCCCACGCCTGGATCCGCACCCGCTATGTGTACCGGGAGCACCTGGGCAACGCCACCGATGCTGCCGCCGCCTGGGCAGTGGTACGCACCCCGCGCCGCAAGGCCCCGCCGCCCCGCAACCTCACCATCTACTTTGGTTCTGCCTATGTGGCCCTGACGCGGCCCTTTGTGGAGTTTGTGCTTCGCGACCCACGGGCCACTGAGCTCCTTGCCTGGTCTCAAGACACCTATAGCCCCGATGAGCATTTCTGGGTGACACTCAATAGGATCCCAGGTAGGCAGCAGGAAGAAAGGTTTGGGGGGAGCCTGAGGTCGAGCAGAGGGCCCCGGCAGGCTGGCACCTTACAGACCAGCGGCACTCCACCTCGTGGCTCCACCAGGTGGATGGGTGGCAGGGGTCTGAACCTCCTCCATGGGGTCAGTCCGCTGGTCTGATCCAGCATGGAGTCAGCCTGTGGGTGCGATGCTGGGTGCTGGTCCAGCAGGTCATGTCAGATACATCCATAGATAAGTCCCACACCCTGATGTACCGTGTGTGAGCCATGGCATTCAGCCCACGGGGCTCCCCTGGGCCTTTGGCAGGAGGGGAGCTGCAGACAACACTGCTGCTACTTTCCTCGCTGCCAGATTTTTGGACCAGTGGAGAGAGCCATAAGTTCGATGACATAGCCTTGCAAGTCAGATGTGGCCCCGAGGTCAAGCACTGCTTTCACAGACTAAATCAGAGATGCATTAACTTCTGTAAGCAGCAGCTCATTTTATTGGATGCTGAGATGAAGGGAAAACCAGACCAGAGCCATGAGCTAGGCTGTGTTTAGGTCTTTGTAGTGTGAGATGCCTTCCAGGTAAGCTCTTGGCTGCTTTCCTAAGGAAGGAAAGAGCAAAACCAAAGCCAGGGCCACACATTTGCGGGCTCACACATTCTGTACTATTACATTGTCAGGTCATACGAAACCCTTACACAGAGGCACAATGCAAAGGAGATGTCATAATCTCTGCTTTTACAGGCAAGGAAACTGAGTGACAGTTAAGTGATGGCCCACTGGCCCCCCACCCGGCTGACCAGTGGCAAAGCTCAATAAGGCTCAGGTCTCCTGGTTCCAAATCAAGAATGCTTTATTCAGGAAGCCTCACATTTTACATGTTATTCCCCATGTAAAGTCCTAGAAGAAAATAAAATGAAGACTCCACAGTAGTTTGGTTCATGCTTACATTGCCACTGTACACACACTGATGCTGGAAGCCACTGTGAGGTTGCCATTGTGCATCTCCTCTTCTGTCCCCCACCCCCTCAAATCTATCCTGAGCAACAGCAAAACAGTTTTGTTGGCATGGGTGCTCCAGAGCAAGGTCTGGATTTGTCCTACTGTACATAGCTCCCCAGATATGGCTTCACACATACAGAGGCCAGGTCCTGAAGCCAGGCAGAAAGATCTTACTAGGTCCCGGGACAGAAGAATAGATCCCATATTTTGAAATGACTTGTATGCTGTTTGACAGTGACATTCTGTTCTCTGTACAGTAAATGAGACAGAAGGAAAAAAGCCTAGCTTAGTTGCATTGAGTATCCTTACGTAAGGAAATGATCCTGTGAAACACACCACGCTAATAAAGGGTGGTGCAGACAAGTAGTCTGTGGGGAGCTTGCTCTTACATTATGGGAAGTTTTGAACGCAGAACCAAGATGCTGATTTGAAACTGAAAAGACATGAACTTTGTTTGTGCTGCAGCATCTTCACATGATGATGTGTACCTAGTGTGAGCCTGAGCATCACAAGTGCAAACACAGGTCAGTTTTGGGTGCTCTGTCTGGCTTGGAGTTGAATAAATGGGCATGAGCAGGAAGCCTCTCAGGTCTTGGGAATGCAATCAGGGATCACTGAACTTTAGATGAAAAAAAAAAACAGAGTCTGACTAAGCAGGGGCAGGACAACACATTGCCATCTAGCATGATCCTAGTCTGAGTCCACTGCCTTCATTTTCAAGTCTCTTTTTTTAGCCAGTCTACCTCCAGGGCTGTGCAGACTAGAAGGAAATGCTTGTAGCCCAGGGGGCAGGGAGGCCGCATACTTCTCAAAGAATGCTCAGCAGCAAACACAGGAATGGAATTTGAGAACCACACCTGACTAGACAGACAGACTGCTCAGCCCCAAGAACTTTGTTTCTTTTCTCAGTTGGTTTCCAAGTTCCCATCCAGTGTCAAGTACTTTCCAAATAAGTCGTATCACAAGTAGAAAGAAACAGCCTTAATTTTATATAGTCAAAGACTATTATAGGATCCCTGTTGGAACAAGCGAATCCATTTAGATTAGGGGTGTCAAAGACAAGGCGTGCAAGCCAGACCTGGCCCCATCATCCAGCCCCTGGGTCTTGGAGTTGACTTGCATGCTACATCTGTGCATGCCTGATGAGAACTGAGCACAGGGCCTGAGACATGCACTGCATACAGAGTCCACTGCAGCCAGTCCAGGATTCATGTGCTCTGCTATAAACTGGCAGAGCTCTGCCCAAGTTGATCAGTGTAAATTGTTACTGCAGGGAATTGGCACAACTTTCTCTTCATAAATGGACCTTTGCATCCTAGTCCAATATTTGTTCCTGTTAAAGTATTCTGTCCCACATTCTCTGAAGCAGCCTTTGAGTCTACAAAACCCTTTCACTTTCTCATCCATCCATCATCAGCTTTCCGCTTCCCCCAACATTTGTTGTTTCCACTTCCATTCTGTCTCCTCATACCACGTTGATCATGAAAAATGAAAATGCTTAAGCCAAGAAGTCTAAATCATCCACCTGTGTAGTATTAGCAAATCTAAAGATTATCCTTTTTTTCCTAGTGCCCTTTCTCTAGGCTTCGGTGACCACAGTATCTCAGTAGTTAAACCACATTTTATGGTGCCCAGATTGCTTAGATTTTTGTTTTAACATGTAAGTCATTGATTATGGCAGAAGGCTAGGATGGGAATGGGTGGGGTAGGAGATGTTTCTTAGCATAAGAAATCCTTAGTACCCATACCAACACAGTATCAATATGAAGCCCATCCAGGGCTCTCAGGTATGGTCATATGATAATGGGAGATCAGATAGTTTTTTATGGAGTACAGTGCATTCTCTTCTCAGAGCAGACTAAGTGCTGGTCAGTGGGACAGGACTGCAAAGCCTTGCCATGAGCCCTTTCCTCTCATATCACACCCTTTTTTCATCTCGCCTCCTTACTCTCCAAAGTAGTATAAGGTCATTCATTAGCAGTAACAGAACAATGCATGTTTTCCTCCCCCAGTTACAGCTGATCTTCTCAGAGCTATTGGCTTCTTCTGTTCTCTCTGAACCCAGAGCCACGATTTTCCATAGTATTTGATGAAAGACCCAACACGAGTAGGATTTATGAAATATAACCCATTTTAAGCTCCAGCTGCTATCCTATATAGTTTTATACCAGAGCCCCAGTGAGATTTTGCTGCTGCACCATTCCATCTCTTTGTGCCGTTAAAGGGTCATTGACTACTGACTAGACATCCTTATTGGAAAGAGAGGAGCTATACTTCAAAGGAAATAAATGCAAATACTCATCATCTTCTTTTCTGTCACTTCTCTCCAAAAATATTCAAAAATCATGTTTTTCAGGAAAAACTTGAAGATTTCTCTCTGATATGCTGCTCTTTGCAGTTTGAAAGTGTTAACAGTACAGTTATTATCATCCACTGCAAGGAAGGTATATTTCATCTGTTTCTGCCTAAGGAAGAAAGTGAGACAACAATACTTTTCTGTTTAGTCCGTTTGCTAGTCCATTCATGTTCAAGTTTGGCTTTGCTAAACAAATTCATACTGAGGCTAGTCACAAACAAAACTTTCTTTTAAATGCCAATTCACTAGTTTGCCACTCAACATCAAAGGCAGTTTAGAATAGCAAAACTTTCATCTAATAGAAGAAGGTTTAAGGGTTGCTGTACAGTATCCAAATTGTTTGATTTATAAAGTTCGACTTAAAATGAAATTTGATCAGTCAGTCACTAGACTAACTTGTCACTATAGTCATATTAGTGCACTGAATTCCTGCCAGGGTCTGTTGTTTTGTGTACAAAACACTTTAGCTAATCCGTCATCTGTTAGAGTAATGCTTGTGCATACTAAATCACAATGGAATTTGCTTTTGGTAATTAGCTCACCAAAAAGTACCGACTTATGCCCTCAATAGCATTTCTCAGGCCCGGGATGGCTTTGGGTCTGTGCCTGACACCTCCTGGGGGTTCAGGCTCCTGGATCTGCTCACGGGATGACAGGACGCTGCCACTTGGGACCAGTGCTGGGAAAACTGCTGCTGCTGCTGGCCCCAGGCAGCAGCGGCAACCTGTCATCCTGCATGCAGAGCCTGGTGACATCCCTGCTGCACCCCAGAAGCAGCGGATGCCGCCTGCCTGCAGCTGCTGGGCTGTGCTAGGGGGTTCAGGACACGATGCAGCCCAGCAGCTGCAGGCAGGTGGCATCTGCTGCTCCTGGTGCTGTAGCAGGGGCGGCACCAGGCTCTTCCTGGTGCTCGGTGGCAGTGCTGAGAGGGCAGATTGAGCTCTGTGGGGCTCGCAGAGCCGCTTGAAGTGCAGCCCCGCCTCTCCCCGCCTCCTGCCACTGGGCTGCACTCTGAGCTGCTGGGCTGCACTCCAAGCAGCTCCTCCAGCCCCACAGAGCTAAGCCTGTCAGTGGAAGATGGGGGAGAGCCACTGGTTAGGACTGTGTTCGGAGCCAGGGCTGTGCTCTAAGTGGCTCTGCCACTGGCTCTCCATCACCTCCCACCACCAGGCTCAGCTCCGTGGGGCTGCGGAGCCTCCAGTTGCTGGGCTGTGCTCACCAGGGCTGAGCTCAGAGCTAGGGCTGCACTCAGAGCAGCTCCGCCACTAGCTCTTCTGCTACCGGGCTGAGCTCCGTGGGGAAGATCCTGGCACAGCTCCACAGCCCTCCTGTTGCAGCTGGTGCTGGTGGCTCCCTGGGAAGAGCTAAGGGAAGTGATCAGAGAGCTAGAGAATTGAACATGGAGCTAAATGTCAGTATCAGAGAGCAGTCCTTTCCCTCTCCCTCTCCTTAGTTTCTGTTTAGCTGCAGGCCCAGCTTTGAAACTCGAAATGTTTTGTTTTGAAGCTGTTTTGAAGCCTTTTGTTTCATTTCGATTTCACTGTTTCAAGCTTGAAATGCATCAAAACAGCTTCAAAACAAAACACCCGTCAAAATGTTGCATAGCCCTATCAGCTTCCTGCCTGGCTGCAGCAGTAGAATCTAGTGAATAACACAAAGCACCCTGGGATACTGGAGGACTGTACTGTGGCATTTCTCAGAACCTAACATACACAGGCATTCACTCTCGCAGGAGAAACTCTACCTGTAGTGATTTAACCCTTGTTGTTCCCAAGTTATTTTATTCTCGGAGTGGCCATTTTCACTCCGGGGAAAAAATCCTAAACAGCTGTTCACCTTTACCTGCTGCTACAGAAAAGCCGCTGTTTCTTAAAGCAGGATTTCCTCTGGAAATATTTTCCATGTCACATAATCAGATCACACTATTGATGACAGCAACAGCTTCTTCAGAGGAGCAAGATGGCACCAGGGCACAGGCATTTTGTTAACAGGTTGGAGGGAAGAAGGCTTTAAGAGGTGAAAAATAATCAGTATGGCCTATGTTTGAAGTTCAGATTTAAATATATAATCCTTGTGAAAGACAAAAAAAGCAAATGTATTTTGTAACTGGTATATCTCAGAGATTAGTCACTGACCAAGCAGACTGGGAGCAAAGCATCCAAACTAATTATAGTTGTTATTGCCCGGCATTACTACAATCTATCCTGGACTAATCCAAATTTTTCTACAGCTCAAGGAGATTCAGTCAGTGGTGGTCTGCCACTTTTTATGTACTAGATCAAAAAAATGTTTGTGCTGAGGACAGAGGGATGACCTATGCACAAGAAAAAGGCAGAGTCACATAAAACAAAGCTGAAGTTTGTTGTTAGAGCCAAAACACTGGGAGTTCAGAACCACTGGGCAAAACATTTAGCTAATTCCACATAATATAAACCTTTTCAGGTAACTGCAAATCCAGCAACTTTGTTTTATCCTTGAACGTAACAGAGACACTTTCTCGCCCTGACTGTTACTTCCATATCAGGAGGGCAATATAACCCATCTTTCTGGAATGCTTTAAGCACAGAGACTGTTGGAAAGATAAAAAACAATTTCATTCTTTGGGTTTGGACACGCTAGTCCTTTCCTTGTTTACATTTTCACTCCAAAAGATGACAAGTCCTAGTTTGTATATTTTTTGTGACTTTAAGTATACATATTGGCTCCCCACACATTGTTGGTTCTGCCACAGAGTAACATTGGCTTTAATGTGATAAGTTGCATACTTGGAAAAGACAAGGATTCCTTAGGGTGATATCTTTTTTTGGACCAACTATCTAGTACTGTGTAGTAGTAGTCCATAAAAGGCATCACCTTAAGAAATTCTTGCTCCTCGAAGTTTCTGGACTATTATGGCCCCACAGCAGCGCTCTTACACTACCATACTTGGGAAATGCACTGAACATTGCTATTCCCACAAGTTTACTAGTTAGACTAAGAATGTTGGAGGGTTTACAACCACCCCCTATGTATGCACAGAGGTGCTACATAAGTGTTTTTATTGTATTTCTCATAATCTCAGTGGTAATTTTAAATGAAGACGTGTTGATAATAAGGTATTTAGAATGCTGTTGAGCAGGAAATGAGTTAGCTAAAACCTGGCTAAAATTGGACTTCGTTATTAACAGGTAAATGGAGGCTCTTCTACCAACTAGTAGCCTGGACATATTTACCTGTTCATACTGTCTAAGGATTTTCTCTGCTGTGCTGCAGTTCCCCATCTCTATGGCTTAAAGATGCAATTTTCTGCTACCTCATACGGTGGTAGCATAGATCAAATAAGCTAGTGTTTGAAAAGCATTTTTGACTATGGTAATTGTTACATAAGCACTGGCTAGTATCTGTTACTGTGATCATTGCAAAAGAAGGTTCTCATTTGTCTTGGGATGTACACCCAAAAGGAACAATAAACTGGTTCATGCTTTAAACGCTACTTTGAGCTTTGAGCTTGGAGTTTAATTTCTTGACAATTAATGACATTTCTGGAATCCATTGATTTCATTCCAGTTCTGTTGGCTCTGCTGAGAAGTCTGCCCAGAACTCCCAGGGGGAGAGGTGCTGTGCATCAACTTAATGTTGAACTCATAAACTTTAAGCCTAACATTTTTGTTCTCTTATTGAATTGCAGGTGTCCCTGGCTCCATGCCCAATGCATCATGGGAAGGTGACCTGAGAGCTATAAAGTGGAAAGATATGGAAAAGAAACATGGAGGTTGTCATGGTAGTATACATATTTATATATTTTTTCCTGTGTTACCATTGAAAGCTATTTACAAATGGGTTGCAGGTCTCCTTAGGAACCTTCTAACCCTCAACTCCACCTGGGCTGTGGTCCATTTGTCTCCATTTTAAGAATCTCAATTTATGGCCAGTTGCTAGAGGGTTATAGCCCTAGAGCACTAAACAATTCTCTTCGCTAACAGTAACCACCCCAGAATGGGTGGCTCCATCACAAGCCTAAACATTGGGCAACTTGAGGAAACATGATTTTTAGAGCTCTGTACCCCCTCTAAAGTGTGAGTCCAAGTTACCACCACACAGGCCAGAGCTAAAAAGGCAGTCAAGGGATAGTTGATTAAGCTACATGATTGAGATTCAGGGTAGGCTAAACACCTGATTAGACTGCAGACTTTATGGGTGGTTTGGGCAAGTCATTCTTCATGTGTTTGTTGCGGACCTGTAAAACAAGGATTGTGCTTAATTCCTGAGGGGAGTGAGAAACTAAATTCAAACAGCTTTAAGCTGCACTGAGTTGTTCCACTCCACTGAGCTGCAGAGTTGCTCCAGTAACTTAGCTTCACATCCCTTCTCCATAGAATGCCTATGTTCTGATGTCGCTATCGTCATCTTCCTTTGCAGGCCGTTATGTCAGAGACATTTGTATATATGGAACAGGTGACCTCAAGTGGCTATATAACTCGACATGTTTGTTTGCCAATAAGTTTGAGCTCAAAACCTATCCGCTCACTGTTGAATGCCTGGAATTGAGACTGCGAGAGAGAGCCCTCTCACAGAGTGAAATTCAGGTGGACCCAAACTGGTACTTTTAGATTAAAGCCCAGAAATGGAAATAAATTCAGTTGCTGAAGTTGTGGAAGAAGACCATCCCCCAAAAGACATCTGATGTTCACCACTGGCAGTTCAAAGAGAAGGCTGGACTCCATATTACACAACTCATCATCACAGTACCAGAGAGACGAAAGGAGAAAGATTTGAAGCAAAGGCTGGGGTAAAGAGAGTCTTGGGCCTGCTGTATTTGCACTTTTGCCACTTTTGTGGCTAGGTTGTTTCACAGTGCTGACTTTTGCTTTACTGTGTTACTGTCTTGTTCTATACCCACATAGAATCATGCGTCTCTAGTTTTATAGACCTAAACAATATCCAGAACATGCTGCATAATTCTTACCCTTCTTTGTAAGGTAGAAACAATCAACAAGATCTTAAAAATAATCCAGATACAGAAAGTAAAATATCTGGCCAAATCTCCCACAAACAGATGGTTGACATGGATAGATGGCACGGTATTGAAAGTTGGAGATAAGAGGATTTCCTCACACTTTTCTAAAATCTTCTTGAGAGTCTGGGGAGGAGGGGATGTTTTCTACTGGATGGGTGGTAGCTGAACTTAGGAGATACATCCACAACTACATCCTTTTTGAGATAATGCTAGTAGTCTCCCAAAGTTTTATTACTCTGGACTAATGTACTGCACAGAAAATCCCCTTTAGCTGTTGCTCAGACTGTCTTACAGAAATGAGCCACTACAGCATAAAACATTTTAGCTGGTCTAATATTCCAGTTATCTAATAAAAATCCTGTTCCAAAGCCCACTGAAGATAAGTCATAATTGATTAAGTCAGGGCATTACCAGGTACATGACAGAAAAATGTATTTCTGAAAGTTCTGGGTATTAAAGTCTGTTACACATACAGTAGATTGGACCCATAGCGTTTACCTTAGAATTCTTCCAAATGGGAATAAGATACTTTTCTTTCTGAAAAAAGAAAAGTGGAGTAAGAGAACAGGTATATGCCATTTCCTTTAGTTCTCCCAGGTGGGATATGGCATAGGATTAGAAGAACTCCCCATCTGCCAAAGGAAATCAGGGTAGACACTTGGATAAATTCTTGTTCAAGTTCTCCAGGGAAGCATTAGCAGCTGGGCACCAGAGGTACTGCAGCTAGCAAGGTAAGGAGGCCAGTAAAGAGAAAGGTATCAAAGGTGACTATTCAGAAATCACTGGTGATTTCAGAGTCTATTTTATGGAGTATTTTTGAGATAACATGCTAAGGAGTGTAGTAGTCAAAAGACAGATGCTTGTCTTTTTCTGAAACAGAGGCCTCAATATGTCAAGCAAGCATCCAGAAAAGTGAAGATAAAGTGAAACAGAAAGTCTGGACTAAGGCTGCCTAATTAACAGAGCATGGCCTGCATGTAGTCCCCAAGAGTTCTGTGGTCCCCAGATTCCAGTCTCGGTGCCATCCCCTCCCATTACTTTCCTGCTGCTGCTGCCACAAGCCTTCAGGTTCCACTTGATTCTGCACCTGGGAATGGAGATGGCAGGGCCTACAAGGCTGAGAGAACCTGTGCCCAGGAGGCTCAGGACTTGGAGACTGGTGTAGCATGACAGTGGTTGTCCAGAGCACAGCGGGGTGGAGGGCTTGCAGCACAGTACAGGGGCATCAGTACAGTGCAGTGCAATGGGGGGATACCATAAAAAGGGGTGGGGGGTATATAGTGTGGTGTGCATCCCATACAACAAGCAGCCCAGGGAGTTTGTGGTACACAAGGCATGTGGCTGGGGAGTCTGTAGCCCCTGACAATTCTGAAGTTTGACAGCCCTGGTCTAGACCAAGAAATAAAAAGGGAAGGGAAGGCAGTCCCAGCAATGTCCTCAAAATAGGGAGAACAAAGTGAAGAAACTAATTTTTGACTGTCCTGGGCTCTGAAAGCCAGCAGATACATTAGGGCAGAGGCAGCAAGTGAACTATTTAAACAAAAGGATTATTTTGCACTGAAGCTCCCTTCAGGGAACTAGAACAAGTGGAGAACTCCCAGGATTAGATCATGTTTACCCATTTCAGTAAGTCAATACACTGCATAATCTTGAAAAACCTAAAGAAAGAGAGCATTCTACCTATAAATACCACAGCCCAAAAAGCTGGCATAGTCCAAACCACTGGGTTTTTTTGTTTTGTTTTACTTTGTTATTTAATAAATTGTCATGGAAATAAATTGTTACATGAATACAGATTTCTTTATTGCAACCAGAGACAGTCATATTATTCTTTCAGAGATAAAATGATTACAGTAAGCATCACTTGCTGCTAAATGGCACAGACAAGGGTGGAAATCAGAGGAGAAGAAATAACATTGGATTCTAAAAACGCAAAATGTAGATCAGTAGTTCTCAACTGTTTTGGTTTGAGGCACCCCTTGTTAGGCTTGAGGTATCCCTCGAAAAATGCTAGGTCCTAAGTTTTCACAGTTTGTCACTATGGAAAAATAATAGATTGGCTTTTCTGTTACAAAGGACTGGGAAAGACAACAGGTCAGGATGCCCGTGACAGGATCTAAAGGCATCCCAGGGTGCTGTGACACATTTGTTGAGAACCACTGATCTAGATCATCAACCCCTCTGGAATTTTGTCACCCTATTTAGTCTTGATTTGTGTTTCAATAGCACTAGTAATTTTAGGTCTTTTGCATTGCATCACCTTGCATATCCTGTATTTGCTTGCCAAAAGAAATCTGATGAGGTTCAACAAGGACAAGCGCAAAGTTCTGCACTTCGGATTGAAAAATCTGATGCACCGCTACAGGCTTGGGATCCACTTGCTAAGCAGCAGCTCTGAAGAAAAGGACCTTGGGGTTACGGTGGACAATAAGCAGTATATGAATCAACAGTTTGCCCTTCTTGCCAAGAAGGCTAACAGAATACTGGGCTGCATTAGTAGAAGCGTTGCCAGCAGATTGAAGGAAGTAATTATTTCCCTCTATTCTGTACCGGTGAGACTACATCTGGAGTACTGTGTTCAGTTTTTGGCCCCCCACTACAAAAAGGATGCAGACAAATTGGAGAGAGTCCAGTGGAAGGCAACCAAAATGATTAGGGGGACAGGGCACATGACTTAGGACAAGCTGAGGGAACCGGGTTTATTTAGTTTAGAATAAAGACAAGACAGAGGTGGGATTTAATAGCATCCTTCAACTACCTGAAGGGTGGTTCCAAAGATGATGGAGCTGGACTATTCTCAGCGGTGGCAGACGACAGAACAAGGAGCAATGGTCTCAAGTTGCAGCAAGGGAAATTTAGGTTAGATATTAGGAAAAACTCTTATTAGGAGGAAAGGAAAACACTGGGAACAGGTTAGCCAGAGAGGTTGCGGTCTCTCCATCCTTGGATGTTGTTAAGTCCTAGCTAGACAGAGCCTTGGCTGGGATGATTTAGCTGGGAATGGTCCTGCTTTGAGCAGGGGATTGGACTAGATGTGACCTCCTGAGGTCTCTTTCAACCCTAATTTTCTATGATTCTATGAACAGAGACAGCAATAGCACCTGCCACTCCTAGCCTCCTCCCTCCCTCCCTCCCCACCGGGGTCAGCAGGGAGAAGCAGCAAGGGACTACGTTCTGAAAAAGTTAACCAATCATGTCCCTTCTCCCTTCCCCTCTATGCTCAGAAGTATGCCCCCTCCTCTCCCCGCTGTCTGCACTGTTCTGAGGGCAAGGGGAGCTCCTGTCTTGCTTCAGCCTGTTTTTGTTGCAGCTGGGCTCAACCCAGGTTGTCGGGAGGTGGGTAGGTTCCTGTGCCTGCTCCTGGGCTTATAGGGAGCACCCAAGGGGAGAGGCAGAGAACAGGAACCTATCTGCCTGATCTCGCCAGTGTCCTGGGCTGAGCCCAGCCCTTGAGAAACTGAGGACACTGGCAGTGGCAGGCAAAGGAGGTAAGAATGGGAGAGGAAGGATGTGCTTCTAGTATGGAGGGAAAGGGAAGGGGGATTCTTACATTTTCAGGGACCTAAAGTCTACAGCTGCTGCTTCTGCTACCTGGTGAAAGGGGTGCAGCCACACTGCTGGATCCATCCCTGGACAAAGTGTTTTCTAAGCTAGGGAATTTTCCCCTTTCCTTCTCCTGCTACAATCCCAGTGCTGTCTATGATTGACTTTCCTGGGTGTCATCTCTGGGCACAATTTTCAGAAGCACTTGGGTCACTTACATTCTTGAGTTTCATTTTCAGAAACATTTTCGTCTGCATGTCAATTGTACATAGTTTTGTACTTCTGCCAAGAGATATTGAGGTGCTAACAATGTGGTTAGGACTCAAATGCCACTGGAGACCTAGACAGTCGTTCAGGCACCTAAATACCTGGGTTAAATTGGCCACAGGAGTATAAGTCCCATTAAAATTCTAGGAGACTTAGTATGTCAAGACTGCAATCCTGATCAGCCATGGCAACACATGAACAGGGCTAAACTAGCTTTAAACTAGGCAGATCATGTAACAAAGCATTCAGTTGCTGGCAGCAAAGGATTCCATGCAGGTTGCAAAACCCACTTGGCTCCTTGGATTATAGGTCCACAAACAATTAGGAGGAGCTTCAGGCAACTGTACTTTAACCATTATCAGCACATGAACTACCTCAAGAATGTCTGTACAAGCTATGATCTCATCGCGAGACACACTCACAGGCTTCTAAGTGCTGAAAGTTATCTACTCCCAAGAATAGCAAGATTTTATGTACTGTGGGCGACATGCATTCAATTATATGATCTTTAAAAATTGTGCTAGTTTGGACTGGTAAATCTCACTGCTTATCTCGAATTAAAATATAAAACAAAATGGTACAATTCTACTCTCCATTTCCTTTTCTATTCTCCCATGTTCTGATGGTAGAGATGCAGACAGGAAGCAGTGGTACAGTGATACAAACAGGTCACTGAGGAAAGAGAGAAAGCTTTACATTTTACTATTTGAGGATCATGAGCAACAGTAACCCACGTTCACTGCTGCTTTGCCCTCACTTCGCCACCAGGACAATTCCGCATTCACTGGGAGACTACATATATAAGTCACAGGCCAGCTGGGCACTGTGAGTATATCAATTTAGTTGTGACCGAGCGCTGCAACTTTATTAGCCACTGGGCTTTTTGGTTCGGGACTGAGAAGGCGATGCTGGAAAGGAAAGAAACAACAAGTTTCACTTACAAAAAAGAATGAATTTTACTTATGACAACTAAAGATATGGTGTGCATATATAATAGTTAATAAAAAGGTTAAACTAATAAGCAAACAACATAACTATACAGATTAAAATTGACAATGATAATAAAACAGATAAAGAAATTAACCAAGAGTTCCCACTTGGTTAGTAACTTATCGGTAGTCCCTCGGTTAGAAGATGCACGGCAAGTTGAATCAGCAAAGTCAGATGTGTCTGAACTGGCCTGCTCGAAGGATACTGGTGGAAGCCCCTCAGTCAGGATCTGGTTCTCACTCGCAGGGAGTAAGAGATATCCGTGGGGTATGGGACATCAATGACCTTTCTGTTCCGTCCTTCTGGAGGGTTACTATGACGCGTGTGTTCTTTTATATTCTAATTGTGCTAATTTTTTAGTTATATAGCCATTCATAATATTGCTTTATAGCTGTTATCCTCTGGGGTTAAAAGGTGTTAGAAATTGTTATAATAAGTTACTGCCCAATCTTGGGTTTATCCAATAAGCAAATTGCAACATCTTCAGGTTTAAAATTAACATTACTCCGCCTAAATCCAGCCCCTTCAAAACTTTTCAACTATGCTTTTTTGAGATGTCCTTTTTGAAATGTACTAGATAAGCTGGGCAGTTGAATCCAGTTTTTATCATCATCAAGGCTAAATTCTGAGTGAGAAAGAACTATTAGGTCAGCTAATTTCACAGTTATAGCTTTGTCTTTGACGCCTAGTCAGTTCCACAAACAGTTACAAGTTACATTTGCGGGTTACAAAAATACTTCATATTAGACAAAAGCTTCATATTAGACAAAAGTTCCAAATGCCTCCAAGAAGCACATATTTATTGCTTATTAATTTCTTTAGTTCTGGCCATCACATATATATGGAACGGGGTCATTTTGGTTTTGTGATTTTATTGCTATACCTCTCCCCTGAATAGGTAAGTATACAAGCAGTACAGAACTCTGCCATTCAGTTTTATAAGCTGGTATATATGTTTACAGTGTAACCCCCTAATTTCATAGCTCTGACTCTTGCTAAAAATAAGAGTATTCAAAATGGAGCAGGCATTTCACTCAGGGATTTGCTTCAAGTGTCTAAGTCATAGTTAGCAACTCTTTTCCATATCATTTCTTTATTGTCAACTCAAATGCTTCAACTATATGCCATACACAGCTGATGTACACCTATTTAAGGTACATTTTCTAAGCATCTGACAAGTTAATACTCTCCAGGTTCATTACCCAAAGGCTAAAAACAATGGAAAAGTTCCCATCATCCTCACTGGGCTTTTGTCAAGTCACCTGTATAGCCAACACTATGGCTACAGCAAGGTGAATTCAAGATAAGGAGGGTAGCAGAACAGCCACCTATAAGAAGCCCTTTTAACAGTGCAATTCTCAGAGGTAGTGTTGATCTAGGTAACTCTCACTGTGCTTATTCTGAACTATCCCAGGCATTTTTCTGCTTTCATAGCGAGAGGGGAGCGGCAAAACTTTCATGTTAGTTACATGCAATTATAGTAGATCCAAGAATTCCCTAGCTCTAAAAAGAAGTTTCTCTGCCCTGGGTGAAAATGCAGAAATGTACACCGCTGATCTAGCAACAGCAGGTGGCAGTAGTGCAGGGGCGGGCAATTATTTCGGGAGGAGGGTCTCATACTAACTTTTGGCAAGCCATCAAGGGCTGCATGACAGGCAGCCAGGGGCAGATAAATATTAATTTTTTAAATTTTTTAGGGGCCCCATGGGCCAGATAGAATAGCTTGGTGGGCCACATCTAGCCTGAGGGCTTCATTTTGCCCACCCCTGTGGTAGTGTAACCAGGATGAAAACTAGAGTCTCAGGTGCCAACTTGGGGGTGGGGAAGGGTAGGAAGTACACCTCACAAAAATAGCAGCAGCTTCTGCTTCTGACCTGCCACAGCTGGCAACCCAACTGCTGCTGCTGCCCCATGCACCATGACTGCCCAGGGTGCTGAACTTCCCATCTATGCCTCTAGCAGACAGCCTGCATCTGTAGGGCTGTACAGCTGGCAGACCAGGGACCACCTGTTGCCTGCAGTGGGTTAAGTGGTGGTGCCAGCTCCTGCCTGGCCACTGCTCCCCACATAGATTTCATAGACACTAGGACTGAAGGAGACCTCGCAAGATCATTGGGTCCAGCCCCCTGCTCAAAGGGCAGGAAGTCAGCAGGGATCAAATGATCCCAGCAAGATAAGGCCTGTTCTCTTGTCCTCTAATCATTCGCGTGGCTCTCCTCTGGACATTAATCTGGTTGCAATACAGACAGTCTCTAGATTCCCTCTCCTTAATCTGGCTGCCATGCCATGCCCTGCCTCTGTCCCAAAGCATGCAGCAGTGCAGTGTGCTATGCAAGGAATTGTGGGTACATCTGGGGCCAGCACTTAGCATGGCAGGATGGGGGAGATCATATCTGTGGTGAAGTGCATGGTGGGGGGGTACCAATGTGGGCACATGGTGCAACTGGGGAGGGAGGGTAGAGGGCAGGAGGGTCTGCATGGTGCACAGGCCCATGGCCCATGCCTTGCCTGCTGTAGCCTGGGAAACATTCAGTCTCCAGGGCGTGCTCTTCCGATGCCTCCACTCAGGGCTTGGAAGTTGGATAGCCCTGAATGATAACTATCCTTTACATCCTTTGCGACTGTAAAGGATAGTTATCAAAAAGACTTTATCGTCCTTATCCCACGTTTTTCACCTTTACATTTATCACTGACCAGTCTACAGCATTACTTTCCACAAAGTCCTGGATGCCAGTGGCCTTGCACTCCTGCACAGTGCACTGTATGAAAGCATTAGCAATGGAACCTGAGCAAAGACCACAGCCCTCAGGGAGAGTAAGAACCCCAACAGCTCCATGCAAACCTGTGTCTGAAGATATGGAGTGAAGGGGTTTATTCTGTAGATAATGAGCAGACTTGGGCTCGAGGGAGACTTTGACTCTGTTGGTCATAGACCATAGTCTATTGCAGAAGAAATGTAGCTTGGAGAGTTAGAACAACTTTCTGACTTTGATGGTGATTAAACATTGTCTTCTTGGAAAAATCGTGGAATTTTTCAAGAAATTTTAACACCCCCCCAAAAGGCTTTATTTTCTGAAAAGGATGTTGGACCACTGTCATGTATGGAAGCCAACAAGTGATAACTGAATTGCTTTATCAAATATAGGCTAAAATTCTAGCAGGGCAACAAGTTAATCCCCATTTTTAAAGAAGGGTTTTTATGTGAAATGAAGAGCTGATAAATATAGGCACTAACATAGTTAAATACTCTCTGTGCCTTTGCAGGTAGTATTGCATGGCTAAGGGTCACAATTGCACCTGCAGTTCAGCTGTGATGCAAGAATGTAGGTCAGTTGTTTCTGCAAGTTGTCAGATTCTTGAAAATGTAGTTTATGTTCTCAAAAGCTCAAAGTCACTAGCCATTAAGTGGACTGAAAAGTGATTGGGAAGAAGTCAGGAGGGGTGAGTGCTGGAGAAATACGGGGACTGAAAAAGAGCGGTGTAAACAGAAACTGAGAAAACAATGTGGGAAAGAGGGAAAAATATAGGAGAATATTAAGGGAAGCACCAAGAGAAGCAAGCATGAGGATAAGGGGCCTGTTCAGGACTGGTCCAACCATTAGGCAAACTAGGCAGTTGCCTAGGATGCCAAAATTTGGGGGGAAGCCAATATGCAGAACAAAGTAACAGGAACATCATTCCAAACAACAGCCTTGGCTGGCTACGGCTCCACCTTGGTCTAAGATTTTTGGTTCAGTAAGGGGAGAAAGACCTCTGAAAAGATCTGAGGAAAGATCACTAGAATCGTGACTCCTACCTTTTCAACTCTCAAGCTGACTTATGACAAGACCACACTGCTGGCAACATCATCCTAAAAGATGAACCTCTAAGTCCTATATCATCTTATAGCTTATGACACTTGATTTCTTACATCTTCCTTCTCCCTTCCAGCCAGACTTTTTTAAATCTAAAGCACCCTAGATCATCAGCTGCATTTAAGATTTCGTCAAGATGACCAAAATACGCTAACTCCAGGTACAGATATTTATTGTGCCCATGATTCAGGAAAACAGGCTTCAAGGTAGGAATTTCTGTTTGATTTTGTATATGTCATTTAACTTATATGATGTAGAACTGATGGACAAATGTAGTTATTATCGTAGGTACACGTGAGTGGTCATGTTTAATACTCTCAATTTTATAATGTCTAGAAATGGTCAGAGTAGGATTGCTAAATCATTATATTTAATTCTTGTAAGAACAAATTTGATTTTTTTAAAAGTAATTTGAGTTAGGGGTAAACTTGTGTGTACATATTATGGTTGGATACTCATAAAAAATACGTAGGCATTTAGAATGTGTGTTAATGCAGAATGAGTGCTAATTAATTGCTGGCAAGCTCAAGAGATATTCTTTAATTAGTTCGTTATATAACATCTATATCATTGTTGTGCAAGGAAACAGTTGTATGACTGTTTGTACAGACCATGTTTACACCCTTAGTCATACATCCTAACAAATACCTTCCTGATTGCAGGAGCAGATTGCTCATTAAGGCACTTTAGGCAGTGCCTAGCCATATTTCTTCCATGATAATTTAATCAATTGTCTACATTATTAATGTCACCACAGTCATAATTTTCCTTGAAATTGTACTTAGATAGATTGTTCTGTATATTGATCATTCATTTGAAAACAGTTTAAAACTGTTTCAGGGCAATGGTACCATGGCAGACAGAAAAACAACTGTCTGGAGCTCCGTGTCAAATGAAAAGCTATGGGTCTTTGGGAACTAAAGTGCAGAAGGGAACCTGGGGCTACTAAGAAGGGAGATGAGAGCATGCTAAAGACCACTTTCCTAACTGTAAGGAGCAGGTAGCTCATGACCCAGTGCAGTACAGATTGAGATCATGTGAAAAGGCACAGGTGACCCACATGCACTAAATTATGGCAGGGTTCATGGCCTGCTGTTATAAGCAAGTCTGACAAGCGGCATGTCTTTCACTGCAAGCTGACAATGATCACTCTTGGGTTTAGATATATTTGCAAGGAAGACAAGAAATTAGATGCATCCCAGATAGAGAGAGAAGGGATTGGAACAGCTCGTTTCTTTTCTTGCAAGATTTCTCAGTAGCTGACTCAATACAACACTATTTATTGACTGCATTGTTTTTCCTCTTGCCTCTACCTTTGCTTTCAGCCTCCAGCTGGAGTGGGATAGGGTGGGAAGAAAAAATCAGTGCACAAATAACTCTTCAGTTTCTTATCCTTATGCTACCTGTATTGTCAAGCCATAACCACAGCCATTTGGGTCTTTCAAAGCCATTCAGCCACAACTACCAGTATATATACCTCAGCCTGTTTGCATTCACTGTCAGGTCCACTGGACTCCATATTTCCTCTATACCGCTTTGCAACATTTTTAAAGTGATAGGAGCTTACAGAAGCCAGAAGATTTACAGAATGAAGAGGAATTCAGGGAACTGGTTAGTTCGGCCAGGTCTCAGATTTCAAGTATGTGCCCCCCAATGCAAGATAAAACCATCCCAGAATGCAGAGAGTCCAGCAGCACAATACTGTCCCATGACATTTACCCAGAATGCTGTGCACATAAGGACAAACACATGCAAGTCACCAGGGTCTGTGGTGATGCTGCAGTAATTCCACAGGATATAGCTTAAGCTGGCAAAGCAGACATGGAAAGCTGCTAGCCAAGGGCCTAATTCTGCCTTAATACCCAAGTCTACCATTAACTAATGGGAATTACTGCACAACAAACAAATTAGTTGCTCCCTCCTAAGGTTATGCTTTTTTGGAAGTTATTATGAAGAAAAGAAAAAAGAAGCTGTATGCCCATACAAGCAGTCTGGCTTCAAGAAGCACCGTGATTCAGAAACCCTCACAGATGTGCAGATTTTTTGCTAGTCAGGGTTACCTTTGGGCATGGTAAACTCCTAGTTAGGCTGGGCAACAGTTAATAACCCCCACTAATTGCTTTGGTCCTAATGTTAATAAGGACACATTAGTTTTTGGGTCAGACTGGCAAAGAAAACTCATTTGGAGCTACTGGATAAGCATGATTGCCATAGAGTTCTGTAGTTTATGGTCTGGTCTAAGAACTGTGCAATCCAACCCAGCAACAAATGGAGACATGAGATAAATAAAGTGCACTCAGTAACTAGGAAAAGGGAGAGGCAGGCTGGTAGCCCAAATAGCTGGTCTGTTTAATATTGCTGATCTCCGAGTATTTTTTAAAGGCTGGACAATATCTGTTCAGACAAGCCTGCCCAAGAAGTATAGCTGTATGCTTGGAAGTTATAGAAACCTTAAGAAAGTACTCACTATATAAACAAAATCAAAATAAGCCAGGGTCTATTTTATCCTTCTAAAAAAATCCTACCTGTTGTACCCATAATTGGATCGAGTGGATGAGGTACTTAAAATAGACACGCAGATCTCTGAGGCAAGCTTTGTTTTATTTAAGAGAGAAAGAATAACTTAGAGTATACTTACAAAATTCAATATAGCATGTTCAAGCCTTGTTACCTCTTATGTGCAATTTGTTAAAGACACCCTTACAGGTGATGCCTGGAGCAGATCAGGTAAGTCGTCAGTTCTGCAGCACCCACAGAGCTCCTCAAGTCATTTGTTTCCCCAGTAGTATGCGTCTATGGGAACCCAAAGATCCGCACACTTTGCTCAAACTTCATCCCAAATTTATTCACATTCAAGCGGAATTTAGATTAACCATTACTGTGATTGGCTAAGTGGCTACCCACCCGCTGTTAGCAGACCTTCGGATGCACTGTGCAGCCAAGTTCACATTGTAGCTGCCGTATCCTGTTGTGGTTAAAATTTTGTCAGGCCACCTTGAGCAGCTTCTTTGTTGGGTGAGCCGCCCTGAGCTGCTGCCTTGTTGGGCTACCTGCTCACCTTTTGATACGGTTTTGTGTTTTGCAGCACACTGCAGCACAGGTGTTTTATTATTTTGACAATGTTACGAAACCACAACTTTCTCTGTCTTGGCAGCTCAGTAGCAACTGTGCAGTCAGAACACTTAGGCTTCTCTTTTGCTAACTTCATGTTTGTTTTCTATGCTGACAGCAAAACCAAATACATAGGTACCACACCACCTCTGTATTTAACCTACAGTGTCTTGTTAAAAAGCCTCAAGAGGACTTTTCACTTCTCTTTTTCACCAAGCAACATTCATCATCACAACATCTACCCTAGTTTTTTTTTTGTTTTGTTTTCTGTTTTTTCTTTCCTTCTTTTCCACTCAGATTTTTCAGGGAGTTTTGCTTTCAGTCTAGCACATGACCACGCTTACATGGCAGCATTTCAGTAGCATCAGGCTATGCAATACTATTTTACCAGCTTCCTTAAGTAGGAGCTAAGGGGTGATCCTTGATATACCTGATGTCAATCAAAATCATTCTCTAGCACACAGAAGACATTGCCATCAGCAGCACTACCACTAGCTGTAGTTTTCCTCAACATGGGCTCAAGAAAGTCTATATTCTTAGCAACCATATCTACAGATCAGGGAAAAAGAAACCAAGTTCCAGGCCCTGGTAAAAACTTGGCAGCAACAAACCAAAAAGCAAGACCCAAGGAACAGGAAAAACTAGGAACCAGCCAGCAGAAGCAAAGTAACAGCACCAAGAATGAAATAGAAAACTACCTATCCTATTGATTACCCTGCTAGCAACTGAAAGAGCTGCTGATTTTAAGGTAGTCATGCTCATGAAGGCAGCTAGGAGTAGTTAGGCCACTGGCAGCCGAAGCCTACTCAGGTAACCAGGACCAGCTGGGGGCTAGCCTGCTCTTACTCTTAAGATGACAGGTGCTTGTGCTTGTTGTTTTAAGGGCTAGTTTGGGTCCATCCTCCTCAGTACCCACTGCCATGCCTCACAGGTGATCTGCAACACAGCTCTCTGCCTTCTGGCAGGCCTGAGGCACTGGAGCTTGCCTTGATGCACTAGTCACTTGTTCCCCTGACACCTGACAGTCTGAGCTTTAACTTCTGGCTTGATCATGAGAGGCACTGAGCACTCTGAATTTGCATTTATCACCTCTGAGGCGCTGTATCTTCACTGTGCTTTTAACTCAGGGGACTGGAATCAGGTCTGAGCACCTGGGGTAGCCTAGGCCAGTGGCTGCTGATTGTTTTAGCTGATGATGAGCCACAACCTAAGTCTTGGCCCATCCCTGAGTACCGCTCTGACCCTCACCCACCAGAGGCATATCTGGAGTTTATCTGCAAAGTGCATTATCTGAGGGATCTGGAGCATCAGAATAGTGGCAGGTGGCTTAAGCCTTTGGTGATATGGACTGGTATAGGGGTAGGACACTGCATTAAGATGAAGCTGCCTCTGCCAAACACAACCTTATAAAATGGTGAGTTGCTGAGCCAGGGACAGGTTAACCTGGCTTCTAGTGTTGACACCTGATGCCTCTTGCCACAGCCTCTGTGCTGCCCCACCTCCCCTAAGCACCACATTACTATCGGCTTCAGTCCTTCTACCTCCATTCCAGCAATGTGTGGGCACCAAACACACAAGAGCTGCATGTGCCACTTGTGGCATGCATGCCATGGGTTAGCCACCCCTGATCTATGCCATGAGCAAGTGTCCACACAGTAAAGCCTTTTGTATGTTGTGTGTGTACAGTAAGAGGTATGGCACAACATGCATGCATGTTTCATGGTTCTTTGTGTGGAGCTCTTCCTGGTAAATGATGGGAGCAATTTTCTGTTCTTTGGGGAAAATGTGGGCAGAACGAGAGGGCAATCAGCACCAGTGACTTTCCTCATAGCTTCACTGAAGTAGTACTGGGTTCCAGCCCAAACCCATACCAAGGCAGCTACCTCCAGCTCAGAACACCTCCAAACAGGTTTTTCTAAGTAATGGTATTCAAGATAAAACAAATGCAAGACCCAGCATTAACCATACACTGAAGACATCTCATAGATTTCATGGATTTTTAGGGTCAGAAGGGACCTCAGTAGATCAAGTCGGACCCTCTGCCCCAGGCCTTTGACCTCTGCACCTTACTGCCACTTACTTTAAGAAATCTTTTTTTTCCCTCAATAGGAAGGCAGCCTGAGCACCTGTTCAGAGATCATTTGCTTACTGCACGGTAATATAAACCATTACTTTACACTATATAGAGGTGAAGAATATATTGGTTACAGTTAAGGATAGCTATATTTTAAACTATACCCACCATCAGGCTCTGTTTACCTAACAACTTGTGCAAGCCTGCCGGGAAATACGGTGGAGAAAGACCCTTCATGCTTTCTTTCTGCTAATTTGGTAGGTAGGTACTATAATGGGAAAGGGCTCTTCCTCTCACGGTCGTGTCCCAGCCCCTTCACCATTGTTGTTGCCCTCTGCTGGGCTCTCCAACTTGTCCACGTCCTTTCTGTAGTGCAGGGCCTCAAGCTTGACACAGCACTCCGGATGTGGCCCACCCTGTTCCTGTCACAGCGCCCTAAGCAGGGCGCGCCCTCCGGGGCCACCAGGAAATGCAGGCACAAGCCCCCTGCTCCCTCATCGCCGCCGCACGCCCAGGCTGCCCCGCCTGCTTCCGAGCCAGCTGCAAGGAGGGGGCGGGGCAGCACGCTGTAGCGAGACCCGGGCCATCCCCGCCCCGGGGAGGTAGGGGGATGCCGGGAAACGCGCTGTTCCGCCTGGATTACTGCAACAACGCACGGAGCCCTGATTGGCC
>NW_017728886.1:152632756-152648720 GCF_001723895.1 Crocodylus porosus
GGCTCTGTATGCCCACGGTCTGCACCCTCTGCCATCCTATCCGCGCATCCCACTTGGACACCAAGTGGCAAGACACTGTCAATGAAGACAAGCCGCTGGGGACCGCAGCTGGTGGCTCCTCTGGGAGCTGTCACCACGGGCATGTACCTGACGCACTTCACAACTCGCCTGACACCTGCCCTATGAGGCTGAAGTTGGTTGCTAATGAATACATATGCACAGCTAATAAAATTCTCTCTCTTTAGGTCATGTAAATTCGTTAATAACAAGCTTTTATTGAGTATAGACTAGCTTTGAAAAAGGAAGTGAGAATAAGTACCCAACTTCAGCCTTATCCTGCCCTTTTTGTGAGCACAGGGAGATCCTGACATGCCAACCTGGAGTGTGCCAGGCTGCAGCCCCTTCGCTGCCTCCTCCAGCAACTCCTCCTGAGGTGCTGGCTGCACTTCTCCACACATCTTTTTGTTTATGCACTCCTCATCCATGACCCCACCAGGTCCCAGGACCTCCTGGTCAACCTCCTCCTGGCTGGAGCCAAACAAGTAATCTACATGACCAGGAGGAGGCTGTGGCCAGGGGGACTCCTAAGGACTGCAGGCCGGTTTTCCTGTCCCTGATCTATTCATATGTCTAGGTTGAGTTTCACTGGGCAGTGTCCACTGGCTCCTTGGATGTGTTCACGGGCCAGTGGCTGCTGTGTGATGTGCTTTGCTCAGTGTCCCTTCTTGGCATGCTTATTTTGAACCTGTGACCTTACTGTTTTCTCTTTAGTTGTCCCCCAGAATCAGCTGCTCTGTTCCCAGTGGCCTCCCTGCTAAGGGAGGCTTATAGTTCTTCATTGAGGGCCTAAACCCCTGATCCACTAGGCTCATCTGAGGGCAATTTCACTGTTCAGTGTCCACGCGCTCCCTCGACTCATTCTGGGGGCTGTGAGCACTGCCTGGTGTGCTCTGCTCAGTGTCACCTTCTGGATCCCTTGTTAACCTATGACCCTCACTCCCTTCCCTGTTTTATTTGTCCCAAGAAATTCGTTGTTGTGTTCCCAGTGGTCTCCCTTTTTAAGAGAGGCTTATAGTTTTTCTTGCTGGACCTGGGCCCATGGTACCCCTTAGTGCAACAAGTGGTCCTGTCTTACTGCAAGTTAGTTCACAGCTGGTCCCTTTTCTTCCACCCATGCTGGTAATATGCTATATGCCTTCATGCAGTTGGGATTTCAAGCTTGGAATGACTGTTCATCTGACTGCATAGTGGCATTGAAGCAACTGTGTCTGTGTGGGAATTAGATGTGTTAGTCTCAAGTCAGACAGGGTAGAGTTGAACCGTGCAGATTAACAAAACCAGAGATGTATAGGATGAGCATTCATGAGACTGAGCTCACTTCATCAGATGCTGTGAAAGGAGATGCACAGAGTGGTGTATCAAGTGGAGAGAGTGGTTTGAATACAGAAGGGGAAAGGGGAAGGGAGAGGGGGGTTAGGGAAAATATGGCTGGAAAAGTCAGGCTTGTGAGAGTCAAAATTGTTGCTTAACATTTGCAGATCTTAATGCCTTATTGAGAGTTTTCTTAGAGCCGTGATTCTCAGCCTCACCCTGGGGCACCCTTGAGATCCTTTGAAGTGTGCCCCAGGGTGTTGCACAGTGTTAGCACTGTTAGGTTTGCAAACATGATTTACAAGATAAACCCAGAGTTCTCCCACAGGAATCCATAGTGTTAAAACCATTCCTGTTGGGATCTTTCTGAGTTCTTTGCAACAGAAAAATTGCTTTATTATTTTTTGTAGTCAAAAAATGATCAGAAGTGAAGAGCTGGCATTTTCCACAGCATTTCCACAGCATGGAGTTGTGCTGTGTGCTATGGTCCCTGAGGTCTCTCATGTAGCACTCTTCATAAACATTCAAGTAAGCAAATAAAAACATACAGTGGGGATGGAACTAAAACAATGAATTATGCCTAATTTCACTTTATGTTCTTAGGATGAGTTGGGACTGGATTGGCTTTAGCTATGCTGCGCTGATTGCTTCGGGTGGAGTAATCGGTTATACAAAAGCAGGTACAGTATTGGTAAATTCCTATCCTCTTTGTTTTATGACTGGATTAAAGGATGGGGCCTGGGATCATCCCTTCTGATTATGAACGTGGGCAAACATTGGAACAGGCTGCATAGAGAAGTGGCATCTCCATCCCTGGAAATTTTCAAATGCAAGTTAGAAAGATGTTTGGCTGGGATGGTTTAGTCCAGCATGATCCTGCCTTAAGCAAGGGCCTGAGTAGATGACCTCATAAATCCTATTTTCAGTCCTATCCTCCTGTGAAAATAGGCCAAAATACTACATTTTTTACTAGTGAAGAGTGGGTGCAGTGGAGATAGGGCATTTACATTTTCACATTGAGTCCTGAAGTGCATGCATGATTTGTTATGGTAGGCAGGCAGGATTTTGGGGAGCCACAGGCACTGAGTTGGTTGGTGTAACCCCAGGAGTGGAGAGCCTCGATTGTGGGGTAGCCTGCAAAGGAGGTAGACCTACCAGGGACGCATGTTTAGTGTTCAAAAAAATGTAAAAAGCGTAAAATCCTGTGAGGCAGCCCAGACCCCTTTGTTTCCAAAATTAAATACTTTAGTCCCTTTGCGTTCTTAATCTTCTGTCTCAGTTTGGAATGGCAAAAAAACTGTAATTTCTATTCCATGATAAAACCTTTAATTATCTATAGTTATATATGTTATATTCATTCTAGCTGTACCATTTGGATTATTAAGAGACAGTAGTCAATCTGTAGTTAAACTTGCAACCGAGTTTCCAGTATAAGCCCAGTCTCCATTATATATCTTCTTTGCCTATACCATAAATGTGAACTCAATATAAGGTCACACCTGTGTGCATTCACTATTCTGTGAATTTCCGTTGTAGGAGGTTTAGCTTTGAAGCACTTTAGGCATATTGACTCATAGTAGAGATGATATCTTTTAATAAGCCAACAAGATTTTTGCAAAAAAATGCCTTTAATTGTAAGCTTTCTGGCACACACACTTAATCAGGCATCGGAGAAAAGATTGTAGAAGTTCTCCTGAGTAGAAATGAAAGTTTGTATTTCATAGGATTTCACAGAGGAGTCACTAGATGGAAAAACTCCTCTGGGCAGTCGGTTCATAGCTGGTCTGAAGCCTCTCACCTCCTGTGAGGATCTGTGATGATGCAAATTACCTTGAAACAAAGGCAGGGGCAGGATCTCCGGTTTCAGGTGGTCACAGTTGTTTCCTGCTTGGGAAAATATGAAGATTTCATTTTTAAAAATTGGCCAAAATTCAGTATCTTCCATGTGTTGAGTATCCAGGTTGTAGCCATATTGGACTAGACCAAGACGGCTACAACCTGGATACCTTAGGCATATTGATACGTGCCTAAACCTGTAGAGGGTGTTAACTAAACTTTTATATGGGACTGTTTCTTATTGATCAATGTCTAATGTTTATATTGCCAGCTAAGTATAACAATATTGGACTGGCAGCTATTCCAAATCTATTTATTTGATAATGGTGCTTTTTTAGGATCTGCCAAATAGCCATGTGAGTGAAAACTGACTGAACCAATATTTGCTGATGATCTTAAGCACTAATGCCTTCCTCTCTTGGCTTAGTGAAAAATGTTGTTTTGTTTATGGTTATCAGCTCTTCTATTCATGAGTGTATGTCTTTGATTTATTCAAGGTAGTGTCCCATCTCTAGCTGCTGGCCTTCTTTTTGGGGGGTTAGCTGGGCTGGGAGCTTACCAGCAGTCCAAGGACCCAAAGAATGTGTGGCTTTCCCTGAGTAAGTACACTTAAAAATGTCTATTAAATGGACCTGACGCATGCATATTCAATGTTTATTATCATAAACTTGATAACACTTTTTACTGACTTGTTTCACACAGCTTGCCTACAGAGTTTTACTTTATTTATGGATCTCAGCAAGGCTGCTCGCCAGTTCCGCTTCCAAAGGAAGCGTGCCATAAAAACGGCACCTAATTCTAAAAACCATGTTCATGGGGATAACCTTATTCACTCCTGGACTTCCAAAGGGGCTCTATTTGGTTAAAAAATCAGTGTCTTGTGCATTGCACATATCTGCTCCAATGTAGATCTCATGTCAGCTGGAGACAGGGACATGGAAGAATATGTGGCTGTGAAAAATGCATCACTGTTACATGATGATGGAATAAATAAATATTCACTCCTTCATGATAAGGATTAATATTATTTATGGGGCCTGATAGTGGAAGAGGCTGAGAGCCCTTGTCTGCCAGACTAGAAGTAACTGGCACCATGCAAAATCAGGACCACTTATCAGTATGAGCCCAAACTGGGCACAGTTCACATGCATCCAATTTTGTGAGCCCCTCCATGGGTTGATAGGCAGCAGGAATATTGTCTCAGAGAGCGGCTAGATCATGCAGGGGCTTTCAGACACCTTTGCCTAATGCTTTGTGGTAACACTTGTTATGAGGACCAAAAGGGTAGAGTGGTCTTGTTGAGGATAGTGCCTTGGAGGGTCAGAGTGTAACATGCAGACACAGGCTGAAACTCCGCAGAGAAGTAGAATCAGCTGTTTTTCCCCCTCCTCTGGTTTTGCCTTTGTGGCTTCAACCCAACTGTAGATTAGTTCTACATCTTCGGGTTGAGGACTTCATTGTTGCTTTGGGGTATGTGCTGTGCTGAGTTTTCAACCCATCTGTTCAAGCCTTGCAGTACCTTTTACCAGTTCTATGAAGCTACTTAAATCAGCAATACCATGAACATGGCTGATGATTTGGTTTATCTTTTAAGTTGAATTATGGAAAGAGATAAGTAGTTAACCATGTTAGTTTGGACAGACAAGGCAGGGCACGGTGGCACTTTGGGTGCCTATACAAATGCAGGGAGGCTGCTCAGATGCACTGTAATTACCGCACTTCAGCAGATTCCAGCGTCATGTGTATCAGCATCCCTGTGCTGAAAAATGGCAGCAGGGACACTTTAACTAAAGTTTGTTGAATGAGCTTAGTTAAAGCACCGCCGTGTCCCCCCCTGCCGTTTTTCAGTGCAAAGATGCTGATACTTATGGCACTTCGGGTGCTTTAATTAAAGCGCCCTCCCATCCCCATCCTGGAGCACATATATAAAGGCCCTTTCAGATTCACTGGTTCAGAGAGGTATAAACTTTCACAAGTGACAGGCCACTTCATTAAATACTGTGATGAAGATAACTTCTAAACAAGCAGGTTTTTGTCTATGAAACCTTATGCCTCTCTCAATCAGTTAGTCTCTAAGGGTATGTGTAGACTAAATGGGGGCCCTAAATTGAAGCAGTGGGTTTTTAAAAACACCGCTTCAGTTTAGGGCCAATTAAATTCCCATGTCATGCACACACTTGACTTACCTGCCTCTCTGGCGGTGGGGAGGGGCAGGTGAGCTGCTAGCAGGCAGAGCAGTCCTTGGGCTGTGGGAGGCAGCGGGTCCTCTGTGGCAGCGCTCACCCCGCACCTACCCACAGGCACTCAGCTTGGGCAGTCCTGGCGGGCAGCACAGCCATGGAGGGAAGCACTGGGCTCCTGCGCAGCTCAGGCAGGCAGCCAGGCTCTGCGGGGTGGGAAGGAAGATTGGGCTTGCCACTTTTTTTTCCCCTCTTGGGCAGAGCCTGCCTTCCTGAGCTGCTGCCAGGTTCCCTGTAGTGCTTCCTGCAGAGTCCCTGAGCTGCATGGAGCCCGGTGCTTTGCTCCACAGCTGGTAGAGGAGTTTTAGTTCGTTGCACCCCAAGTCATTTAAGGTGCATTACACTGCTGAATTTGCTACAGTGGCTGTAATTAATGCACAGTATGCCAGAGGCGTGCAAACAGACATCATTAAAGTGGTGCAAAAGCATTTAGCCCACTTTAAAGTGTCATGCACACGTCCCTCGTTTCGTCTACACACAGTCTAAGATGCCACCCTGCCCTACTTTCTGCTTGGATAATGGAAGGTTACGAAACATATTACTAATACTTAGCCCTTGTATGACATGCTTCAGTTTCAAAGCACTTTACAAACTCCCTCACAACACTTCTGGGACATAGCTAAGGAAACTCATGTTATACTGATGGGGATAAAATGAGAAATACAGTTTTTATGATATGTCCAAAGATTTAGGGGTTCTCAGACTTCAGGTTCTCGTTAGAATGACCTATTTCTGATCAACACGAGAGAGTACTCGTGGGAGGGGGACTTGAGTTTAAAGAATGTGCTTTGTAAAATCAAAGGGTAAAATTGATTTGGAGGCTAGTTTGTATACAGAAGTATATGCAGGTCTGCTGTAGGTTTTTCCCCTTCTGCCTGTAGAAAGAGTCCTATCTCAGTTCACTTGACATTGTTACTTATTGATTATTTTCTGCTAACTCAGTGCTCTCACCTCAGATTCCTTTACAATACTTGACTTGGTTTTTCTTCTTGTCTTTCGGTCAGTTGCATCTGGAACCTTGACTGCAGTTATGGGGATGAGATTTTACAACTCCAGAAAATTCATTCCTGCAGGGTTAATAGCTGGTGCCAGGTACTACACACTATGTTCCTGTTCATGCCTATATTTTTAATAACCTTTATATTTATGTCTTTATAATAGTTTAATCTACATGTATTTGGAGAATATGTTTCATGTATCAGAGTTAAATAAAACCAAACCATTTCAGTTATCTTCTAGCTCTTGGGTTTATTCTGAATTTGTTATTTGGTTTTGTGTTTTACCTTCAGTGAGCTCACAGCATTTTCCTTTCAACAGCATCTTAATGGTTGGGCGCCTTGGACTGAAGATGATGGAGAAGCCTCTTGAGCCATAATTCTGTGACTGGAAGGTGTGTGGATGAGAAGTCTGAAAATGCAGCTGCCTGAATGTACTATGCAAGAGAAGCAGAAGACACAGCCATTTTGCTTAAAGTTTTTCTTATCCTAATGTGCGCGTGTTTTTTAGAGGAAAGGAAATCAAGAGTCTTCATCTTTTAAAATGTCATTTTTTCTTCACATTTCCCACATGGTGTAGCAAAAAATGGGGTATACCATTAATTTATGTTCTGATCCTGTAGCTAGTTGTACTTTGGTATCTCAGGTCCTACATACAGGCAGTTGCAGGATTGAGGTGTTCAGTGCATCTGGACTTGTTATTCCCTGAAAAGTGTCCGCTTCCAAATCTGGACACACAGAATACTTCATTTTTGGTAACTGGTGTGGGTGGGGGGAGAAACTGCCAACCTGCTACTAATACTTATTATACAAAATGTTGTAACCTTGTGTCTTTACCTCCTGCCATCATTTTTGTCTGCCTCATCCTGTCACAGACCTACAGTATGAGCTAGCTTGAGCAGGGAATTTCTTACTTAATACTTATTTGTATGAAGCCTGACAAGGAGATCACAAATCAAGGGTCAAGCCTGTAGGTGTAATGTATAAGGTAAGAGTATCTATAGCAAGTGTCTGGCTAGACACCATGAAATTCACTCAGATAATAATTGTTGAGCTATCTTTCAAAACTATGCTTGATCTGAAAATGCTTGAAGCATCGGCATATGTTCTTTTGAAGTCCGAAGAATGTTTCTTTCACTTCTTAAAATTAAGCAAGATGTCACTCCGATTAAACAAATAGATGACTGTTATGCTCATGCAGATCAAGTAGGGTACAAGTATCACTCTTCTGGATTGGGTCAGTTTCATGCCATCCTTGTAGTATGCTTGGGTTAATTTGTGAAAATGAGTCAATTTTAAGATGTTAGTATGTATACGCAGTCAATGAATTACAGCCTCTTAGGTGGAAGGAACAAAAAAAGCGAACAAATACCAATGATCTATTCTACTGTACTAGCATTGCATTAAAGCTTGACAATTTTCAAAGAAAAATGTGTGTTGGAGATTATTTGAGCAAGCAACATGTTGAGGGGGTAAGGCAAGTAAAGTTTTTGTACATAGCTCTGCTTAAGGACTGGAGGTCAGATCTAGAAAAGGACTTGGATATTTTCAACAGGAGGTAGTAGACATGAGGGGTTTTAAGCCCATAACTGTGATTTAAAAGCAACAAGCCTGTTTAGTGTTTGCTTAACCCTGAGGCACCTAAACTTGGCAGGCATCTCCCCATGACCTGAAAGTGCTGTATTCCCTTATTTTACACATACCCAGCACTGACCAGGTGTACACAACTGGCAACTGGCTTTGTAGTATGGGGTACAGCATCCATTCTTCTGAATATTATAAGGAGACATAGGAATTACTTAACCTGTTGGTTTGAGTACTTGCCAAAGGGGGTGGAAATTGTGGGCTGTTGTCCCTGCTCCCAGGACCATTTGTGCTTTTTACATTAAACAGTCACTGGATTAAAAAAACATAGAAACCATCCAGGGAACATGGACCACAGCACAGGACACCCCAAGTGCTTCCCAGCTGAGTACCTTAACTAGACTACTGAAGTGTCATGCTCCCTCTTGTTGTCTCTACTAGCCTGTAAATCTTTGAAGTTGGGAGTAGGGATTTCAGAGACACAACTGGGTTCAATGCTTCCTATTGGCTAGCTCTAGGTTTGTGGGGGGGTTGGATTGCCTTTCTGAGATGCTGGATTCCCCATGCGCTGTACAGGGTGCTCTATGTTCTGGATTCCACTTCAGGGGCCAGCTGGGTGCTGGAGGCACCTAGGTTTTTCAGTGGATCTACCCCTAAAGGGTTAATAAACCTAAATATACTGGGCAGATGCCCTGCCTCTTTACATTACTGCTGTAGAAGTAAAATACAAAGACACATATGTGTCTGCAAAAAAACAGGCTGGTGAGGTAAGGCAGTTTTCAGATAGTAACTGGTTCTAACTCCTTAATGAGCCATTAACTACAGTTGTGTGTAATTAGAATCCAGGGAAAACAGGACCTCAGTCAGATGGGGCTTATTCTGGCCTGCCTTCTAAAATTTGTTCCAAGGATTTTTGTTAAATGTTACTTGTATTAAACATCCCAGTTGTCCCACAGAAGGGGAAAAATATATATATTTTTATCTCAGAGAGTTTTACTAACTTCTGTAATGACCTCTTGTGTCCTGGAGAAGCAGCAGCTACCCAAAGCAAGTGGAAGAAATACTGGGCTTTTTCTAAACTCTTCAGATTGTTTTTAAACTACTGAGAGCTGCTTTTAGAGTTTTTAAATTCAGTAAATGTTAAAAAAAAAATCTAATGAACTAGATAACAGTATAGTTTAACCTCTTCTGACTAAATACACTGCATCAGGCCTGTAAGCATTGCAAAAACAGATGGTCATGTTTGGGTTATAAGTGATCAAAAGTCAGCTCTGGCTAGATACTTGTCCTTACTCTAAATAGAGTAACAGATGGCATATATTCATGTTTACAACATAACAACTATTTTAGTTTTCTGGAATTTCTTTCCCAAGTGACTTCCTAGTGAGTTATACAGTACACAAGCTATTTACCATTAAATAGTTCTTTGACCAGACTATTTTAAAGGAAAAGACTGTTAAATCAGCAGCATCTTATTGTCCTGAGAAGTGACATTATTATCATTAATATCTTTTATTATGAAGTCAGTGCCTTTCAATTCACACTGCAGTCATGAATGAGCCTCTTTTGGAAAATCTGAGTCTCTGTCTAATAAGTCACTACTGATACCCTATAAAACCCCTGCTTTTAAATAATAGAAGGAAGGTGCTGTGGGGAACTGAAAAAATAGAAAAGTCACTTAATAAATGGAGCTTAATTAAAATCTATATGACATTGTTATATTAAGAGCTGCATTCAATATAGACCTTATGACCTTGCCAAAATACTTGATTCTTGGTAAAATCAAGCTCCTTTAAATTGCATAGCTACTGGATTGTGGTAGAATATGTCTACCACACAAATCTAAATATCTTACACAAAAACAAATCATACGAAATACTCCCACCCCGCCTTTTAAACCACATGGATCCATCTAAGAGCTTTATAACTCTAAATAAGATATAGTACATAGTCACCGTGTACTTTTAAAGTGGCAAGTTTAATGTAGCTATCAGGTCTACAATGTCTGCTCTAACTGCAGGTTTTAACAGCACGTTTCCCAGACTGGAATTCTGAGAAAATTCATTGGAAGGGGTGAGGTGCTTCAATTTATTAAAACATAAAGGAGGAACAAAGCATATTAAAGTACACTTCATACATGCTGGGATATTATGTGACTTGTATTGGCATCAATGGAGCCTGTGTTCATGTTAAAGACCAGAAGGTGGTTCCTTATCTATACTCCAAAAGAAGTGTGTTTATATTGCTTTTCTTTGGCTTGTTTCCTGGGTTTTACAGGTTGTTGGGTTTTTTTTTAATGGATTTTTGTATGCAGTGGGGATTTCTGTAGTTCAACTTTATTACCTCTTCTTGGTAATCACAAAAACTGTAATCATACAGCTAATAGGAGATAGCCAAGCCTTTTGCCAATGTGCCATGTTGCAGTGGCTTTGACTCCCAGTAATGTCACTGTGAGTTCCCCAGGGCAGACTAGGTTCACTGTGGACATAGATTATAGGAGAACAGAATCTATCAAATCTTACTAAACTTGGCCCTGTGACTAACGATTAGTACTTGGTAAGCTATTTTGCAGAACTGCTATTACTACCCTTCACTGTTTTAGTCTAGAATATGCAGCCTTTGCTTATGTTGGCAGAAGTGGTCCCAACAATGGCTATATTTGTAGGAGTAAGTGTTCAAACAGGTTTGCACAGTCCAGCCTTAAATAATCACTAAACACGTACAGCTTGATTCTAGGAACTGTTGTTGAACTAGCAGTATAGCATTGGCTTCTGCTCTGAACAGTGCCTGTTTGCCTTGAGCACTGAAACTGCACAAGAAAGCAACATTGGTAGCCTAGTGTTGCTACATCTCAGCTTATCACTTGCTGCTTACCTACATGAAAGCACAGATCATCCATGCAGGATTACTCCCAGAAGAAATTACTCTAAAGTCAAGTTCTTTTAGGAATATGCAGGATAGAAATAGGTCTACAGAAAGGGCTCTCCCTGCCCCCACTAGTGCAACATACCTTTTATTAATTGTTTTAAATACTCAGCAGTTTTGGCAAGATGCTTTGTACAATATTTTATAAAATCGAACCTTAATAGCCGATGTGTTAAACAATATTTCTATATAAAATGCTTTACGTTTTCTACAGCTCATAAAGAAGTCCTTTTTTGTTTTATTTTTGCATAGTCTTCAGAAAGCAAAGGGCAGAGGAGCATTCCTAGCATTCCACGGTGGAAAGATGGAAAGCCACAAGCACAGCAAGTAAAGCTTCTATCGATGTCCTCCATACTTAGCTGTCCAGTCTGTTCTGCCATGCACTGGCTGAACTGGGGGAGGGCGGGTTAAGATGCTCATGTTTTTTGCTGCTGGAGTGTAAGTAGGTCCTCTTAACTGAGCACAGGCAGCTTTTGTTTTCCAAGAATAATCTAAAAGAAACCAACAAGGAAGGCAGAAGCAAAGAAGTGATTAGGTGTTAATCTGTCAGTTCGGAAAGCAAGAAAATTGGAAGTTTATAACACTTTTGTGGAAATGAATTATGCTAATAGTTCTCTTCCTTTCTCAACTGTGTGAGGCTTCACTGCTTCAACGTGAAACGCTGATTTACAGGATCTGTATAGCCGCAGATTAACTGAACTGTGCGGTAGTTTCTGTATCTCAACAAGTGGAAGTAGTTTACTGATAAGTTTCCCCTGCCAAGCATTTGTTTTGCCATGGTCCTTGCTACAATGCTTTCAGGTAGAAATCTGGTTCAAGGCTGGATTTGTACAGTGTATATACGTGTGTCTATATTGTGTTTACAACTAATTGTCTTAGTTGGTGTGAAAACATGAACTTTGAGAGCACAGGTAGGGGGCTGGTTCTTCATATGCAT
Organism: Crocodylus porosus; assembly: GCF_001723895.1. Taxonomy (NCBI): domain Eukaryota; kingdom Metazoa; phylum Chordata; order Crocodylia; family Crocodylidae; genus Crocodylus; species Crocodylus porosus. The sequence goes on from NW_017728886.1 coordinate 152,644,645, forward strand.
ATTCTGAGATCAGGGAGGCAGGCATACTCCCATGCCCCATCCACCAAGAAGTGATTCAGTTCAGAACTCAAACCTTCACCCACCCTTAGGGATTCTTTGCCTCTTTTGCTTTCAAGTAATCTGGATTTTTTGGAAGATGCACCCTTAAAATATTTCCCTGAGAAATATTTCTTCTGAACATCTTTGTGGTGATGGGCTAGTTTTTCTTTACCTTTTTTAGGGTCACTGACAGTAGAAAGATCTGATAGGCAGGAAAAAAAAAGGAAAACAAATGAGTGCTCAACTTATTTCAGAAAACAAAAGGAAGCAAGAACAGAACTCCACATTGTAAGAAAGCAATGGACTACATGAAAGTGTGTATTAGCATGCTATTAGAGAAGTGAGTGAGGAAAACTGTTGGGGCATCCTGTTCATTATCATTGCCCTGCCAAGTAAGAACAGTCTCTTGCAACTGTTTTCAGTTTTACTTGAAATAGCTGTAGCAGAGGGATTCTCCTACCTCTTCAAGGAGACTATTCCATATCCTAACTGACCTCAGCATCATTTTTCTTCATATTTAAAACACATTTTTCATTGATTAATTTCATTCTATGACTTCTAACAATGTCCCCTTGTATCACCATAAATGACTCCTTTCTATTCTTGATGCTCATAACAGACTCAGCATATTTGAAAGTTATGTGCTCCTGGTAGCAGACTTTTTGAATCCTGTTCATCTTCTATAGCAAATCAAAACTTACTCTTGTTGTTTGGCTTTATTAATAAAGAAATTATCAATAAGATAATTAAGTTTAGCTCAACCCTGGTACCAGAAGTCAGTCTGTAAGACTTCTACCTCAGGACTGATCATCCTGTACCCTATGCTCTCTGTCTCTCTAAAAAGCCATTCCCATGTCCCTTATATCCAGGTTTGGTAACAGGCCATCTGCAACAGTTACTTAGTAAAGCACACTTAATGCTAAGCAGCAACATAACTTGCCAGTTGGTGGGGTTTTGCAGGCCGGTATTATCTGCCTATGGGGTACGGGGTCAAAGCAGTTCAGGCATCTCATTACAGGTCCAGAGGCATGAGTTTCAGCCTGCTTTACACTTGTGCCAAAGGCTGTGCCCAGTTGACCCAGCTATGAATGGGGAATCAAATGCACCCAGATGTGATGGTAGCTGCCTTACTTCCCTGTGTCCCATTGGCTACAGAAACTCCTATGGGATGCTAGGCACAGGAAGACTTTTGACTATCAGCTACAGCTCCTTTAATTAAATGATTCATACTTAGTTCACAGATCCTGAGCCAGCTTCCACTGAGATAATTAAGGTCTTTCTGTTAATTTCATTAGGAGCTGGATTAGGGCCTAAATCATTCCTCACAAGCCTGTTACTTCTGCCTCCTGAACATTCAGGTTGATTTTTGCTCAGCTCCTTCCAATTTGTCAGCATCTGGCTGGTAATAAGATGCCCTGAATATGAGGTCTATTACACAGGACAAAAGGGAAGACTTGCATACAACACATGTTTTAAAAATATTGTATGATGAAATATAATGGTTCCTGTCACATGCTTCAGCACAATCATCAACTATACTCAGAGTTAGTCATTGGCTTTTATTTTCTGTAAGATAAAATAAGAAAGCCTAGCAGCTTTGGCATTTTGTGCTTACAAAGCTACTATGCTTTATAATATTTCACTCATCCAAAAGTATGTTCTTTTTTCAAAGTCTAAGGATTTACATGGCTAATTACTCACAAAGATGAAAATACAGTGACCAACCATCTTATATGGGGACTAGTTAAAACAGCTTGCCTAGCAAAGTAATTTTTAAATAAAATTAAGTGCAATAGTATTGGAAACCTTGTCATTTGATTACTTTAAAACAGAAGCTGAATATAAATTGGAATTTATTGCTGCTAACCATGCTTCTGACCTTGTTGGGGATTTTAATAGGTCCCTGGTTGAAGACCTATGCCATTATGCTGTGTCAGTTTATTTATCCTAAACAAGGATCTGTCCGAACATTTCAACATACAGGGAAAAATAACTCTTAAAATAACTCTTAAAATGCCATATTTGAAAACCGAACATTATTCTCGGTTTATGGTGCTGTCCATTACAGAACTATCAAGACATTTCTTACTTGATGCTGCTGCACCCAGAGGGGCTAGCTGTATCCTTTGTCCTGCTGATCCAACTTCTTTTTTCTGAAAGGAAGGGATATATCCTCCAGATGGACTGTAAGTAGCACCTACAAAGCCAAGATTTCTTGTTGACATGTGCAGTTTCAACTGCATTTTGCAGTTATTTCAAGACATAATTATGTTTGTACAACATACCTGCTAAGTACCATTTGGCTTGATAAGATATTGATGTGTATTTGTTCAGGAAATGTATGCATTTGCTTCTTTACTTTCCATACTAGCATTGCTTTTCCAAACATACATACAATACCCCTTATACTACAATTTAGTAGAAGCAAAGAAAGAACGGCAGGGAGACATCATCAGTATCTGGATTAAACTCAGACCTCAAGGTAGGAATTTAAATCAACCTTAGCAAAGGAAAATCTTACCTTTAGACAGAAAGCTTTTTAAAGGGCTTGATTTTTCATCTTTTAAAAGAGTTTGGGGACAGGGATAGATTAATGCATCAGGCATGGGGCCCCCTGGGAAAAATCTCTAACACTAGGGGAGGTGAGTAGGGTGCTTGTCCCGGGAGCCGGTGCTAGATGGGGACAGTGAAGTGAGACCAGCGTCTGCCAGGTGGGCAGCCCCCATGTTGCTCTGGGGGCCCTTACAACTGACCGGAGCACACAGAAGCTTCTAGGCCATGCGCAAGCGCCTTCCCTACTCAGTGCCATCTTTCTCAGGGCCCTGCCAGAAGGCTTGTTAGTTGCAGAGCCGGGCTCCCACAGCCCCAGTGCAGGCCTCAGCTGAACTCTCTCTGTGGCTCTGCTCCCAGGACCCAGCTCTCTGGGGAAGGAAGAGCCTTGGCCTCACCACAGCAAGTCCTTCCCCTAGGCCAGAGTTCCCCAAACAGCTGCACGGATGAAGGGAACTGCCAGCAGGTCTTGCCTGGCACCTCCCCTGGGACCCAAACCAGAACTGCCCAGTCACAAGGCCAGGAGAGGCTCGAGACAGTCTCCAGAATCTCAGCCCAGGGCCCTCTCCCCACAGGATTTGCAAGCACGATCATTTAAAAGGTAAGACACATTCTCATGAGACTTTATACGTTTGTGTTTTTTCACATTTTGGTTACATGATTATAATTTAATTACATTAAAACAGGTGTAATGGGTAATAAGAAACAATTTTTAAGTATATGAAGTTTAGCACATTTTTAATGTTTCAGGAATGATTTTTAAAACCCCATTGAGATGTACTGTGCAGGCCTACTGCTTTATTTTAATTGCAAGAATTGCTATTGGTATTCTTAGGCTTATACTCAAGGCTATCCGTATGGCCTGTATTTTTCTTGTAGTAGTTTACTGTAGTGTAGGTACAAAGTAAAACATGTATTTAAAAAAAATAGTCAAACAAGAGTCTACATGACCACTAAACTATCGTTCCTTTCATACTATTATGCATTTACAACAATCCCACACATCCAAGTCATTTTCCAAAGGCAGTTTTATTCAATTGTGTGTGGCAGAATTGAGTAGTTAATTTTAATATTGCATGCTGTGCTTTATTTATTAATGCAATGTGTAAACATTTAATGGGTCTATTTTTTAAATGCTTTTTGATACATTCATGTTTATGGTGGGGTGTTGGGGGCCTCCAATTTTCTTTTTGCCCAGGTCCCCAATAAATCTTAATCCGCCACTGTTTGGGAAACAGTGTTGTTTGAAGTTTAAGATGAATTAACAGACACCAAACAACAGTTGTTGCATAATATTTGGTCTGTTTTTTCTTTTGATGGTTAGTGGTTCAGGGACTGTGGGGTATTGAGATGTGTAGCTGGGAACAATAAAGACCAGATCTCCAGAAGCACTTGGGTGCATAGATTTCATAGACATTAGGGCTGGAAGGGACCTCGGGAGATCATCGAGTCCAGCCCCCTGCCCAAAGGGCAGGAAGTCAGCTGAG
>NW_017728886.1:152649170-152662003 GCF_001723895.1 Crocodylus porosus
CAAGGCTGAGTACAAGGGGAGAATGATGTCCCGGGATTTGCTTGAGAAGCATCTATGGATGCAAGCCAGCGTTTTGGTCGCTTTACTAAATAACCCACAATGACTAAGTTCTCAAACAAGCTCACCTCTCATTCAGGAATTAAAACAAGGCGCCACAGTTTTGAAGGCGCTCAGCTCTGCCTCAATGGCAACTGCTTGGTGCTGAACACTTTTTAAACCCTGACTCTCATTTAGCTGCCTGAATGGGAACTACACTCTTCTCAAGATCTGGCCCCAGTTGTCTAAAGTCAGAATAAAACTGCTTGTCTAGAGCTTTTTTGACATCTGCATACACTAGACTTAATGATGTGTAGGTGACATAAATTAACACAGGATTGCATGGTAATGAATGGGGGTTTGTGAAAGGGTTAGAATGACTGACTGGAGTAGGGAAAGAGAGAAAGTGAGTTCTGGTCTTGCTGAAGTCTTTAATACTTCTGTAGTACTAGGATTCCGCTCATGTTTTTAAACCATTCTCCTTCCACAGTGCCATGCTGCCCTTTCAGTAGTTTAACTGTTGCTCACCAAGGCTTTTAACTCATTTTTATTCTAAAAGCTAGTTTGGAAATTATAAAATATTGAAAATTTATCCTTATAAATCCAAAGCAGAGTTGATCTTAAGCCACAAATTACACGTAGACCCAAATTTCCTCAATGTTTGGAAGTTCGAGAGTTGAGGTTTCTGATTTTGCCCAGTGCAGTATTAACTGCTAGCTATAAGGCTGGCTATAATACATACTCTGTCAAGCTCTAGTCATTGTATCCAGTTTCAGTTCAGGCCTTTCTCTACAGCTCTGTCTATGGTTGAAAAATCCAATTAACCACCATTCAGAGTCCTTAACATATATACAAGACACCATGTATCAACACATCAAACCAGCACGGACATTTGGTACATCATTTGGACTGTTCCAGCTCTAAGCATGATTAACCACTGTGTGGCCTCCACCATGTCAGCCTCCTCTAGTGCTGCATTAGGACAGATTGCATGTGTGGCATTGTCTCTGCTACAGTGAAACTGGTCCTCCCAATGCAATCCCAGAATGTTCCTTTTCCTCTCCTTCCCCCAATCATGTTACAGTTTGAAGTGTTGGATCTATTGGCTGTAAACCTGGCTGCATGCACCCCAGATCAGTCTTGACTGGCTTCAGCTCTGCTGAGCCTGCCCACATCTTCCTGCATGGGAACCTCAGCAAAGGTAGCACTGAGCCAACCTCAGGTATTCTAGCCTCAAACCTCCATCTGGAGCAGGCCTGAAAGCAGATGAGACAGTACTTGGCTTCCCTGATTCTCCATCTTATATCAACAGAACAGTAAAGAATGACTAAGAAGTCTAGAGGAAAAAACCAGCTTTAATAGAACATTGAGAAAAATAACTCTTCTGGGTTTTTTCTTATATTTGCTTCCTCCCTTTTAGGGATTTGCCTGAAAATTAAGAACAAAATCAGCTGTTGGTTAGTGCAAAAAAATCCATGCTGGATTGGAAGGGATGCACCTTCCATGCTGGATTGCACCTTGATAGGGTTGGTCACCATTTGCTAGCTGACAGCTTAGTAGCATTTCCCATAACTCTGAGTTCTGAAAGAGAGAATATGACAAGGTAATTCATTAACAGATCCACAGCAAGACTGCCTCCATACTGCATCTTCTATATCCCTTGAAAAAGTCACCTACCTCTTCAGAATGGTCAGCCACCCATTTGACTGCCTCCTGCCCCTAGTTTTCTGATAAGTCCTCTGGTGGTTCTCTGGCAGTAGACCGAGGGGAACGGATAAGAGAAACTGACTGGATCACATGGCGAGGTCTGGAGAAATGGTCTTTTGCTGAACATGAGCCATTCCTGCTGCTGGAAGCTAAAGGGAAACACAAAGAAGAAATAAAACATTAGTTCTGCTTCAAATCAAAATACAGAAAACTAAACCTAGAAATATATTGAAAAGATGAACAAACAGAAAGTTCATTCCCTTACCTCTGACCACTGCCATATACAGAGGGTGGTGCTCACTACGATGCACATCAGGCCTCCAGGCTCACTGGTGGTCTAGTAGCTGGTGATCAGGAAGCTGTTGACTCTGTCACAGTATCAACAAATGGAAGTGTGCAGCAGGGTATAGCTCATACCACTCGCAATGCATGCCTTGTTCCTCATGTAGGACATAGCCATTGAAGTATTTGAAGCAAGCAATGGATTAATCCCAGAACGTGAACTACTGCAAATTGCTTTTATTATAAATGATAGGTTATATGCACTTGTTATGTCAGGTACTGTGGGATAGACGAAAGAATTGACAGTTTCTGTGATACTGGCAGTGAGTACTAAAGGACTGTGCAGTAACTGGAGTTACTGTGTAGCAGCACAGTCGAACGGCTTTTTCATGATCTGACTGAGAAGTAGTGATGTACTGTGCAAAAGCACTGCATCGTGCTTCCTACCATGTGACGATACTGTGCAGTAGTAATGAGCTACTGTGCAGTTAGTGTCTTGCGTAGACTGCTTGTGTGAAGCAGGACACCTACGTAGGCACTTCTCCACACCATTACACTAGAGTGACGGACTCTAGTCAGTTTCTGTTCTTGAGTTTAATGGGATAGGATAGTAACCAAGCTTGCTTACTTTGGCTTGATAAGGATGCAAAGATATGGTTCAGTTTTTCCAGTCTGAAACACTACAGCAGTGATTTTCAACTAAGGTGCCAGGGTTCCACGAAATCACGAATTGAGTAGACCCCTAGTTATAGGTGAAATTCACTTTGCTCTCTGCCCAAGTAAAGAGTCATTGACTGACTAGTCCCACCTATATTCCTACTTCCAACTGCCACTAGAAAAGTTTGTGCAGCACCATTCAGTGGCAAACAAACCCTGTGCTTGTTTCTTTTCATCCTCTCGGTCCCTGGAAAGCAGAATCAAAATGATCTTATTGCAGTCTGGATCCCTTATGCTCATAAGGATAGGAAGAACAGGATTGGGCCCTATGTGGAATAAGAGGAATTGCAACTCAAACAAAATTCTATTATTGTTTGTAATCCTCTGTACAGGAGCAACTGCAATAAGAAAGGTAAGATCACAAAACATACAACAGCAAAACATGGAACCTGCAAAGAATAAACTAATCCAGGCTACAATTGCTAAGTTACCTTTTGGCTCCTCTAATTTTTCATTCAACCTTTCTTTGCATGATAGCTTTTCAATTGGTTTAATTATGTTTTCTTCTGTAGAGAAGGGAGATGAAAGAAAAGGGTGAAAAGACAGGCCTTTTAGAACAGTGAGATGAAGAACTGTTTAGGTAACTTAGAAACAGGGAAAGTATCTGAAAGCAAAGCAAGTCAGAGTGAATGAACAGTATCCTTACTGATATAATAGGTTTGCTAAAGTAACAAATGCTGCTAACTTAACTTACTATCAGTTTTTTAATTAGGGGAAGAAAAATGTAATTTACTATCAAAATGCTCACAGGAAATATAGTAAACTTCACTATTGCAAACGCTGCTTATAGCAAACCCCTGCTTTTAGCAATCCCAGCTACAAAACTGTTTTTCATTTATGATGCAGTGAAGTAACTAACAGTATTACAGCAGACACCTCCAGTTAATAAACTTTTCCCTACTTCCTTGGAGATTTGTTATAGCAAGACTGTGCTGTATAATATCAGCTGCAGGGCTGACTGGACCTAAACCTGTCATTCTGTCTGAAGAGTGTGTTTCATAATTATTGAACAGTTAGTTCCTGTATTAGGGTCATACTGGGCACATTTACAAGACACTAACTGCACAATAGCCTAATAACACTGTGCAGTAGTGTGCTGGGCAAAAACCATGCTAATACACTACTGCTCAGTAGTGTCAGGCTACTGCACAGTAAACATCACTAAAAACTCATGCTCCAGCATTACTGCACAATAGCGCAAATTACTACGCACTGATTTAGTACTTGGTTACCCAAGTACTAAACTTAATGTGCAGTTACTATGGTGCATTAACGAACATGTAGATGTGCCCACTGAGGGAGAAAAAAAATTCAAAGTGAGAAGCTTAACTGATAAAAGGACTAAACTATAAAAGGACAACAGCAGTTTTACACCAAGACAGCTTGAAAACCCAAGTATAGCTGCTGTTTCTGTTTGCCTTGTCCCCTTCTCCCTCACCCTTCTCTGCCCACCAGCGTAAGTGCTTAACAATCCTATTTTATTCCATCTTGCTTAAATATTTTTCTCTCCATTGCTGTTGTGTGACAGACCAACACACAACTTGTAGGAAACGTACAAACTATAAAGAGGAAAGAGTGGAAATAACTATCAGGTGCTATCAGACACACAAACAGTGTATCTAGACATGCACTTTACTGCAAAGTAGATTAGCTGCACAGTAAAGTGTCGCCATCCAAACATGCACCGGTATTAGGGTGCAGTAAACTAATTAACTCTGCCATAAGATAGTAATGTCAGGGAAACACATGTATAGATGCACGTGTAGATTAAATCCATTTGTAGGTGGTGACTGTGGGCGTAAATTACTCCCAGTCAGCCCAGTCAGCTGGGGCCCTGCTCTGCCCCAGCTCAAACTGCTGCTGTCCAGGGTGCATGTGTAGGCACTGCACCTAGGAGCAGTTTACTCCAGCTTAAACTGCTCCAGAGTTTATTGCTTCACACTAATTGAATATGTAGATACACCCAAAGTAAACACACCGAAAAGAAATACAATTTTTTCCTTTATACCTTTACAGATGCACTAAGCAGAAATAAACTGTTCCACTGAAGTGGGATTTTTAATTTCACTATGGGCACATCTACATGAAATTTACCGTGCAGTTGACCAATTAACTGTGCAGTAAACACATTACTGCCTACACATGCGTCCCTGTTAGGAGTAGCAAAACTAATATATTGCAGCAGGGTAGGACTTGTGAATACAAGTAGTATTTACAGGTCCTAACCTCCTGCAGAGCTTTTTCATGCCCAGCAGCACATATGTAGACAATGAGTTGGCTGGCTGGGGCAAGACGGTACTTCAGTGCAGAGGCTGCCTGCCAGCTAGCTCCACACTGAAGCACCCTCGTGACCCAGCCAGCCCCTCTGCGGCACACTGAAACTGGTCAACGTAGCCCTGGGCTGGCATGCTGACCCCCCCTGGATCCCCTGTCAGGCGGGACTGCTGCAACCCAGCTCAATATGCTCCCAATGCCCCAGGGCTTATTGCGCCGCAGTTTATTGCTGCACATTAATGGCTTGTGTAAGATGTACCCTGGGCACTTATACATGTGCTTCAGGGGCGGGGGGTTAGCACTTTAATAAAAGCGGCTGTTGGAGCTGCTCTAATTAAAGCGCTGCCACAACTCCTGCGTTGGTGTCCCCGCACTTAAAAATGGTGGTGTGGGTGCTTGAACTAAAGCTTGTCAAACATTTAATGAGCTTTATTTAGTTCAAGCACCCCAATGCCATTTTTAAGCATGGGGATGTTGATACAGGGGACAAGAGGCTGCTGGAGTGTGGCAACTGCCACTGTCCAGCAGACTCAATTAACTGCGTCTGCTCTGACATGCTGGAATTCTATTTTACTTGTTAGCATTACATTTTATATACTGTAGTACATCTTTTTGTAGTTCATTCGAAACAAAATTACTTGATTTCATGTCATGTTGTCATAACCTAAAACTATGAGCTTATCTGACATCATAAGCCAAGACAATCAGGCTGGTCACTATTAGGACAAGCAAGTTCATGTGTGCAAGAAACTACACTTAAAGAACAGTACAGACATTTTAGGACCTGAAGTTTAGCTGATCAAATCAGTATAGCTCTGTTAAGTCAATGGAGCTACACTGACTTACCCCAGCTGAGAAATCGGTCTTAGGTTGTCCTATTGTGATCTCCTTCCACAGCTGGATTACAAAGATGAGCAGTTAGGAGGTTCTGATCTTTGCTCCTGACTAACTTGCTATGAAATCCCAGGCAAATCAAAAGATACATTAATCCAATGAGCACCTTTACTGAAGAAAGCTGGAAAACTCAAATACTAGGCACTATTCATTCTGTGTAAAGGTAGGAGGCTCTTAATGTTTGAGAAGTGTATTGGAGATTCTTATGCAGAAAACACTGTTTAAGTGTTATACATTATTTTTATTATAGGACCTTGTAGCCATAATCTCCCTCCATGCATCCAAGGATAGCTGGTCTTTTACATAATATTCCAGGGTCAGGTTGGGCAAGTTGTAATGAGGTCAAAGTACTTGCATGAATTAAAACAGTAAGTTAATGGGTCTGAGAGGATTAAAATCAAAGATTTTCCTGACAGAGATTTATAATTAGAGTTAGCTTGTATATTTCTTTACACCTTTCAAGAAGAATAGTTACCTCCTAAAGAAGTATATTTTAAGAGTACAGGTATTATAGAGTGAAACTGCTAAAGCAGAAGACTGTACCTAACTTAACTTATTGTAAGAAGAATTAGCATAACATGATGTACTTATGATTAATGTTTAATTGCTCTCTTCATGAATTACCTGCATTGTTTCTGCTGAAAGACACACCCCCTCCAATAGATCCTAGTGGTTTGGGAAGTAATGGATTGTTCCAGGTTCCATGAGATCCTTCTTTATTGGTGGATACTAAGGAGACGTTCTTAGGGTTTACACCTTAGAAAATACATTATTTTACACAGAGTGAATATCAGCTTCAAGGAATAGGTTATAAAGTAGTTAACATCTAGAGACTCGAACACTCCTTTACAGAATGTTAAACATGTTTAACCTTTAAAATGAATCACAAATAACTGAAACTTGTTTTACTGTAAATTAAAGAGCAATGTCAACTGCTTTGATCAGGTTACATAAGCAAACCCTGAAGAAGTCCAGCATATAGAGAACTGTAACGATCAAGTGTTCACCAGTGTTATGATATGTAATAGCTACACAGACTACATAGATCTTATCCTTGTATACAATACAGTAAGAATGTGCTAACATAATTAATATGGGCTACTACAAAAACTGAGTGAAAGTCAAAGGATCAGAAATGAGAGATGTTTTTATGGAAATCAAGTGATTATTAGTAATATATGTAGTTAAATTATATGCTACCAAGCACAGCAATACCTTGATGAAGTATAACACTGTTAAGTAAAGTTACACCCAGCAAGGTGGTACATCAAATATTATTTTTCATCCCTAGGAAGGCTAAACAGGTATTTCTTCAAAGGAAAAATTTAGAACTAGAATGGGGAAGTCCCAGTTAGTTCAGCATGATGGGTACACTGAAAGAGTTAGATAAGATTAAACATCATGAAAGCAGCTCCTGATTTATTTGCACAAAAGTTAATACAATAAATGCATGGATGTCCAGAGTGTAGGACTAGAAAAAATATTAAGAACATACAAAGTACCATACTAGGTCAGACCAGCATTTCATGTAGACCAGCATCCCGTCTCTGACAGCAAAAGAAGTGGTTGCTATACAGCGAGAGCATTGAACTGAATATCTCTAGAATGATCTATTGCCTAATTCAATACCTTTTGTGGCACCCACGATTATTGGTTTAGAGATGCCAGAGGAAGCATCTCCAACTATTCTGGTCAAATAGTATGAATAGTGCTAAATAGTATTTAAAAAATAACCCTGAGGTGGTGCTAATATTTTCTTACATGATGCAATCAACTACCCTTTGAATGAAGGGATAAATTCTTCATATCAACAATATGGCTGTGAACAACAGAATCTTTAGAAAAGTGGTTGGAAAAGCTAAGAAATGAAGAGTGCTTCATATCTTAGTTATTTGTAAGCAAAGAATCATTTTGTAAAAAACCTGAGTCTTGAAGTTGCTGCCTGATATTAAGAAACTGATTCACCTTTGTCCCCCAAGAGGCGAATTCATTAGGAAGACAGAAAGTATATGTTGTCCAAAGTGTATGACTGAATGACTTTTCTGGTAACCAAGAACTCCTTTTCAGGGCAACTAAGTATGTATGTGTGTGCGTATGTGTGCGCGTATGCGCGCGCGCATGTGTATGGATTGCAATAACAGTCTTAATACAGTCATAGTTCCTGTTTTAACACACTGGAGTAGTGAGGAAGAGATAGTGTGACATCAAGGAGATGATGGTGATGATTATAATAGAGTAATTTAAAATAACTGCTTATATATAAATATTTTCCCTTTCTATTCTTCCTCATGACAATTTAAAAAGCTAAAGAATTTTCATGTTAATTGTCAGAAGAAAATTTCCAGCATTAAATTGAGCTTTTTCTAGACTTAAGTGGGAGCAAAACAGTGATTTCAGGGGACAAATACTAAGTTGTCGTCACATCTGAATCCCAGATAAAGCAAAAATCATTCTCTGAGATTAAGTTGGTACAAGGGTGATTTTGAGAGGCAGCCTATGAATTAGAGGGAGTGGTGCAGGTCAGTGAGGATACTGTGACTCCACGCTAACTGAGACTGTCAATGGCTCTCTACAGAGGAAAGATAATAGTGGTTATTTCAGAAGCCATTGTGAGATCAATACTCAAGAAACTGTCAGCATTCAGCGTCAACCTGACTAGATATCAACAGTTTCTAGAGACTTCTAATTTCTTTAAACTTGGTCACAATTTATAGATGAGGGGATTTGAAGAAAATGGACTAGTTAACAGATTGTCCATTGGCAAGAAAAGATGAAGATGAAATGTCTGTGCTTATTTGGGTCTGTCATCAGGTTTGGACACTGGTGATCACAAGCAGGTGCATGGAGTGAACTGCCACAGCACGCAAATGGTGCTAGGAGCTCCCCTCCTCCATTCAGCCTGGCTCATCTCTGGGGTTTCTCAGCACTGCATGCCCAAAGAACTGGAATGGTGTTAGAATCCAACTCTGAAAACTTAGTTTAGTTCAGACCTATCCAACTTCTGCATGACACTTTCCCTGGAACACCCGAGTGCTGCTGCGCTCTCTCCCCCTCTACTACAGTGGCAGGCAACCCTCGCTGCATCACACCAGATCCTGCGAAACTTATTTCCCTCATCCCTGTGGGCTGCAGCTACAGCTCCCCTACAACTGGAGGGTGGAAGGGGAGCCTGGAGACCCAAACAACAGCAGCAGGAGATTGAGGGAGGGAGCAGTGCTAGACTAGAAGCCCAGGGGCCATGGGTTAGCCTCTCAGGGACTGGATGTGACCTACAGGCTGCCAGTTTAACAGCCCTGGCTTAATTGATGAAAAGTAATATTATCTAAACTAAAGACATGCTATCACTTACAGACACTTTACAAACTTGTATGATATAAACATTCTTCCCCTTACCAGGAAAATACCTTGCTTGTCTCAGGTAGTATTGTTTTGCTGATGTATTAGATATTCCAGAATCATTTCTCATCAGAACCGTGTTTTCCCCTCCTGACTGGATACAACATGAGGCCTTTGGCTCTGGCACACTGAAAGTCAAGATATCCAGATAACTTTATGCTTGGAAGGATAGAAATTTATACTAGCAATGACTGAGGGAACCTGATTCTACTCCAATGGAAATAAATGGCAACATTATCTGACTTAAGTGGGAGCCGGATCAAAGCACGTATGACAAAAACACATCCAGCTACACTTCAAGAGTTGCCAGCACAATGTACCTGGGGACCTGCAAATGCTTGAATTGTATCTCTGAAGCCCAACAGATACAAACAGGTTGCTAGTGACAAAACAAGTGTGACACGCAAATATCTACTGACTACGTAAAATAAATTGGAAATGGGTATGTTTTTACAAGAATGGGAGGAATACTCTAGATGAAGCCTAACTAGCCCCAAGCAGTGGTACTGTTACATTGCAAGAGCTCTCCTCATAGACTCATTATATACCATATTTCACCCAATAAAACACATGAAATAATGAAGACGTGATCCCAAAATATACTCATTTGGGATGAAATCCTGCAGTGGTTCCATGGAGGAGCCATATTATTGCCTTGCACTGATGCAACTCTACAGAAATTAGTAAGGCTGGTACCAGTGTACATAAAGAAGAGACTGTGATTCTACCAATATTTTCACTGTATTCAACCACAAGCTACATTTCAGGTGTCAAACACACACAGGGAGGGTCCAGACAAGTGTGAACGTGCCTCTTGCAGTGTTTCAAACTCCCCCAAGCTGCCAGACAGTCCCTGGCACTGCGCAGCACCCTGCTGAGCCATGCTGCACTTGCATAATGCATGCAGCAGTGGCAGCACAGGTTCCAAGTGGTTGGGGCCAAGGCCCACTGCCCTGTGGGGTGGCCTGTGCCATGAGGCCCTGAGCTCCCCAGTTGCTCCTGCTGCTGCTGGTAAGCTGTGGGTGGTGCAGGATGCTGGAGCCAGGCGGGGGAGTGATTTGGGGGTGGGGGAGAGGAGCTGAGCAGGGGACCAATCAGGAGGCTGGAGCTGAGCAGGGGAATCGCCAAATCCTTTCCAGCTTCCTGCTCGTTCCTCGGCTCATCTCCAGCCTCACGTCTCCAGCCTCCTGCTTGTTCCCCTACTCATCTCCAGCCTCCCAAAGCTCATCTGAGCAGGGGAATGAGCAGGAGGCTGGCAATGAGTAGAAGAATGAGGGGGGTCTGGAGATGAGTAGGGGAGCCAGTGGGGGTGGGAGAGAGCCCTGGGACCTGGGGAGGGCTGGGACCCTGTAGGCAGGGCAATCCATATCCTGTGGGAGGCAGGGGACCCACCCTTCCTATACAGTCCCCTCCCACACAGTCCCCCCACACCTACCACGTCCCCCCACATGCCTCCACAACCACCCTCACTCCTCCCCCCTGCAAACCCCTCATCCCCCCATCACAGACCCACCATATTATATGCAGGGATAGCTCCCCCTGCCCCTGCTGGTGCCCCAGTCATGACCCACAACCCGTCAGCCCTGCCAGAGGCAGCCTCCAGCCCCCTGCAAGTCCCATTTATTGCACAAGCTCCAGGAGGAAAGAGTGAGCCTGAGCCTGAGCCAAGCCATGGCTGACAGAGCCTCAGGCCCTGCCGTTCCCCCTCTCCCTCCCCCTCTGGACAGGGCTGGGGGTTTCCTGCCCTTTCTGCAATCAGCTCTTGCAGGCTGGAACTCAGCCAGCCTACAGAGCTCTTTGCAAAAGTGAGAAATCTGTGGGTTTCTCTGATTAAAATGGGAAATCCATGCTTTTCTCTGCGTTTCCATGGGAAATGGAAAAATCTGGATCCCTTGTGATAAGGAAACCAAAAGCAAACATCAAAACATACAGATATTTAGGATTTATTTTGTTAAGATGATAGAGACACTGGTAGGCTTCCAAATTGTTTTAACATTTTAAATACAGCAATAAAACACTGCTCATCTGATCTCTCTCTCTCTCTTATGTTCTAGTTGTGGAAGAACATGGATTTGGGGGTATTTTAAAATGAATTTTGGATGCTACTTCAGCAGTCCATTTGGCGTAAGGGGTAGTGTCCCCAGATACCAATTGCCCAGGCCCCAGAAGCTCCTGTCTATTTGTATTTTCCAGTTAACATGTCCAGAAGCTCCTGAGGGCAAGTAGCCCTGATGTCGGAGATGTGTACGGAAGGATGGGGGCATGTGCCTCCTCTGAGAGTGAGTGCTTCGGCTGGTAGGGGACACGGAAAGTGCTCATGCCCCCCCTGAAGTTGGCTCCATGCTGCTGGGACTCCCTCCCACCCCCCCACCAATTGCTGGCTGGTCACTGAGCTCCCCACTCCCCGCTCATGCCCCACTGGTGACCCCCAGACTTGGGAGACACCAGTTGCCCATACCTGAGCTGCTGGCCAGAGCAGGTTTTTATACAGCACCTGTGCTAGCCCCAGGCTCTAGCTCCGCTGGCAATCGTTTCATTTCAGTGGTGTTTCAGCCCATTTCAGTGCCCAAAACACCGAATCTGAGGAAGGCTCTGAAAAACCTCTAAAATGAAACCAAACCATCTGAAATGTTTTGGATGTTTTGAGGCTGGGCTTGCAGGGAAACAGAAACTAAGAAGAGGGAGAGGAAAGAGGGGTGGAAGGAGTGCTCCGATATTGACATCTGTAGCTGGCCAGTGTCTGCAATCTGTCCATGAGGTCCCTTTTAATCCCAGTGCTCTGGGGGAGGGATAGCAGCCTGCTGTCATCCCATGCACAGATCTGGGGGCCGGAGTCTGGCACAGACCCGCAGCCCTCCTGGAGGGTGTGGGCCTCCAGATCTGCATGTGGGATGACAGCATGCTACCACTGCCGGCTGGAGCCAGCACCAGCAGCCAAGTCTGTTTAACACAGCCCATGCCAAGCACAGCCAGAGGAGCTGTGGGGAGAAGCCTCCTTGGCTCCCCTGCCCAGCCCCTTCCCCCACCTGGCCCCAGCCTAGGGGCAGCAGGGATCGCCCCCCCCACCACCCAGCACCTGCATGGCAGCTGCCCCATGGCACAGGTGCAACATGGCTCAGATACATGCTCTTTGGGAGCTGGGGCCACTGGGGCTGAGCAGTGCTGGGCTCCAACTGACAGGTGGAGCTGTCCCAGCTCCCAGACAGTGCACAGTGCCCTGTCTAGCCATACTGCACCCGCACCATAAGACAGGTGCCAAACGGGGGGGGGGGGATACCCACGGCCCCCACCTCCCACTGCCCCACGCTGTATGGGGGGGCTCTGCCACAAGACCTCAGAGGCCCTGATCCCCACTGCTGGAGCCGGTGAATTCAGGGGTGTTTTTTGGGGGGGAGGTTTAAGTGCCAGGAGTAGGCTGGGGCCAGGCGGGGGATGGGGCCGAACAGGGCAGCCATGGGGGCTTCCATGGGAGAGACACAGGCACAGCCAGAGGAATCCCATCCCCACCCCTCCCCCTGGCTGTGCCC
>NW_017728886.1:152662103-152693021 GCF_001723895.1 Crocodylus porosus
GGGGCTTCCATGGGAGAGACACAGGCACAGCCAGAGGAATCCCATCCCCACCCCTCCCCCTGGCTGTGCCCCCCCCAGTTGCCCATGCCCAAGCTGCTGGCCAGGGCAGGTTTTTATACAGCTGGGGCCAGCACAGGTGCTCTCCCTGGGCTTTAGCTCCCCCTGGCTGCAGATCCAGGAGGAGCTGGGCAGCGTTATTTTGCCCCAAGGGGCACAATTTGCCCCACACCAAAGTGCATGTCTGGGCACATGCACTGAGGCAAAAAGCCCTGACTCAAATCTGTGCCGCTTCTATTTGAGCTGCTGCAAGAGCACGTGCTTGCATGTGTGGACATGCCCACAAAGTTTAATTAATGAACTACTCACCTTACTGAATCACTGAGAATTAAAGTTCATGAAGAATTAGGGGCTATTATGATAGGGAACTATTAAGGGGGCGAGGGGGGAGAAAATGGAAATTTTTTTATGGGAATTAAAATCATTCCTAGCAATGCTTATCATTTTGTTAAGTAGCACCACAGAAGAAAAAGAACAGTTAGAAAAAGATTTATGAACTGCAAATTATGTCAGACAAATCTGAGTATTAACAGAAAAAAATGGTAGAGCCCCATTCTGCCATTCTTATACCCAGGCAGTCCAGCTGATTTCAAGAGGATTCCTTTAAGAGTGAGGAAATATTATCATTGAGAATATTTGTCCCTAATTTAGTGGATACAAGAATGCTGTTAAATTTAAATGCCTCTGGATTTTAGTCAAGGCCAGAGGGCCTTAGACAAAAGTCTCTTGACACATGGGCCTCAAACCTGATGCTGTTCTGCATGCTAACACCTGTATAGCCCCACTAACCCTTTTTAACCCAGGCTTAGCACTTATGTTCTACTAAACACTTAAATCAGCTGAAGAAGGTAAACTAAAAAGTGTGGTAAACTACTTGTTTAATATAATGACAGGACTTACATAAAGAGAGAATCCTTTGTTTTCTTTTCCTTTAAGAGTGCAATGCTGGGCTTCTTGGAATATGAAATTCCAAATTCTGAGTCATCCAAGTCCTCCCAACTGTCTGTAGTCTTTAACAAAGTCTGCCCCCATCTTCTCCTACAATTTTTAAGACCCACTGCACTGTTTTGAGGGCCACTGGCTCCTTGGTTCTATTTTGAACAGAAAAAAAAAAAACTTTAAAAATCATTCTCTAATTTTATATTTAAATTTATAGTTAATTTCCTCCCAGAATGTACCAAAAGTATTTGGAGAGTGTTTTTATTCGTCATGTGAATATAATCTGTGATCTAATCTTGGAATGCTTCTAACAGGCAGTAATGTCAATGTAATTTCTGTATGTGGCTTAATTCTGGGATCAAGCCCTAATTGACCAAATGTGCCTAAAGCAGTCCCATTTAGGAATCATACTGAGACCTACCTACTGGACCCAATTCACTTCTTCATACAAGCCTGAAGAACCTTATGCCTTAAATCCCTGGGAGATGAAAGTTGTTCAGAAGAGGAGGCAACACTCGTGTAGATTACTCACAGCAATCATAACATGAGGGTCAAATGCCAAGGGAACAACTCCCACTAGTGAGGCCCATCTTGGGAAAGATGGTCAGGTCAAAGAATTCCTTCCACAATTCCCTCTACCACTAGATATTCTACAACGTTCCAACCAGGTTTTAAAGCTACCTTCATTCCCCTGCAGATGAATCATCCCTTTGCTGAATTCTGGAAACAACCCTCATCCCCATCCTTTAAAAACCAACCAACCAACAACTGTTTTGCAGTCTTCAAATCATCGAAATATTAAAAGTTCAGGAATTAATTTATCATTTACAGGTTGAAGAGTCTGACCCTGGGAAGTACTGCATTCAGTGACATTCATAGTATTCAAATATTACTTGGGCAGTCAGTATAAGGTCTAATAGAAGCTCACAGACCATAGCCGGAATACCATGTCATAAATAACAGGGCTACAAGGCCCTTCTTAAATCTCTAATCCAACTTCCTACTTCAACCAAAAAATGCAAGAGTTTACCTTTTCATGTGGTTATTTAACCTTTTCTGAAAACTCTATATTCATAGTTCCTTTATAAATAATTTATCAAGGACCAATAAATGATTAATAGATGTTACTGCTCATGTCTGTCATAAGTACAACAAATGTTACAAGTGCATCAATAGGAGTTATAATGATGATTTGTAAGCAACTTATTGTTCTGTCAGATACCATATCAATTAACCATTTATTAAAAGTATTAATTACTTGTTAACCCTTGATAATCTATTTATTGATGGACTTATAATAGAAAGTGTCACCCTTTTTTTGTTTAAAGATATCTAGTAGTTGTACTATAGCTAACTCATCATTTTCATATGCAATTGTTTCCACAGCATATTCCATTATGTGCTCTGTTAATTGGAAACAACTTACTGGTGATGAGCATTTGTTGATGGTTGGAAGAAATGGCTGTGGCTGTAGGGGCTGCTGCTGTTTGGAGAGCTGTTGGTTGGTTGTATTCTGTTGTAGCTGAATTTCCTGGAGAGGCTGTTGATTAATCTTTGACAGAGGCTGTGGCTGAGCATTGTCAGATGCATCAGGTGAAGAAAGAGATTCTGGCTTGGATACAGAATCTAGTTTTGATACAGGTTCTAATTTGGGTGGAATTGGCTTTGGCTCAGTTGACTGAAGTGGTTTAGCAGGACACAGTTTCTGTTCCAAATATTGTGGAGGAGGTCCTAAAACTTGGCCAACTTGAAAATAAGGATACCTCAATGCCTGAAAAAGAATGAAATATATTGAATACATTTTACAGTAACAGAAATGCAGTGCCTTCTTCACTCACTAGAGGCTTCTAAATTTATATATGCCAAATCTAGAGCACAGGTGTGAGGTGGACATAAAATGTCCTCATATGTCTAAAATGGGGTAAATGGAAGGGTATAAATTTGAGATTTGATCCAATGGGGAAAAGGGGTAAGATAGGATGGGTCTGGTGGTGAATGCTGTGCAAGAAAGGGTGCTGAAATCTAGCTGACAGTTTCTGCAGGGCTGCTGCAGGGGAGTGCACGTGTAGACATGTTCCCAAAGAAGGCTTACTGCACAGTAAGCCTAAAGTGTATTAATAGCACATGTAGATGCACCCAGTGCAGTGCAATGCCACGTGGAGATATGCAATCTAGTTGCATCAGTGCAGTACCTGAGCTAATTACTAGTTATCTGGAGAAGCAAAGTTGATAAGCCTGGGTGGAATGGAACACTAGTGCAGCTATACTGTACTAACATACTTTAGCTTGGATAATGGCACAGGACACTGCACTGTCCTATGAAGATATAATTTTATGATGATATTATACTCAAAATACTTTGTTAACAGAGTTTAAGCATCTGTGGTGCTAGGAAATACATATACTTAGGGGTTTTATTAATTTTACATTTAATTATACCAAGAAGCTTGTCCCTGGTTGCTTAGTAAGGTTCATTTTGCATTTAATAATGTAAATAAGGCTTAGTTCTGATATACCACTTTGCATTCATAGACCTAAAAGTAGTTTACAAAAGAAGGCTTTATTATTAACCTTTTAAAAAAATATAATGGAGTTGGGGAAAGGGAGCAAAGACAAGGTAACTGACTTGCTCAAAGTTACAGCAAGTTGGTGGCTAAAATAACCCATGTACCCTGAATATGTGAGGTATTCTCAGATTTTTCCACTGGTTTTGACCAAGTGAAAGCAAGAACTTGCAAATTCAGCTATATTATGAGCCACTATATTTGAATATACTGTCCTTGACCCCTCTCTGACTCATGTTTCTCAGATCTACAACATGAGGGGATGATTTTTATGCATATACAGTACTGTGATTATCAACTAGCATCAGTATATAAGACAATTCAAGAATGTAAAGTGCCATAAAATAATTAGCTGGGTACCTGACTTGCTGTAGGTCGTTTCTTTGGATCCCAGTTTAGCATATCACTCATAAGCCTCAATGCCTCATTGCTAGCATTTGGAATGAGAGTTTTTAGATGTACAGGGACACACTGAGGGAAGCGGAAATTCATGGTAGATGCAAGTTGGTATCCTTCTGGCCAGTCACTCTGTTAAAGAGAGGGTGGGAGGAATCCATCACAATAACAATGGGAGTTAAAACACTATATTAATTTTTTTATATATATATTTTTAAATAATTGGTCTGAATTAAACCTGAGGTACATAGCCCAAGTGCCTGAAATTCATCTTGTAGAAGACATTCCCAATACCTGCAAATGTCCTAGGGGAAATGCATTAGTGACTACTGTGACACACACAGGCTTGACAGAATTCAATTTTTATTTTTTTTAAATTCTGACTGATAATATCTATGTTTTTGTTTAAGCATTTATTTCAATTTGTATTGATTTAAATTTTCAGGAGTGTGCAAAATTAGGGGCGTGGGGCAGACAATTTATTAACGACACTATACTACTTTTATAGTGCAGTTTAAACGCTTGCCATGACAAATGATTAACTACAGGACTGCTGCATATGGCTACGTATCTTTGATACATTTAAGCTTCTGGTGGGACAGGCAGCATATAAATCAAATAAATGAATAAATAAATGATTCCAAAAGCTAACTCTGCACAGGACTCCCACTGAAATGCAACCTCTCAGCCTGTTCAGTCTGTGCATGACGCTACAAGCCACTAACTGTAATACTACAACTGCTTTCCGATTAATAAACGGGAGTTATGACTCACTAATGGGTTAAAGTAAAGAAAAGAAAGGCTAATTAGAAAGGCAACTACTGTTACATGAAAGAACAACAAGTAATAATGCAAAATGGATTGCATTAAAAATGTGCATTTTTAAAAATTAAGATTGTGGAAAACCTTGGCCACATGAGGAAACTGCGTAACGTAACTTTTGTGCCTCTTCATGAAGTAGCACATTTCATTGGTATCAAATATATCATTTACTATGCTAATTATGATAAGATTATCATAATCTCTTCGTTCAGTGCTACCAGCAATCAGATTTTTCTCAAGAATATCATAGCATTGTTATAAAGGGACAGCCTCTCAATTCCACCCAGAGGAAGACACAGCCACAAAGGAGCCAATTTACAGTTTTCTGATCCTGGGGTGGACTTAATAGAAACCTCAGTCCCTGAAGCACTTCAGAACAGCTTAGAAACTGCTCTAAGGAGGCTGGCTAGTAATGGCCCCCAGAAGGGACCACCATTTAGCTTAGGACCACTGGAGCATAACATATTTTAGATTTGCCACTACTCAGTCACTTGCATGGAAAGCATGGGACAACTCTATACTAGGGGAATCCCTAAAAAAGGGAGACCACTGTTTTCTCTGGCTTCTTTGTATTGCCAAAGCAGCAGAAAAACTTGGGATCACAGCTTAGCATCTAATCCCTCACCTGCTTTCACTCAGTACTGAAAATGTTCCAAAAGTTAATGTTTGGCTTTCTTTAACAGATAGGCTTCATTCACAGCATACATACCTTTCTTCCTTCTGCGTTAATCCTGGACTTGGGCCATTCAAAGAAACACATTTTTCATTACTAGTCAAAGAGGACTTTGATGATGATGAAAACCCAGGAGTCATTCCTGGGTTTATGTTGCACAGTATTTTTCACTGCCAGTTTCTGAAGGAAACTTTTGTCTGTTTACACTTCATAATTCCTATGTCTTGCCACAGGTTCAGTTATCACCAGATTCTCTATTCCTAACCACTTGCTATTTTCACCTCTTTCAATATCTCCTCTTGGATACTTTCCCACAACTTTAAGCTCTGTTTACAGCCAATCATACTCTGTCAGACTTACTTTTCTCCCTCACAGACCAGATCCATACCTTATTTTATCTTTGTATGGTGCCTAGATAACTTTAAACACTACAAGTCACAAGCTGGATAGAGTAATAACGTTTTTACCTTTTAGCTAGTGTCATAAGGTTAGTACCATCCTCTCACTTCTTTTCTTCTCTCTCTCTCCCCCATTACTTCTTTCAGCAGGTTCTCACTGCATCACATCAAGTATAGCTCTGACATACCTGTTTGTGTCCATTCCCATTGCTATGTCTGTCATCTTTAGGCTTTGCTACTGGAGTTTCCTTCTCTTTGGCATTCAGGTAACGTACATTATACAGCTGTTCTTCAGTTTACCCAAAATTCTTCAGGTAAAATTGTTTTCTTCCACTTGTCCCTCCCATCATCTCAAACCAATGCCCCAGGAATCCTTTCACTGCTTTTTATTACCTTCTATACCAAGTTTTAACTCCTCACTTTCACCCTCAACATTTCACTCTGCTCTCTTGTTTAAACCCAGTGTGTTCTCTCATGTTTTACAGTCCTATACCATTTTTCTTTGTGCTGCTTTGCTTTTCTCATCTTTTCTATTCCAGACTCTCTCTTATACCACCCCCAGTTATTTGTTTCCTATGCACTAAAAATCATTCACCTTCACCCATTTGTTCAAGCAATTTCTGGATTTGTGAGTGCACGCATGGGCACATGTGCAAATACCATTACACGTATGCAGATTTTTACAGGCACAACACTAACCTTTAGTTTTCAAATTTTGGACTTCAAATAGCATCTTTTGCCTGAAGAACAATTTAACTCTATTATGCTGTCAACATTTTTCCTTCTTTGCTAAGAATATTTTATATGAAATTCTAAAGTTTCGTATTTTAAGAGTTCATGTGCTCCAACTGCATTTTTCCCCACCTTATGGCATAATTTCTCTTTATGAGATCCAAATAATTTGTATACCAATAATTTGGGTTAACAGCATGAGAGAATTATGACTTAAGTGAGAAAAAGGCAGCTGTGATACATGAAATCTTAGAAAAGAATTTCTGCATGTTAATATTTGTAAAGCCTAGACCAGTCTGAATTTTACAATGACGAAGAGTAGAGGCATATAGAAGTACACCACAAAGAAGGATGCTAATACATAAAAAAGCAGTATTTCATGCCCCAACAGAAGCAAACAAAACACTCCAGAAAGAATGAACAATATGGAGAAGCAATCATAAGAACAATCACTTCTACACATCCCTTGAAAGTAAGACGGAATCCAATACAATCCATTTATTTCATTCTCCATAATTCTTACTGCTATATAAGTCTGCACAGCAGCTTACCTTCTTTGGGGGCCCTAATACTTGGCAAATTTTGAAGATTTCATCTACTTCACTTGTGCCTGGGAAGAGAGGTCTTAGTGTGTACAGTTCAGCCATGATGCTACCAACTGCCCATATATCAATAGGAGAACTATAAACAGAAGATCTCAGCAAGACTTCAGGTGCTCGATACCTATGGAGATAGAAAGAAATAACAGGCCAAATTCAGAAGTAGATGTAAAAGAAAAGGATAAATTAAGATTGTGTTTATGTCACTTACCACCTTGTAGAAACATAGTCTGTGTATGGTGGTTGAGACCTAAGTTCTCTAGCCAAACCAAAATCAGCAATTTTCACAAGATCTGGCCCCATACACAGAAGGTTTTCAGGCTTCATATCCCGATGGAAAAAACCTGTGAAAATATGTATGGAGGGAGAGGGAGAGGAGGAGGAAAATTATGGCATTGCTTTATTCAGAAGCTCTCTAAGGTATGACATTTGCTTTGGGATTCATTAAAACAAAGCTTTTTGGTTTCTTTTGTTTGTTTTAATGAACCCTCCTTCAAAATTAATGTGATCATGGAAAAAAAAAAAGAAATTACTAAAACTCTTTAAGCACATTTTAGCATTAATATGCTATCATTAAACACTAAAGAAAACATATAGCAGCTTACAAAAAATGACTTTTAATGTTGAACTCCAGGACTGGCAAAGTTCATTGATGGTAATAAATAGCTTACTGGGTTTCTTGAGATTTTTAAAAAAATATTTTAGAATAACTGAAACCAATTTAAAAATAATCAAAGAACAATCATATTTAATCTCTAATACAGACTGAACTGGTCGCAATTTACTGTAACTCCAGCTGCATAGGTTTTTTTACAGTTATTGTGCATTGTCTTCGTCCTCAAAGGACAACACAATTAAAGTATCAAGAAACCTACCGTGCTTATGGATAAAAGCTAGCCCTTGTAATATCTGATACATAATGTTTCTGATGACTGGCTCAGGGAACAACTTGTTCCTGCAAAGAAACAATTTAATTTCAAGTAATTTTTTTAATCAAAATTTTGATATAACATAGCACCTGCATTTTTGACATTTGGCAAAATATTTTATGAAGCAAAAGAACTTCAAGGGCAAAAGAACAAAAGCAAAACATGTATATTCACAGTGTGGGGCCTAACATGGAACCCATTTTCAAGAAATCTGATATGGGAGATATGCTTGCATAAGGGCTAAAATGTCAAATTTTGTTTGTGCATGAGATTCATTTGTCACCATTCTTAAACCAAAATAAAGAGCATATGCAGTATGTGAAATGGTTTAATTTTTTTATACAAAAAAATAAGAATTAAGAAAAACTAGTTTGGGTTGCTTTAAAAAAAAAATCCATTGCAACTTAGTACACATTGAATGCATGCAATTATCTCATACTGGCTTATCTGGTTGTGTTATTCCAAATATACCAAAAGATAAACAAGACCGATTTGTTCTCTAGGGATGCACAGGTACAACTTCCATCCACTTTGATGGAAGCTCAGGAAACCCTAGTGATAGCATGCAATCCCATATTTTTAGCAATCTGAATCCATTATTGACGGAATGATATTTATACAGTTACGTATGCTCAAGATACCACTACTAGTCATTAATAAAACAGAAAACACCATAACTTACTGCTTTACCAAACAGACATACCTGTCTTTCATTAACTGATACAGATTTTCCTTCATATATTCAAACACAAAATAAAGGTAGTCATTTTCTCGGATAACTTCTTTCAGTTTTATTACATTGGCATGATTCAGTTTCTTCAAAGACTGCAATACAGCAAATATATCATCAGAATATGACAGTGGCTTTGGTTCTTTAACAGAACTAAAATGGAGCTATTCCTAAAAGAGAATTTATACATTTTTATGTATAGCTCAATTTGCTAAATGCAATGCATGTACTTTCTGTGTTTTTTCTCTATGCCTTATTGCACCTCTTTATTTCAGTGTCATTTATAAGAAAATAAATATTTAGGATCAAAATCAGTGTTCATTGTGTCTAGGAAACTAAATATTTTACACACACACACACACACACACACACACACACACAAAATACATGCATGAATCCAGTGATTCACAGCTAGACCCTCAATTATTCAGTTTGCATATATAAAGTCAACTCCAATCACCAGAAAACTCTATAGAAAAAGGAGTCAGAATGTAGGGTCATTTTGACCTGAGGGTGAAAATGCTGCATGGAAACACTATATTGAAGTCACTGTTAAATTAATGACCATAATTCAGATCCATTTGTCTGAGGGAGATGCAAATAACTTGCTTGTAAATATGAAATGTATGAAAATAGTGACCCCCATCTTGTAGGCTGTGACATTTATATGGCATAGAAATTTTTAGTTTTGCCACTAATCAGTTCACTATGCTTTTTCATAAAGTATTTAATTTAATAATATCAATACTATACTACAAGATATGAACCCTGAGAAAACTATTATGCAATATGCTATTGTACTGAAGACTAACTAAATGGAATACTTAAGCTAGAAGGTAAAGGTGCAATATTCAGTGGTAGTAAATTAAAATAAGACAGTAAACACTGTATTTAGTTGCATACCGCAGGTATCTTCCCCCAAAAATTAGCCATCCAAAATTGGGGTGTATGTCTTAAGTGAAGAAGTAGATTTCCATGCCAGAATGAAGACAAGGGATATCGAAATGGCTGCCAGGGGCTGTGCTCAGGGCCAGCCTATCCATGCCCATGAAACCTGTAGATGCAAGGGGCCATGCAGCCAGCATCCTCGGACAGTATGGGGTAGTGTGGCCACGCCAGAAGATAGGTTGCAGATACAAGCGGACCTGGACAGGCTAGGGAGTTGGACAGACCAGAACCAGATGAAGTTTAACACTTCCAAGTGTAAGGTGCTCCACCTGGGGCCAAATAACCCTTAACATACATACAGACTCAGAGGTGACAGCCTGACTTGCACCATGGCTAAAAGGGACCTAGGGGTAATGACTGACCACCGCATGAATATGAGCCGTCAGTGCCAGGAGGTAGCCAGTACAGCAAACACACTAGCATGCATCAACTAATGCATCTCATGTAAAACTAAGGAAGTGATACGCCCGCTGTACTCAGCACTGGTGAAACCACAGTTGGAGTAGTGTGTCCAGTTCTGGATGCTGCACTTCAATAAGGACGTGGAAAAACTTGAGAGGGTCCAGAAGAGAGCTACCCATATGACCAGGGACTTGCAAGGCAAGCCATACAAGGTAAGGCTGAGGGACCTGGGCCTCTTTAGCCTAAAGAAGAGAAGGTTGAGAGGGGACTTGATAGCAGCTTACTGCTATATCAGAGGAGTGCATCAGGAGCTCAGTGAACAACTGTTCACTAGGGCACCCCTGGGGAAGCCCAGGACCAACGGATACAAACTCCTAGAAGGCCGCTTCAGGCTTAATACCAGGAAAAACTCCTTCACAGCCAGGATGTCTAGACTGTGGAATAAACTCCCTCCAGAGGTGGTGCAGTCACCTACCCTGGAGATGTTCAAGAGGAGACTGGACAGTCACCTTGCTGGGGTCACCTAACCCCCGTTGTCTTCCTGCCTAGAGTAGCCGGGATGGACCCAATGATCTGCAAGGTCCCTTCCAGCCCCTAACAATCTATGAATCCTCCCCAGCAGGGAAGTGAAAGCCACAGTTTTAAACTCTGCACCCATTTTTGGCGCCAAGTTTAAAATTGCAGCTTTCACATTTGCTTCCTTGGCAGCTGGAAGCAGGGACCCTCCTCCACTGATGGGGCTGGGGGAAAGGGGACAGAGCTGGGGTCTTGCCTGAAGAGCCACACTGCACCTGCAGGGGAGGGGGCTGAGCTGGGCTGCAAGAACTCTGCCTTACCTGCTCCCTGCCGGGCCCCAGCTCAGCCCTCTCCTCTGCATCTGCAGGACTGCTAGGGACATGAGTTGTTAGAGGGCTGGGGGGAGTGAGACTGAGCTGCAGGGGGTGTGTGTGTGTGTGAGAGAGAGAGAGATATCTTTTATTAGACGAACTAAATAGTTAGAAACATTTTTCTTAGCAAGCTTTGGAGCTTAAAAGCCCTTGGTCAGGCTGGGGAAGCACCGGCAGTTGGTGCGCACTCTTCCTGGATGCAACAAATAGTAAAGAGGCCAGAGGCTGGGCTGCAGCAAGAAGGGCAGTCAGTGAAGATGTGAATGGAGGAGCCAGTGAGTGACAGACAGGCTGGGAGAGGAGGGAAAGGGGAATGAATGTAGCAGGGAAAAGTGGACAGGTACCTGGGGAGTCAAATGTCAGGCAGCTTAAGAGTGCATCATAAATCCAATGTCTGTGTTTAGTCCAGGGATGTATTTACTAGCTGTGTCTTTGAGAATTGTGCTGAGTTGCTGTTTGGTATGTAGATTAGGTACAATTCCTTCCCTGGAGGTGTCAGATGGGAGGCAGGCAGGCAAAAAAAAAAAAAAAATCTTTCTTGTTGTTCTGAAATGAAGCTTAAAATCCAAAAATCGGCTAAAATTCAGCGTCTTCCATGTTTCAGGGATGTACTTGGTAGCCATGTTGGTCTAAGACAAGAAAAAATACAAAAATGTAGAACTCTTAGTTCCAAAATGATACCTTTTATTAAACCAACCGAGAAATCACAAGAAAAAGCTGGACCCAGAGGGACAGCTTTCCATCTCCAGCTCCCTCGGTGCAAAAATGAAGTTTATTTCCTACCTAGGGGGACTTTTTACCATCTATACTTTTCTCAGAGCCTGATGAAGTGCCTGTGAACCTGAAATCTTGCAGAAAAGGACAATTTTCTTGTGATTTCTTAGTTGGTCTAATATAAGGTATCATTTTGGAACCAGGAGTTCTACATTTTTGTATTTCTTCTATGTTTAATCCATGATTTTTTGTATCCAGGAGGCTGATGAAGTTTACAGGCTTTTCTGTGAAATGTGTTTTGTGAACTCCCTTTGAGGATTAATATTGAGAGATTGGAAAAAGGGGTTTTCTTGTGAGAAATGTGCCCCACCGGTAATTGGGTATCCTGGTCTTTAATAGATTTCTGGTGTGTGTTCATTCTGGTGTGCAGTTGTTGTTTGGTCTCTCCTACATAATTTTCCATCAGGGCATCCAGGAATGCTGATGGCTCTGTTGTGGGGTGTAGTAATTGTGGGGGTGGTGGAGATATGTTGGCAGGTTTTGCATTTCTTTTCATGGCCTGGCCTGGAGCCATTTGGTGTGTTTTGCACCATAGGAAGTATGCTTCTGGTGATGAGGTTAGCGAGGTTCAGTGCTTGTGTGAAGGCTACAATGGGTGGATCTGGGAAGATCTCTTTAAGAATTGGGTCTCCTTCTAGTATGGGTTGCAATTGGTTGAGGATTTTCCATATAGGTTCAAGGGAGGGGTGATATTGTCATAACCATCAGTGTGTGATTCATGGGGGTTTTCCTTCTGTACTGCAGCAATTCTTCATGTGGCATCGGAATGACTCCTCCAAATGTGCATCTCTCTCTCTGGAGTAGTGTCCTTGTTGTGTGAAAGCCTTTTTAAGAGTTGTGAGGTAGCAATCCTGGGTATTCTCCTCAGTGCCAATTTGGTGGTATCTGAAGGCTTGGCTGTATATCACAAGTTTCTTGGTGTGTTTAGGGCAATTGCTGGTTCTGCACAGATATGTATGGTGGTCTGTATTTTACCATTCTGGATGCTGATCATCATGTCTAAAAAGGAGATGTTGGTGCTGGAGTACAAGAGATAGTTGGATGGAGGGATGATGATTGCTGAATTTCTGATAGAACTCAATCAGAGATTGCAGGTTTTCAGTCCAAATGGTGAAGATGTCATTGATATATCTTAACTATAGCAAGGGTTTGATGGTTCAGTCTTTGAGGAATTCTTCTTCCATGTGGGTCATAAATAGGTTGGCATACTGTGGGGCCATTTTGGTGCCCATAGCTGAGCCCATGGTCTGGAGAAAGTGTTGGTTATTAAAAGTGAAATTGTTGTGTGTGAGGATGAAGTATATAATTTCAGTAATATCTTTGGGTCTGTACTCAGAGTCATCATCTTGCTCTTGTAGGTATGTAAGGCAGGCTTGGATGCCATCCTGGTATGGGATGTTGGTATATAAGCTGGTATCATCTATAGTGGCTAGGAAGGTGGTCTATGTTTTTAAGTTTTCACACAAAGTCTGTAGTCTCTTGGACAAAACCTGGTCTTTCGGTAACAAGAGGTTTAAGGATTGATTCCACGAAACCCACTGACTCTCATCCACTGACTCCTCAATTTACATTTTCACTGACTGGCTTGAATGCAGAAAAGCCTTTGGCTTCTATACTATCCATTACATTCAGAAAGAGCACACACCAACTGCAGATACCTCCTCAGCCTGACAAAGGGTTTTTAAAACTCAAAAACATGATAGAAAAGATGTTTCCAATAACTTACAGGGGTGTAGGTTGTAGCTGTGTTGGTCTAAGGACAACTGCTTAGGTGGTCTAATAAAAGATATCAGATTTACCCAAAGAACCTCGTCTGCCATGGGTATGTGTACACGGGGGCAAGGAGCAAGTAGAAGTGGCAGGCAAGTGCCTCCTAGCCTGGCTGGGTCTACCCAGCCTCCCCTGCCAGCACTAGGAGGGGAAGGGGAGGAGGGGCCCTTCTCCCCACCCCCTGAAGCCCAGTTCCACCACGGCTGTGACTGCTGCCACAAAGGTCCCACAGTCACAGGGAGTGGGGCAGGGGCAGATACTGCCCAGGAGGGTGGTGAATGCTACCCCACAGGCAGCTTGTCAGGGAGGACATGGGGGGGGGGGGAGCAGCCTCCAGTTTTGTGCTTGCCCAGGGCCCCGATGCACCTTAATTCACCTCTGCACTCGCCACCCCCCACCATTGCTGATGCCTTCTTCACATGAAGCTATACCTTGCAGGGAGCCCCAAAAAACTGAGGGCCAGTAACGGCTGTGTTGGTGTCTATGCTGCAAATAGGCAGGACAGAGTCCGCTCTGTAGCATCACTGCTGTCCCCTGCTGCTCAGCCAAAACCTGATGCCAACGTGGCAGCAACTGCGACAGGGCAAAACTTCTAGCTCTTGGCTGAGCAGCCAGGGGAAGGCAATGACACTGAAGTATGGACATTGTCCCTGATCCATGTAGGGTGGCCACTGATCCTGTTTTATACCCAACTTTCCCACTTTTAACCCTTTTGTCTCCTGTCCATTTCTGAATGAGGAACAGATTGCAGTCTTGTTTTTCACTTCACTGGTGGAAATACATGCCAATCATTTGTCCTGGCAATTCTATTGGCTATACCTAGAGAAGGGAAGTTACACAGCCAGGAGAAGCAGGGTTCCAGGCTGGCCAAGGAGGAAGGGAGGTGGCATTTTTGTGGTGGTTCCACCCCTCACTGCTGACTGGCAAAGGAGGCAGCAGCTTCACCCCTCACCACTGATTGGCTATGGGGCTGGTTGTCCTGCCCCTCAAAGGGATGTCCTGTATTCTGGAGATGCCTCAATGACTACCCTAGCTCCATGTGGCCAGCATTCACCCATGACTCTAGGAAGTCTTTGTTTCTTCATTCTGTTTTGCCAAAATAAGGGGCATCTTATTTAGGAGACTGCGGTATGCAAAAAAAAAATATGGGATTATAAAGAAATATACTTTAGTAGTACAACACAAGCTGAAATAATCTGTTTATACTGTTCATCTAAAAAAATTGTGCACAGTTTAATGAAGCATCTTGCAAATATGTAGTAATAAAAACCATCTTCATCTCTTAAAAGCTAGTTAAGTGGCAAACAGCAGAATAAACGACATTTAAAACCTCTCAGTCTAAGCAGCTGATAATGTACTTCCACATTATTTTACATAAACAAAAATAGTAAAGTAATAATTAGACTTCATTTCAAATGAAAAGGAGCAAGGAAATTACAAACAATGATTGTCAAGTTTCTCCCTTAAGAAACATAGCAGGGCTGGAAGGAAGAAGGTGGAAAAAATGGTGCCAGAAAGCAAAAAGCTACAAACAAATACTCTGTCCACAGAAATGCAATGAATTTGCTCTGCTTTAACATATTTTTGCCTAAGCATTTTCCTGAACACAGATGCTTTCTTAGAGGCTAACGTTTTTTTTTTTTTAAGCGATGCTGCTGCCTTCTATTAAAACTGTGGATGCTCAAGACCTCTGAAGGCTAAGCAGTTCTGGTGGGTGTCTAAATCTTTACACCTAGAAAACGAGATGCTTAATTGTAGAGACAACTTCTGGAAATATGAACCTAAGTTTTACACACAGAACCTCTACCTTGCATTTGAATTAGGAGTTATGGGTGAAGTTTTTGAATGTTCAAAAAGCAAAGAAAAAGGCAGGATTATGCCCTCAGCATATACCCTTTATCGTACTAGTGGAACAAAATAAGTGCACTTAATAGCAAATAAACAAATATGCTCTGGTGGCTATTAAGATTCCTCATTTATCATCAGAAATGAAGGGTTTAATCACAGCATCCAATTGTTGTCTCTTTCTGTGAGTGGCAAGGGGGTAGCAGAGAACTTCATCAATACTTGGAGAGCTGGCAGAGCATGGTGACTACAGTACCCTGACATTTAGATTTCCACTATGGGTAGCCCCTGGACTAGGGCAACTAGGTGAGTCCTTTAGGGCCTCTCCATTCCTTCCACCTCTTGAAGGCCCATAGTATTCTTATCAAAATGGTATTTTCTGAACTTTACCTTGACTTCTCTCAGATTCATACATTCATCCCAAGAATAGAATTTCCTTTTCATTCTATAATAAAAAGAAAATATAGTGTAAGATCTGAGATATGCCAATTTCCAGTGGTTTAGCAGTCAGGTTTCATCTTCAATTTAAGTGTTTAAAAAATATGTTAGCATGCATCAACACTGGTCTTGAGTTAAAATGTATTACCCTTTTGAAGGTATAATAGATGATGATTAGCCTCTACAAACGGACTTTTAGAAGAGTTGTTACCCATGCAGATCAGAATGTTCCTGAACATATCAGGAAATCTATGCAATCTGAACTGTGACCTTACTAATATGGGCAGCAATATGATTTATTTAGAATCACTGACTACAAATAACCATGCTACAGTGAACTGTGTGGCAAGGAACAGGCAGGAATATATTACTTACAGTAATCTACTAGAGCATCTAATGAGGCATGAAATGTATCTGTTCTACCATTTCTAAGTTGCAATTAATAATTGAGAAAAAAAAAAATCATGAGTCAGACTTCATTTATCTGCAACAAATTTAACACCTTAAGAGAAAAAGAGACCAATTCATTGTTGGTCAGATCAAGGTAGTTTCTTCTTAAATAGTCATGGGGAAAAGCAGCTGCAGCAGTCAGGCTAGGCACAAGCCCTTGAACCTGGTTTGGTGTTCCAAGCCATGGGGAGTTACTCCACAGGTCCGCTGTAGCTGAAATGATGAAGAGGCCATACTGGGGCAGGGGTCCATGGGCATACTCATTGTTTTAGTACATTCCTTCACCAGTCACAAACCTTTCTGACTGAACAATTTGTTTTTGGCCCCGAGTTCCACAATGGATCAGCTATCAAAAAAGCTATTACCAACTCTTGCAGGTTGCACTCTTGAAGCTAACTTGAATAACTGTGAGAAAGTGGTCCTTTGAAAGGGAAGGGGCATTTAAAATTTAAATATTTAAAATCAATTTCTCAAGTTCTGAACCTAGTAAAGAAAAACATATCGTGCCCATCTTTAAACTGCTGATATTACTACTACAGCTAATTATAACTCCTAAGGAATTCATAGCATTATTATAACTAACATAATTGCATGCAGTGTAACATAACTGCAAGTACTGCAACAGAAATTTTTCCTGAGTTATAAACTGCAAATTCACTTCTACTTTGTGACTTCCATCAGGCTTATAATGTTATTGCATTCTCCTCATGTTATTTCAGAAATATGTGTAGAAATGACTGAACAAAATGAGTGTGTGATTTAAAAAAAAAAAAAAAAAAAAAAAAAAAAATATCAAGGACTATAAACTTTGGCTTGTGTAAACCAATGCTGTTCAGCAATGACTGAGAAACTGAGAACCTGGCCCAAGATCATCCAATTAGCATCTAGCAAAACTGCAGCTTCTGTCTTTTATGGAAGGCTAGGAACAGATGTCACATTTGTCCCAGGAGATTCCATTTTCTCCCATAATAAATTATGATAGTTTAGATGTCTTTTGCCACCATCCCAAAACTGACCCCAAAAAGGTTTGTGGGATAAGATCTGCTAATATTTTGTCCTGGGACACTGCAAAGTTCCCACCTATTAATTGCTTTGCATGGCTGCTTGCCAAACATTTCTTGCCCACCACCCACCCAAAATCAGTACTGAAGCCCGTATGTATCCATCCATCCACCCATATGGCCAACCATGGAGACACCAAACCACTAGGAATGTTCATCTATCGGAGACACCCTCAAATCCACCATCACCTACAAAGTCAGACAACCATCCATCCTTTCTCTACAATTGCTCCTCATCCCACATCATGAGCAAGCACAGTACCAACCAGGCCAGGTAGGAAGTAGTCAATCTCATCACCATTTGGAAGAGGTCAAGAATTAGTGGAGGCTCCAATAAAGCCAGCAAAAACCAGGCAGTCTTTGAACAGACTGCTGTGGAAACACTGACCTGGGGACATGACTATGACTAGACTCAAGGCTGCTCTGTATGCAAGGTACTGGAGCAGCAGTTTGCAAGGACACGAAACACAAACCATGTGTCAGCAGACACAGGATTACATGCATCTTCTCTGTAGAACTGCCTCAGGTCTTCACAATATCACAAAAAGCGATATTACTCACATAACCAATGTATCAGAGGACTCTGATGCCACTGTGTTTCAGGACATGCTGCCTTAAAGATCACCGCAGCCACAACCCATTAGAGGAAACAGATCGAGGACTCCCCAGCTGTCCTGCTAAAAGGCACAGACATGGAAATGGACATTGACTCGGACAGAAAGTGTCCAGAGTTCTGTGGTCACCTGCAGTCAATAGCATTCCAGTCATCCCTACTTGCCCACATGAGATCCCTCTTTGTTGGTCCCCTCCCAACAGGGATCCAGCATACAGGGATCCCTAATGAAAGGACCCAGGCCACTTCTAGGGATGGCAAGTGGTAGCTCAGTACAAGTGGGGAGGAGGGCAAAGGCAGGGAATATGGTGGGGTGTGTGAGGAGCTGGGGCACCCCCTGTGAAACTTCAGTGCCTTGCTTGGGGACTGCCCCAGCACTTCCCTCCCCAATGTCACTACGGTATTACTTTATGGATTTGTGCTGGAACCACATGGTGTCACCTGGGGAACTGCCTCACTCACTTTATCCTCTCCCTCCCTCCTCCCCCATGTGAGTACAGTGTGCTAGCAGGTTCCACTTCAGCAAAGTTGCATAATTAAAGTCTCACTGCAGTATAACTGGATGATCAAACCCCCACATTTGTGTTGTAGAGGTGACTCAGTAACACATCACTTATCAGTGTGGGTCCTCCTCAGTTTGGCAGTGATTGATGCTGGTCAAGATAATGGCTCACTTACGGACTCAACCAGTTCCTCACTTAACAGTACAACAGAGACCCTCCCTGCTGCACCTGGCTGCACACCCAAAACCTGAGATAAGGCACTGCTCCTCGCTTCAAATCCAGAACTGAATTGGAGACAATTCAATAATTTCTAATGGCTAGCTAGCTTTTAAGAGCTTAGTCACTGCTACTGCAGAAACCTAGAGTGCACCACTTGACCAGAGGCTTGTCTGGGGTTGCAAATTTCCAAGTTGCAATGGCAACATGCTTTCCTACTGATAAGAGCACCCTCATCTCCAGTCTGATACTGGAGGCAGGGGGGACAAGCTTAGCACAGATTTCCATGAAGGTACCCCAAAACATGCGGAAGTTCATACACCACTGCTTGTCATCCCAGGTACTTGTAATAATCCATTCCTACCAGTTGCTGCTCATCTCCCTGGCCTATAAATGCAGCTCCACTGTTTGAAGGTGCTCCCACATCTGCCTGGATGCATCATACTAACCTGTGGTCAATACATTTCTGGGTCAGCAGCTGCCACCTCAAAGTATGAGCTGGATGTAACCACGTACCTCCTGCTGGTTGGCAGTGAGCAAATGCATGAACTTTGCCTTCCCAAGCTGTCTTTCTTCACTCTTTGTGCAAATGGCAGTAGCCAAGTCAGCCATCAGAGCACTCCAACCGTGCCTTTTCCATGCAGTCTCAAGGGCAAGCTCACAACGCTGGGATGGCCTGGTCTGCAGGGTGAGGACCACATAAGGATCCATTCTGCAGACTGGTTGATAGTAGCATGGTGATGGTGGTAGCTGTGGGTCACAGTGAGCAGACAGTCCAGGGCATCAGTTGCTCAATGAATGCCACCACAGTCCCTCCCACAACAATTACACCACCCACTGCCACTGGGTAAACACCCAATGGGCACTCTGAGTGGGGCTTGCGAGTCCCCAGGAAGCTATGAACACTTCATTAGCTCAAGGCATGTTGGAATATGTGCTCTCACCAGCTACCTGCTGCCAGAAAAGCAACAGTACATTCAGACCCTCACTGAACTCCAGCTGAAAGGGTTCTGGTATGTACGTGCCAATCCTGCACCTTTTCTGTTCTGGGAGATGCACAAATAAAACTGGTCCTGGGACAAACGAGACATCTGTTCGTACCATAAGATATATATGTTTACTTGTAATCTTTTTTTTTTTTTTTAAACTTTTTCCTTGTATCCATAAAGCACAAGACAACTTACTCTTTAAACATGTGAAACTGTGTTTACTCAATCACACATACCTTTTGATAGCCACAAGCTCGCCTGACTCATTGCTCTTCCCCATCAGTACACTGCCATAGGTACCATCACCAAGTTGTTTCAAAGTTGTGTACCGGTTCATTTTGTAAGACCAAGATAGTTGGAAGACTTGAAAACTTTTAATTTTGCCTCTTTTTATAAAGAACTTCTACACTCCTTATATGTTTTAAAATGATTGTATGTTTTTTTTCACAATGCTGTAGTTATTCAATGATGAGAAACCACCCACTGGCATAAGACACTCAGTTGTCTTCCTTGGGTTTACAGCCAGCTTAGGATTCAGCAGCAAGGTACGGAATACTGCAGCCATTCTTACAAGCATCCTTAAAAAATAAAATAAACATGGATACGTTAAAAGTATTCGTAACTCTAATCCACTAGATGAATTGACTAATAATAAGAATAAATTGCCTTTATAGTGATGTTTTCTCTGTATAATAAAACTTGCCAAAAAAAATAGTTTCTTTATAATGCTGTCATGAGGTAGAAGAAACAGATCTAATTTTATTCCATCTACAAGTGTTAAGTATCATACTACACCTAAATGATTTTTTTCCTGTAACTGGGAGCATACCCTCCATATCACTAAAAAAAGAGTATTACCATGAATCCAACATACTGAAAGTAGCTGCTGTCCACTAATGAGAAGGTTTATTCAGCCCTGCAACTGGCTACCACATATACAACTGTCAGCAGGTTGTGCCTGCTTGAGCTGGCAGTCTCCTGACAGAAGCAGTAATGTATGCCTTACCGTTCACCATTGCCTCTGCCTTTGGTGAGGAATCCTGATTGTCAGGATGCCAAAAGCAAGCAGATGTGAATTTTTTTGGCTCTTGTACATCAACCAGTTTGGCCACAAAGGGAAGTCTCTTTACACACTGCTGAAAAGCAGCCACCTGCATGTTGAAATGAAGTACACTAATTGTTTAATAGTGAACAGGAATGATACACAGTAGATTTAGGTCAGGAGGTAACATGATCTTAGCCAATTAAAAGTACAGCAAGAATTTTAAGTAGGCAAAAACACTAATGATCCCAGTCTCCCATCTGTTGTCTTATAACAGAGTCTTAAACTCCAATCCTGAGGACACTTAAAAATATTCTTAGCCTTACTACCATAAATAATCACATTGATTTCAATGGTACTGCTCACAGTGGTACAGTTAAACAGATACATAAGGTTTACAAAACCAGGAAATGTACTAATAAGGCAGGTCTTATTACTGAGCTTATTTATTCTTTTTTTAAAAGCTGAAATTAAATAAATTAAGGTATTCTACTTTTATATTAACGAACAGCATCACAAAACATACTGACTGCATTTTTTATTATGTTTATGTACAATATAATAAAAGGAATGGATTAATTATAGCAAGAATTGAGTGTTCAAATCCTTTAAACAACTTTGAAAATCTTATAAAAAATTACATAAACTGTTAAAAATCAAGGCTTAAAAGGTTAATTGAGTATGATCTGTACTAAAGATAGGCCTAAATACACCTCAGCTTTATGAATCTTCCTCTGTGCATCTGGATGCATTTATATGAGAAGTGTACTGTGGAGCTAATTAGTTTTGCAGTATATGCCTCGGTGTCTACATGTGGCCATATTAGGCCACAGGAAACTAATAAACTCGACAGCAATGCACATGTAGATGCTGACATGGCTGGCTGGGGCACATGGGTTCTTCAGTGCAAGTACCGCCTGTCAGCTAACCTAGTACTGAAGCACCCTTGTGCCCCAGCCAGCCAAATATCAATAGTAAACAAACTGAAAAAAGAGGACACTTCCTTTTCCAATGTCTTATTTCTGAACCCATATACACATAACTGCATTTCCTTGTTTTAAGGCAAAAACCAAAATGGCATTATTTTAATACCTTGCTTGTCCTATCCCCAATACACATAGTTTAGTTAAGAGAAGACCCTGCGTGATGTTCAATGCCCGCTCACCATCACTGACATGGGGTTAAGATAAAGCCACTCAGCACTTCAAAACTATCAAGCCCCCCATACAAAATGTCACATTTATTGGAAGTAATAATAATCCAGAAATTCTTTAGATCATAATAAAAATGCTGTACAGATTTACATTCCACAACAGACACTGACAGATAACAATTTAGGTGTCAAATCACATGTGCCCAGCCAGCTGTGCAGCTTTTTTCTATAAGCTGTGTACTGGCCTCACCCATCTTCAGGAGGAATACCTGGCTACCAATGGTACAATTATTCTTGCCACGCTGAATGTTTACTACACAAAGACAAACAAAAATAATGCATGGAGTTCAAATGTGCTAAACCAGCACACCGATTTCTTTCCCCTCTGTAAAAATCTCTCTATAAATTTAGGGTCCATCTTCACCACAAGTTTGGAGAACCAAAGCAATGCCCACAAAGTCCTCCGCAGATCCCTGAGCAAGATCACAGCCATACAATCTTCCGTACACACGTATTTCCAGAATGTTATGCAGATCCCCCACCACATGCTGGACCAACTATTGTAAATACTCTGACAAAGGGAGAAATCCTATTGCGAGTGACAGGCTGTTCCTTATTCTAAGTGACATACCGCCAGTAATCTCTTTACATAGGATTAAGGAAGGATTAAACTAAAGGACAAATAGAAGACATTGCAATTGCTCAAATCAGCCTGAAAGCTTGTAAATATTTACAGAATTTAAATAACCTGTAAACTTTCCAAGCATATTTTCACATGCATACAGCATCACAAACTACACGTGCGTATTTTATTCGAGCAACAGTAATGGTCACTACAGATTTTAAAAATACCCATCAGTAACTTTTAAAGAACAAAACAAATAGCAGCAAATCATGAAAAGATGCGTCAGATCTAATCCTGCCAACCTTAC
The DNA here is from genome assembly GCF_001723895.1 of Crocodylus porosus. NCBI lineage: Eukaryota > Metazoa > Chordata > Crocodylia > Crocodylidae > Crocodylus > Crocodylus porosus. The sequence continues at coordinate 152,684,966 of NW_017728886.1, forward strand.
TCAGCCACATGAGTGTGAATAAGGGGTTAGTGAACTGACCCATACCAAACATTCACATTTGGTTGCATTTTATTATAAAGCAATTATTATTATTTGAAATAAAAGTTCAATAGCCTTTTTAAAACTTCTGTGTTGGCAATACTCCAGACAGTGCTAGAGCTCCCAAGAAACAGGGCTTCCAGTCTGCACAAATCAGATTTTTTTTTAAAAAGTCATTTTTGGGGGAGGTAAAGCAGGGGGGTGGTTTCCAGCACAAGGGAAGCAACCCAGGCCCTGCAGCCGCTGGGGGAAATGAAGTCCCTGCTGCTATCAAGGCTTCCTGAGGGCGATCCCTTGTTGCGGGCCAGAAGCATGGCTGGGACAGAGCCCCACACACTTCCCAAGGCCAGGCGTTCGAAAGGCAAGCCCTGCCAAAGAGCGCACGGGCTCCCAAGGTGCATCTGTCAGCATCCCAAGGGGGCTGCTCGTCCAACACAAGGCAGCACCCTAAGAATCCCTCACCTCTCCTCTGCCCTTTGGGCCACCGAAGCAGTACCGCATGCCTAGCATTCGGTGCATAGCTGTCAGGGATCCAAAAGCGAAGTGCAGACCAGGTTCTTTGGAAAAACCCAGTCTTAAATAGCTGCACTAGGAAAAGAGATCAGATTTCCCCAAAGAGCCCGGTCTGTCTGAGTCCTCAGTCCCACACGGCTACCACCTCCACCCCCGAAAGCAAGTGAACGGCTTCCCGGGCAGCTCTTCTCTAGCAACCAGCCTGGCCACCGAGGGAAGCCGGGTTACGCATTGGAAAGCTGAGGAGCAGCCCCCAGCCCACCTGCTAGCTTGAGTAGCTGCAGGGGGCCCGGACCTCTCCCCCGCGCCCGCAGCCCACCCCACACTCACTGCCGCGCTCCAAGCCTGTGCGGGCGACGCCGCCCGGGCCGCCGCCGCCAGCCCCGCTCTCTACCGGAGCATCCCAACTGCCCAGCCCAGCTGCCGTAGCGTCTCTTAGGCGACGACGCTGGGAGGGGGCGGAGCCACTCAGAAGACAGACGGACACGCCTCCTCCGACTCCTCACCAATGAGAGGGGGGGTTCGCCGGACCACGTGACTTGGCCGGCGCCGCGTGCCAAGGGTGAGCGCGAAGCAGTTACTGCGTCAGGGCGGAGATAGCGGTGGGCATGCGCGGGAGGGGGCGGAAGTGGCGTGTGCAGACTGGCTGTTAAGCGGTGGGAGTGGGGTGGGGTGGTGTTGCACGGTGGACGATCGTTATTGTATTTGTACTCTCTTTTCAGTCCTGGCACGACGTACCATCACTAGTAGTAAAGCATTCAAAATGTGCATTATGTTTGAGGGAGCTCATCGATTCAGGCTCTGCAAAGCCCCCAAGTCATGCTCAGGGAGTCTTAACTGACTTTTGGGCTTACTGCCAGCGCTTTTTCATGACAGCATATTTCAACAATGAAGACGTGCTTCACTTTGACTGCCTGGTTCTCACTCACAGTCTTACAGTGAGCAATATAAAGTCAATAAGAAGGATGTTTATTTGCATCTTTTTCACAGTGAAGTATTGTTTTTTCAGGCAATGTGATCATTTTGAGCTTCCCACATGATAATTTCAGATTTAAGACCTGGCAATGCTGGGTTTGACAAGGAAGGGCCAGAGTGGGGCCAAGCAGCACCCTTGGGAGCTCAGTGGAGTGCAGGGAGGCTGCCAGGAGCTTCCTCTGCAGGGGGCTCTGGAGGGTCGGGTGGAGGCAGGTTAAACACCATGGTGTTCCAGGGTGCTGAAGTCAAGTGCAGGTTGACTCCTCTCCTGGTCCTCCGTGTGCGACCTGGTCTTTTGGCTTAGGTCAAGCAAGATGGGGCATCTGAACCCCAAGCCCTCTGGGCCTGCAGCATGCACATAGGATGCCTGCCTGGACTTGGGGAATAGACAAAGCCCCAGACCAATGGGTCTGGGAGAAAGGATGCTTGCCGCAGGGCAAAGCCATGCAGTCTTGACAACTGAGCTCTGCTCAGTCAGATTTCAGAACCCGATTTGGATTTTGCCCAATTACATTTGGAAATGACTTGGCCTTGAACGCGATAAAGAAAAAAAAAATGTGTAGCTAAGGACTTGCTGATGCACCAGCTTCTGTCTGGGAAGCTTGCCAAACACCAACCTCACCTTGCCTACACTTTGGACCCCTGCCTCACTTTACACGTGTTGCACACTTTCCTGGTGAATCATGCACAATAAATTTAAAGCGGTTACATCTGCAAAGTAATGCTCATGCAATTAATTGGTGAATCATGTGACACATAGATGAGCCACGCTTGCAGAGTAATTATCGCATGATAAAAAGGCCTATCCAGCTGTAAAATGAGCCCACCAGCCATTTTATGATACAGGGTGGGCACCAGCAGCAGATTGCCAACCGGGGGCAGGGTTCCCCAGCAGCCAATGGCTGCCAGTGGCAGCAAACCTGAAAGTGCCACTGGTGCTTCTCTCGGCACCCCCACAATCTCAGGGAGGCACCTGATGTTACCCCCCACCCCCCAGCAGCAAGGGCCAATCTCAGGGGCACATATGCCTCACCCCCATGCTCTCCCTGCATGTCGCCTATGCTGAACCAGCTATAAAGTTAGTGCTTGAAAATATGTAACAACTCTATACCTTGTTTCTATCCAGCTTTAATTAGAACATGTCACAGGGTCCTCAGATTCACCAAGGATTCCTGTTGGAAACCTCAAAGTCTTAGCACCTAGTGCGTATAAGCTCTATAGAGGCAAGCTGAGTGGGGAGTGTTTAGTATCAGGCCTCCATGTGTCTGGTTTTCCTCAGGCTCCTGAGTAGTTTATATAGTTGGGTACACCTGTTTTTAAATTGCAGCTGGTACCGTGGCTACAGGTTGCCAGGACTCTTGTTGATGAAGCTGCTAGTTTGTGATACAGCTGAGTGCAGCACATGCCAAGGAAAACACACCCCTCCTCTTGAGAGATTTTACATCTACTATTTACTTGTACTGCACCTGTCAACAGCCCAAGACTTCTCTGTGTGTAGAGTACTGAACAAATGACAGTTGTTTGTTTTGCTGGACTTAATCAGTGTTAAATTGAAAATACAGGGTTGCTTTTGGCATAGAGAAAAAAAATAGAATCCAACAGGTACCCGCAGTACTCAGTGTTTGACAGTATTGGGCCCATCATGTTCATAATTGCTCACACCAGTGCTGTCATTAACATTGAGACCACCAATATAATCAAGTCAAACAGGATTTGCACCTGAATTTTTAAGATGAGACACTGGTAGAAGCAAACAATTTCCTTGATAATTTAGAAGGTAAAGTCAATACTGTCTAGAATTTTCCCTCTGCTTGGTCCAAATAAAAAGTAAGAGGTGAACCATTCAAATCCAAATGTCCCCCAAAACAAAAGTATTTTCTGAGCTGTCTCTGTTTGTTTGGTATTAGTGATGCAATAATAAACATGAGCTCCACAAATAGAAAAGGTTCCCTTGGTCCACTTCACACTGCCAGTTGGCCCTAATTAACCACTATCAAAGATGTTTGTTAATAAGATGAATCAATATTTATGTCTGACTCAGGAATAGCATCACCACTACTAAGTTCTATATACACTGGTATGAGTTAACCCTCCAAACACAGCTAAAATAGGTATTATCATCTCAGTTTTACAGGCAGAACAGTTTAGGTTCAAATTGCATGTCTGGTGGGACTCCACTGAACTGCAACATGGATGACTTTGCTGTACTCAGTTTCCCAAGGTGTCTGAAGGAGACTGTTTTTGATCAGCAAGATAGCTCAGGAATGTCTGAATCCTTGTTGTGGGCTGAGAGCACCAGGTTACCTCGTTCTGTTTTTTATGTAGAGTAATATTTATGCAAATACTACAGAACTATGCAAATAATCCCTCCAAAATCAATTGGATGATTCACATGAATAAGTTCTAAATTACATTTTTTGTTCTATCCTGGCCTCAATTTTTAGATGCTTGTTAATGACTGCAGCACAAATTAATTATTAGAATATTAACATTTGCTTTGAATCCACTCTGCTGTTATGAGAATACAAAGTCTCATCCTGTGGAAATGAATTTGAATAACAATGGAACTATTCACAGGAGTAAAGTCCTTCACATACAGAAGGACTGAGGGCAAATGTAAAAGGCCTAAGACCATACCATAATGTTTTTAAAGGGTTGTAACTGACACTGCCAAAAGTCCAATGCTTGTTCTTTTATTAAATTCCAGGGTGTTGCAATATATGGATTTAACCACCGGGAGGTGTAGGCTTCCATGTATGTCAGCCTGTTAGACACGAAGCATCACAGACTTAACATAAGCAACGGCTTCACGGTCCATTATAATCTTCCTGATACCAGCTAACCCCTGTACATCACAGATCATAATGACCCTATTTTACAAGACTGTATTCCATCTGCTATGTCTGCTTCTGTCTCAGAGGCCTGAAGAAAGGTATTGTGATCCCCAAAAGTCTGCCTATGTCTATAATCAACCATGCAGTTGGTCCAGTAAAAGATATCACCCACAAGAATCCTTGCCTTTCACATTCAGTAATTATGACTTTAAGTAATAAATTTACCCTGCAGATGTTGCAAAGTAGTTGACATTAAACCATTTTTACTGGGGGATAACTAATGATTGATAGCATAAAGGTGTGTTTGAGACTGCCTAGCAACCACAGAAACAAAAACTACAGGACTTCAAAGCTGACCGAATATCAGAGTCTTACTGACTTTGCCTAGATTTTACAGTAAACACCATAAAGCCGTGGTTTTAAGTGTTAAAGTACCACTCCGCACTGCCTTCTGCTGTGTGTTAGCAAGTTACAGTAAAATTTCAAGAAGGTACGAAAGACTTATCTTGAACAATGCCTGTCTGCCCAAGGATTTTGAAACCATGTCTTCTCAAGGGTTTTGACGTGGGTTCGTTAATGCAGGTTACCTTAACACAGGTTATAAATACAACCGCTTTGTCCTTCCTAGAATTTTAGGTTAAGTTAATTAACATAGGTTAGTTTAATACAGGTTAAAATACAACTTTTTTCTGAGTAAGGGTGATAAGGGTGTTGTTACATGTTACCCATAGGCTATACTAAGCGTTGGGGATTGTTGAACAGTGCTAATGTCAGAATGAGTTTAGAGTGACTGCGACCATTAAGGTTTAATGCCATCTGTGACCTGCACAACTGTTGCCACTAGAGGTCTGGCAAGCAGAGGTGTGCCTATGAGCTACATTCTCCTGCTCCTGCTTGGCAGCAAGTGCCCACTAGATTACTTCATCATCACCATTGCTGTCTTTTTCATCATTGTCATTGTCCCGTACTGGGCCTTTGAATGTGCAGTGCACAGTGTAGCAGGTAAAAATGACGCAGTCCTTCTTGAGGAACTATCTGAGCTACAATCTGCCCATAAATTGCCACTTCTGCCTGTTGCCCTTAGCAGTAGTAACAGTGATCCTCCCCTAACCCCAGTTTGCAATGAGGTCCAGCACTTCACCGTGACTCCAGTTTGAGGTCTGCTTGATGGGGCTCAGGGGGAACATCCTTTGGTTCATTCTATGCCTCTGGCTGACAAAGGTAGGTAGGTAATAAGTGGCTTGCACTGCTGGCTGCTTGTGCTGATTACATGAGGTTGTACCCCTGAGTGTAGGAAGGTTGCAGCCCCCAGGGCACAAGGGGAAGTTGGCTTGGTGTCAGTACTACTCCCCTGGGCAGTAGAGTTCCAGGGTTGGAAAGTTTGTCCAAACAAAGCAGGAGGTTAGGAGAGGGGACAGTGTATCCTGGAGGACTGGCATTTGGTGGTTTTATCTCCACAGAGTGGTCACAACTTACTGTAATACAAGCTGGGTAACAGCTCAGATAAAGCTCATCCAAAGTGGTGTAACTTTAGAATGCCTAGTGGGTGCTTAGCACTCATTTTCACATTTTAGTGTGTGGACAATTAAGTATTAAGAGCTTGTAGTACAGCCTAAATTTCTTTAAGTCGCATTGTATGGAATATAACTTTACGGAACTCAGCGTTCCATTGTAGCCATTTCTTTTCAGACTAAACCTTTATTACATGTTTTCTAAAGCATACCGTGAATGAAAGAAGACTCTGTGGAGGGCTCTCTCTCTAATCACCACATCTTGTAAAATGAAATCTGGGTATCTGAAGGTTCTTAGGTCAAACATTTTCTGCCTCAGACTTCCTAAACTACACAGAGTTCCTTCCAGTGAACTGTCGGACGCAGATAGGATTAATTGCAGCTAATAACCTTGCAATATAAAATGTATTTGTCTTGGCTTATTCCCTAAGAAATGTGGTGTTTGTGTGAGAAATAGCCTATGATCATGGAATTAGAGACTGTATCATAATTACAGCTGGGAAAATTTTGCAATGAGTATTTTATTCAACAAAAATGCAGTTGTGGGGATCAACCAACATTATTTGCTTTTTTATCAGATTCATTGATCAGCTTCAGGTAAAAACGATTTTAAAATGAAAAAAAGAAAATTAAAAAAGTAAAAATATTTCTATTTTTCATTTTGAAATGATGTTTCATTTATAAATTTGCTTAAATAAACTTTTTAAAAGGTTAAAAATCCTGAACATGCAGCATTTCAGTTCAGGTTACATATTCCAGTCATTTAAATTGGATTATTTTTGTTTTTTTTTTTACTTGACTGAGAAAATTGAAAAATTTAATTTAGATTTACCAGAATCTTTGTTTTTATTTTCCCAGCTTTGAACAGTTAACCAAAAAAATTTGCAGTTTAAATCATAATGTATTAAATCCAGGGAATAGAGTTAGGGTTGTATTTGTAACCTTTGCTTTGTCAGTACCATGACTTGGAGTATTTAATTATGTAGCCTTAGAGCTTTCTTAGCACATATAACATATGTAGGCTAGGTAGATAATGCTTCATGTCACTCTGGTGCTATGTTATCTGTGTGAGGTGATATCCAGGCTGTAATGTGACTAAGCAGTTGCTAATTGTATCAGTGTGTAAAAGCCCACGTAACACAAAACAAAGCCCAAAATAAAACAACAGAGTTCTGCTGCTCTCTGTTTTTTGGCCACCCTCTCCTAAAACTTTCAGTGTCAGAGACTCAGTAAGATTAACTGAATGACTTCAGCATTGAAAACCCTTTGCATAAAGACTAGATACATGGTAAATACTACTGTATATGCAAGATGAGTTTCTTTCCCTCATTTAAGATCATTTCCCATCATCTTAGATTCAAAAGCAAAGCTGCATGGACAGAGGGCAGCTGCTGTAGCTCCAAATCTGGCCCCAACCTCCTGCAGCTGCTGCCTACCCCCCTGTAGCCTCTTGCCCCTACTGGGCATGGTGTGGAATCTATATGCTACCAGCCCAGCCTGGTAGCAGTGACAGTAGCTCAGGCCTGGGCTCCCCCTCCAGGGCCTGGCCTGGAGTGGCAGCCACTGCTGCAACAGCTGCTACTCTGCTATCAGGCCAGACTCGGGCTAGACAAACCACATGCTTTGTGCCCCAGGTTGGAGCAGGGTCAGAGACATAACCCTGCTTAACCTGCACGTCCAAACTATTATGAAAATGTATGTGTTGCCGGCACAAGGTGCCCGAGGGAGGCAACAATTGGATTCGTTGCCCGGTGTGCGTCGTGCCAAATAAACACACTGGGGGGAGAAGTAGACAGAGTTTATTTGAGCTCAAGTAAAAGGCGCAGGGAGACTGTATGGTCTCCAATCCTGCACCCCTAGCCCTGCAACAGTGTATATTTATACCTTGGTCATTTTCTGCGGTATTTTTCCACTAGCTGGCTCCCCCCCGCCCTTTTCCTCCTCCCTTCTCTCTCTGAGTGGTGCCCTTGCATTCCACAGATAACAGTTTTTAGGGAGTTTCAGCTTGCTTGCTACTCATCCTGTTTTCCAGTATTACAGGAGGTTACAAAAATTCAAAGAAAGGGTTACAAAGGTTCGGGGGGGGGCCCTGGCTCGCCTGGGCCTAGAGCAGAGGGGCTTCATCGACACTCGTGGTCTTCCATCCCTCTGAGTTACCTAGGGTTATGCCCAGTGACACCAACA
>NW_017728886.1:152693032-152700639 GCF_001723895.1 Crocodylus porosus
ATAGAGTGTGTCTGTAGCTGAAGTTTTTTTTTTCCTCCTCCCGAGAAACGAACCACGATTTTTATATCAATCTCAAACTAAGATGGTGAGGGTTCTGATCAGTGATTGGCAGCTCCAGTCCTGCTTAGTAAGGGTGTGTGAAACGGGCCCTATTTGATTTGGATCCAGCCCAAATCGGGGCCAGTGATTCAATTCATTGAGTTAGATCACTGTCCCCAATCTGAGTCAACCAAATCCAAATTTGAATATTGGATGCTGATTTAGAGAATCAGCAATTCAGCCATAAACACAGCTTTAACTTTTTTTTCTATGTACCTCCAGGTACCAGGCGCTGCTTGTGAATGCTGCAATGCTGGGGTGGATGGAGCGGGGTGCAGTGGGGGCCCTGGAGGAAGTTAAAAGCTCCCAGGGAGGATGCTGGAGAAGGATATAAGCTGAGAAGAAAAGCAATGCCTAAAGCACTGTGGTGAAGCCCTTGCCTAGGAGTGGTGGTGGTTTGTATTGATATTCTGTTATTCTCTTTAGCTTGAAATAGGAAAGGGGAAAGGCTTGCTTCTAGTCCTGGCAGAAGGAGTAACAATCTGCTACAATCATGTAAATTAGAGCAGATGTGTGTAATTTCAAGTTGATGGAGCTATGCTTATTTACATCAGCTGAGGATCTGGTAGTTTGTGTGCGAGTTTAGAAGCAGTATTGTTTTTCTGTAAACAACTACTGGTTAAATATCGAACAAGACCTGGGCTTAGAGTATCAAAAATATAATGTTGCTAATGGCTTAGATCTGTGTGTGTTGTGTCTTTTTATACTTCTGCCTCAAGTGTGTAAAGACTAGAGTGTACACAGAAACAATTTTTTTTAAGTAACTCCTGTTACCTTGTGTATCTCAAGATGGCTTCTCTGAATGAAGAATGTGGCCTTTTGTTTACCTCAATTACTGCTTTTTGTTTGTGAAATCAGGCTTTTAAAAATAGGTATTTAAATAGAAAGAATTTACCAGCAATCCTTTTATCCCATCCTTTTGTTTTTCAAGACGTTTTTCTTTCCCTTGTCGTCTAACTACCAAATTAGGAACTGAGAGCTCAGCTATTCATCAGGTACTTGTTTTAATTTCTGAGACAACAGTGAATAACAGCAGCCCACCTCTTTCCTTCAGTTCACTTAGATATTATGGCAGGGAAGAGACATTGAATTAAGTGTTCTTGCTACATTTCTAAGATGGATGAGAATAGACCTTTGAAATCATCTGGCCATTACATTTCTAGCTCTTTTTTCTCTGTGATTGTAAAGAAGTATGGTTAAGACTTATGCCTAACACTCAAGAGCAAGTATGCGTGGTAGGCTTTTGTGTGGGAGGGTTGTTCTGTTTGTATGGTTTTTTGGACAGTATGTCAACCATTTTTTACGACATGAGAGGATATGGTGAGAAATGGTCAATTATATAGAAGGTTACTGAAGAGATTATTTCACTTAAATGTAAATGAACTAGATTAGGGTTACCATACTTCCAGCTTCAAAAAAGGACACCCATCAGGGAGGTGGGGGGTAATATGATTGTGGGGAGGCAGTGATATACCTGTGCCTTGCCTCTCCCCACCTTGCTGCTGCACCTCACTCCTGACTCACAGCCCCCCTGGCACTGCCTGTACCCTGTACTCCTGATGCACAGTCCCTGCCCCACAACCTGGTTGGTGGCCCTGGTCCTCACCCCAAGCCACATCCCCCTCTTCCCCCCCCAGCCTTCCTGGTGCCCCTCACTCCTGACCAGCAGCCCCCTGCTCCACCCAGCCCAGCAGCATCTCCTGTCTGCCCTGACCTTGAGAGCAAGGGTACTGGCCCTGGTACCACCAGCCTGGCCACACAGCTCCCTGCTGCCCTTGAAGGGCCTACCCTGCTGAAGGGGCAGGCACTGCCTCAGGCCTGCTGCAGCCCCAGCCCCTGGACAGCTTTTCTCAGCGCTGGCAGGCACGTACCCCCATCACACACTCATTCCCCACACTCATGCATGCGTGCATAAGTGTACGCACAGCCCCAGTTAGTCCCCAAGCCCTGGCCCTCCAACTCCTGCCCACACAGATTTACCTGCATCCAGCTGCTTGGGCTGCTCCCACCACCCTGCCTGGCTGCCTGCCAGCCATGTGTGTGCACCTTGCCATCTTAAGCAACTCTTTTCTAGGGCAAGCTGCAAAAGTCTGGGGAAAACTTTGATGCTGAGCAGAGCAAAATCCCAAACATTTGTTGATTTTCATTTTAAAAACTAAATAATGGAGATGGGAGGACCTAAAAAGAGGACGCGTCCAGGAAAACTTGGATGTATGGTAACCCTATGCTAGATCTGTACCTGGTGAAAGTTAACATAGGGTATTTGAAGCTATGTTAGTCACTGCATTAATTCACACCTGCTCTGGATCTGGCCTTCTGGGTCTTTCTTATATAGATCAGGAATAATACCATAGAAATTAATTCTAGTATATTTGTGAGAAGTGACCAAACTTGTTTAAAACCATCTCAAGTCTCTCATTGGCTCAAAGGGTTTTTCTATGTCTTTTCTTGGAGGCTTGAGAGATTACTTATTGTAATTTGTTTTGCTTGTGTTTTGTATGTGATGGTTAACAGCCAGATACATTAGAGGTTCCTCCAAAGTGTATAATAGGAAAGAAATGGTTTTATCCAATGAAGTTGTCTAACACCATGTTAGTGATGCAGCAAGGGTGCTCAACCTGCTAGCCTGCAGAGTAGATCCAGTTTCCAGCACCATGTCATCCAGCCGATGGGTGTAATGGAATGGGGTGTAGGTGGTCTGACCTAGACCACTGAGGAAAAGCAGGTGCCTGGGGCTGGGTCAGTGGACTGGTGCCATATTACCAAAACCAGAAGAAAATCCAGGAGCAGAATATACAACACAGTCCAAGGGTAGGATCCGGGAGTTGGATTACATCAATCCAAGGAATAAGCCACAAGGCAGAGGTAAAGAATCAAATCGGCATCAGGACCAAGAGTGCAGGAACCAGGAGTCTTGCCACAGCAGAACTGTTGACTGGCCTGCAAACCCACAGTCCCAGCTGTTGCTGAGAGTGTTCGCAGCAGCCAGTCGGGATGCTTGCTGCTCCTAAACTAGGGTGGAGCTCATTAGCTGAGGCTCACTGCAGGTATGGCTGTTGAGGTATTTGGCCCAGGCTGACCTGCCTGATCAGAGTCCTTGACAATGGGGTTTCCCATGGTTCTGAAAATTCGGTGGCAGGGAAGCAGTGGTATTGTTCCCCTGCTGCCAAAGCTCCAGACCCATGGGGAACCCTGTGGTCTGGAGAGGATAGCCCTGTGTGGGGCCTGATCCTCGTGGGCAGGAAAAAGGGGAGTGCAGGGGCACAATCACACATGAGTGCATAGGGCCCAATCCTGGTGTGCAGGTGCGAGGGCAGCACAGGACTCTGATACCCAGATACCAGTACGTGGGGCAGGCAGGGGCAGCACAGTGCCCCAAGACCCAATCCCAGTGTGTAGGGCCCAATCCTGGAATATGGGGCTGGGCAGAGTGGCACAGGGTCCCAGAGCCCAATCTCAGCATCTGGGAGTGGCGTGGGGCCTGACCCTGGTGTGCAGGGTCCAGTCCAGCCCATGGACCAGTCCCAGGCCATTCATGTGGCCCTTGGGGCCAAAACATGACAGAAGCATAATGGTGGATGATCCTGCAGTAGAAACTGTCTCTTTTTTGGGAAGTGTAAGTCTCTTTGCTGCAAATGATGGGGTACTCATCTCTAGTAGGCTTGATTTATTATGAGCACGTACCTACTCGGAGCTGTATACGATTGAATCCTGTTGGAGAAAGTAGGGACTTGGTTTTAAGACCGCAGCATGCAAAGCAGTTAAAATTAAGTAGATACAGAAGTGTTTTGGACAAGAGCCTGAAAATAAAATTATAAACCACATACAGGGCTGTGTGAGTGGCTTTTGTTGTTGTTGTTGAGATTTTTTTGTTTTGTGGTGTTAGGCACTCCTTACAACTTGCTTTCTACAGAAAAATACATTTTGGTGAGTTAGAACTGAAAAGTAAATATTTCAAAATGTCATCATCTGAGAGCAATCTCTTAAAATATCCCAGAAGTTCCTCCTCTTTCTCTGCCCCCCCGCCCCCAAGAAGCAGCTGTAGGCAAAGAAAATACAAGATATTGGGGATTTGGGGATGTTTTTACTGAGCAATTTGGCTTCAGTAGCTTTGTATTCATGGCAAAAGGCAATAAATCTGAAAATGAGGGCTGGTGGAGTCTCAGACTTGAATAAACTAAGCAGATAAAGAACTGATTATCCCCACTCACCAACTTTTTTTTTGTTTTTGCCCTGCCACCAAGTACAAAAAACCCTTTCCTTATCTGCTATGAGTGACTATATAGCCATTAGATAATCAGATACCAGTTACAATGAAAGGGCTTTTAAAGAACTGTTGTTGTACCTTGGGGATGAGAAATTCTGTTTTACTGCAAGATATACCAGGAGCTAAATCCTTCCTTGATCAGCTTAGTGATGGAGCAGAGATGTAATTTTTTTGCACCTTTTTGTCTCTTGAATTTTTCAAAGGAGGTGTCACAGAGCGCTTAGGTGCCCTGCGCCTGAAAGCAGAAATGGCTCGGGAGAGACCCCTAGTGGTGAGAAGGAGGAGGCTCAGCAGCCAGTCACCAGGGCAGCGGTGCTGGTTGCTAGGGCAACCAGTGAAACCAGCTGACAGGAAGGGGCAGGGCTTAACCCTTCTTAAGCCCAGGCAGCAGGCTAGTTCTCTGGCAGCCAAGGAGGGGGGAGCTCGGCCAGTGCAGAGAGAGGGGAAAAGCCTGGCTGCATGAGCATCCCCCTGGTTGCTGCCATGGGTTGGAGTATTTCCTGGTAGGGATGGGATGTTGTTCTGACCAGATGGCTTAGCTTTATGTTACAGCTCGGGGGGCTTGTGTTACTGTTTGTTGTTGTTGTTAGACCAGAGGACTGGGTGAGGCTATTAGGGGTTGGAGGAGGCCTCATAGGGGCTCCATGGTAGCGTGGGGGCCCTGGTTCCAGAGAGGGCACTGCATTTTGGGTGCATTGACCCTGGCCCCAGTGCAGGTGCAGGCTGCAGGGGAAGCCCCAGTACGGGCGCAGAAGGGGATTGACCAAACAATGTTCGGTACATCTGCAAGGCTTGGGGCGTGGCACAGGGATGGTTGGAGCCATGCATAGCCCATAAGGCTGTGGTGCACTGAGTTGCCCAAAAGAGAACTAAGACTGGGATACATCAGGGCACCGTGTTGGAGAAGACTAAGGGTAGCTTCCCTTAAACATTATTAACATCAAAGACGTGGCGGGCGAGATTGTGAGGGTGCTTTTAATATCACCTTGGCATGGTAGGGGGTGTTAGGGGAGTTCACGGCAACCCCTAGGCCCCCGCCCTGTGACAGGAGGCCATGTGGAAGGCCTGTACAAGCAGGATCTTGACCTGCTGCTGAATCACACCCCCTACTTTATCTTCAGCTGTTCCGTTGTTTGTGGACTGTAATGACAGCCATCTGGAAACACAATCTGCACTGGGTGGTTCCACATAGACCTGCACGTTCACATGAGCATGGACGTTTGTTTTCCTGAGGACAGCTAGCAGTAGGACACCTTGTGCTGTTGCTGCTTGTCCCTGGGGAGCACCTGTGCCACTTGCCTTCTGACATGCAACAAGTTATCCCGGGTGGGGTAAGGGAGGCTGGGGCCAGCAGGAGGCTGGTTCCAGTATCCTTACCTGGGGGCCTCCTGGGGCTGCAGCAGCTGTGATCCTACTACTCAGAGCCTGGCTGGCAGCCAGAATATGGCTCCAGTCAGCCAGGTTCCAGTTTTGGGTGGCGCATGTTGTCCCTGCATGCGCAACCCTGCTTTGCTTTTCTTTTCTTTTTTCCCTGCACAGGTTTTCTTGACCTTGGGATCTCCCAGAGTCAACCCACCTCTGTCACACTGCTACCTTGCAGCACAAAGAACATCTGAATGTGCAGTATGTGGCACCGCACATGTGTCTGCAGCATCACATACCGCACAGCTGCACTCATCTGGATATGGCCTATCAGTGTTAATTGGGATCTATCATAATAGTACATGTACTCTTTTTGGAACACTTGATTTTTTTTTGATTTTTTTTTTTTGACTGTCTCTTCAGAGATGATATCATGAAGTCGGCTGCTTGCAAGAATGGATGGTCCTGTAAATATGCAAGAGGCAAGGATTTTATTAGGGTGATACCTTTTATTGGACTAGCTTTGGAATTGAGATGAAGTTAGCATTTGAAAGTTTAACTGTATCCCAACCACATAGCTGATCCAATAAAAGATAGCACACTAAGAAATCCTTGCCTCATAATTTCTGGACCATAATGGCTACATCTGACTTGCACTACCTGTAAAACAGTACACAGAGAGCTCTGAAAGACGAACAATTGATCCTGAGTTGCTGTAACCAGGGAAGTTTGTTTTGAAGTCAGTGCTGAAGATCTGACATTTTAGAATCACCAAGAATTAATGGGATTTTAATAATCCTGTTATTCATGGGAGCTCGAAGTAGTACCTTTCTATTTTAGGGTTTTTTATGGCACCCATCAGCATATCTAAGGTAGTACCAACATTTATGATCCATATTGCTTGAGATTGCTTTTATAGTAACAGAATATTATTTTTTCAGATAAGTTTATGGAGATTGGTGCTTTTCCAACTACAGAGATGAAACTGCAAAAAAGTGATCTTTTCTAATCTAGGTGCAACTTTCCAAGGAAAAGAATAGGATATATGCGTCTTCACACATGACAACACAGTATCTGTACTAATTATAATAAATCAAATCCTACTTGCCTTTCTGAAGCAATTAATCAGAATTAATTAAAACTTGTGTCCCTCATGTCCTGGAATAAACTTTACAGGCATATTATAATACCCTGATCCATGCAATGCCATTTTTTTTGTTTTTTTTTATTCACTTCTGTTTCCATCATCTGGCTTCACCATCTACTAGAGTTGTTCTTTTGTGTAAATTACTCTTCCCAAAATACTGTTTAAAAAAAAATAAAATTGGCAGCAGGTGGAAGATATAGTGGACCCATGCAACATTTCATGTGCCTATGATGCTTTTTCATTAATCATTGCTTATTGCTTTTGATTTGTGGCTCCAATTCTGATCTCCATAATGTGTTTCTGAATCTAACTGAAAATATCTAAGTCAATTAAGTGTTTCTGGTGTATGGCTGTTTTTGTTTTTGGTAAGAATCTTACTTTGTAGTTAATGTAATAATGTACTTTTATTAAAATGGGGGTCAGAATGTAGGCCAGGGTGCTGAGTGAACATGACAATGCAGAAAGAGCACCTTTTGACAGTTGCAGCCTTTGGGTCATTCTAACTGTTTAAACTGAAGTCACAGTAATATAACTGTAATTATTATAAAGTCCTCTTCTACTTTTTACAGATGACTGTTTCCTTGTGGAGGGTCAGTGGAGAAGCAACACTCCATTTACAGCTCCAACCTTTTCCAGTTTTATTTCATAGACATTAGGGCTGGAAGGGACCTCAGAAGATCGAGTCCAGCCCCCTGCCCAAAGGGCAGGAAGTCAGCTGGGGTCATAGGATCC
>NW_017728886.1:152700739-152721486 GCF_001723895.1 Crocodylus porosus
TGGGGGCTCGGACAGTAAAGAAATTCTTCCTTATGTCCAGCCTGAAACGGTCTTGTAGTAGTTTTATGACCGTTCGACTTTCAACTTTATAGTTGACTTTCCCAGCATCCAAGTGTGAGTTTTTGCAAATGGGAGGAAAAAGTTTTGAAGACAAGAAGGAAAGTTGGGAGAAATCAACTTCAAGCTAAAACCTTATGGGAACTTAGTGATACAAACAGCACGTGTGTCTGTAACCAGAAGACAAGGTTATGTATAGCATATCCTGAAGTTGACTTCATGATGCGAGTGGAGTTCTTATGAATGTTGCTGTTCTTTTCTTTTTTTTCTCCCCCTGGAACATAAGCTCACCTGTGCTAATGGTTACACTCTCAGAATTGCTTAGTTTTAATATGTTTCTATTACAACATAGGGGCTGGAGTGGCATGAGTGCTAATGCATACAGTTGACATCCCACAGATCACAAGATTGAGGCCATAGCAGAAATATTCATGGTGCAGCCTGTTGGATTCCAATGAATCTGCAAAATATCGTCTCACAAGGACACGAGAGAGGAATTATTACAGCACACTAAAACTCCCCCCACCACCTTCATCATTTCTATTTTATTATTTATGCAAATAATTTGTTGACTATCCTGTCCAAAAAGGAACGGGGGGAAAAAACCCAAATGCTTTACATGTTAGCGCAGTCATAAGCCAAAGATCATAACCTGCACCCTGTGGCCCAGCCTCTTTTAAGATTTTCCTCAGTACAGTATGTGCAGAAGAGGAGGAGGGGTGGAAGGGTCAGAGATGCAGTGTGGATCAGAGAACAATTTTCCCAGTAAACAGTCCTAATTTTAAGTTTCTCTGGTTAATTGGTACTATCAGCATCATAATATTTTAAGTAGAAATGATCATGATTAGCAGGCAGCTTTTTGAATGGATTGGACAAGGGTAAGGAAGGGACTAGGAAACTTAATAATTTTGTGATACATATTTAGACATACCAGCATTTGTACTGAGGAGAGAGGCAGAAAGCTGTTTTAAAACCACAAAGTAAAAAGGGTTCCTGCCCTTTGTCTAAGGCTGACAGATTTGGGACGGGAACAGTCATTGTTGCTTTACCCATGCAGATAGATTAGGAGACCTCCGTGAGAAGTCACTTCAATTATAAATATTTTTTGTGTTCCCCTATTAACCACACTGGTGACCTTGTTGTATATTTAAGCTGTGTTGACAGATTAATTGATTCTACACGAAGCCAACCATGTAGAACATTAAGTTAAGGAAGTAATTTTTTTTTTTTGGACTCCAAAGGATGGCTTGCTGAAACTACACGTAAACAACATCACTTTTTTCTGAAATAGGATACATTCATGCCTTCTGTTGAATGAAAAACCATCAAGATTGCCCTCCAGGTACAAACAGATTCAAAGATGAGAGGTAGAATAATGTCTTGAGACAAACTGAAATGTAACATTGCTAATACTATTTACCCGGGACAATTTAAGCCCTAAACTTTGCAAAGCATACACTTAAATGTGCTCATCTGTAAGCATGTCTGCACTTCATTGACTTGAATGGGATTTTAGCACATGCTTGAAGTTAAGCAGGTGCTTATGTGCTTGACTGAATAGCAATGAGATCTGAATTTAACTGGGCCAAAGTCCTACAAGTTTATTCCCTTAACCTGTCTCAGTACCAGCTCACAGCTAGGTCCTTGGAAGAGGGCAGTCTAGCCTTTTAAGAGGGAGCAGGCAACCTCACTGAAGAAGCCCAGCTGTAGGCATTGAGATGAGGGAGCACAGGTGTAACAACTTGGTTGGGTGCCCAGGGCAACTGCCACAGATAGGGGCAGAGGTGATTTATGATTGCTACTGTGCCATGATTGTATGGCTGTAGTGACAGCCATAGTGGGTTTTTTTGCTCCCCTGCCTTCCAAACTGGCACCAGGGGTGGCTGCTACAGTCACCGTGGCCCAGTTACACCGATGTGAGGGACTGTTCCCACTACATATTTAAAATCCCAAAGGACAGAGCAGAGGGAGGCAAAACTGAGTGAAGGAGCAGTTTTGCAAGCAGGAGGGAAATGGTGATACGGACAAGGTAGTTAACAGGGAGGAACAATGCCACTGTACTGGGGCCAGAGACAGGCCTAGAACAGGGTCAAAGGACCTTGTTCGTTTGGTATCCAAAGCCTGTGCTCTTATTTGAAGGGCTGGCTGAGGAGCTTTCTAGGAAGCAAGGCCAGCCTGCAGAAGAAGCTGGCGAGCTAAGCAACTCTCTTACAAACCCTCTCCTTCATATCTTTTTTTTTTTTAATGTGTAAGTTGCCTTTCATACAGCCAAATATTGCTATGCAATGAAGCTGGGGACTGTTTTTCATGCTGCAGAGAATTCGATTTAACTTAGTGGTGTTTTTTTTCTGATTTACAGCAGACCAAGAGCTACATCAGGCCTTTAAACATGGGGAGATGATGATTTTTTTTTAATGTACAAAGGAAGGAAAATAAACAAAAAAATTCACAACCAGAAAAAGCGATTGACAGATTACTTATCATCAACCCCATGTAATATCCTGACTGTAAGATTTCTATCAGATACAGAAGCTGAACCAGCATCTTTATGCCTCTGTAAGAAAACAGCCCATTTTCCCCTCCCCTTGGTTTCTCATGGTGATAAGACTGCTCATGGAGAGGTGTAGACAAAATCTTATCTGACCATCTAATTGGGCGTTATTTTGGAACTTGTAGTACATGTAATAGGATGAGTGTTTAATGTTCAGGATCTTCCAGAGTATATTTAACCATGTAGTAATTGGTTAGAGAACCTCAGTTCTACTCTTGACTGCCATTGGCTATGTTGCTGTAAGACAGGACTGTCCAACTTCTAAGCCCCCAGGGGCCACATGTCCCTAGGCCATGCCAGTGGAAAGCTGCACCAGTTGAGCTGCAGGCCACTGGGCCACACAGATGCTGCCTCTGCTTTACAAAACACCCACATGGACACCCCACCCCCTGTTGCATGACATGAACACACAAATGCAATTCCTCCTGTCTCCCACAGCAGTGCATGCTTCCTGAACAGGGATCCTAGTTTTCTTTGTTTAAAAATCCCAAATTTTCTGATTTAAAAAAAATTAAAAATCTCCGATTTAAACCCCCCCAATCTGTGTTTTCACATGATGAAAGTAAAATGCTACATATATAAGTATCAATTGAATGAATTGCTTTAAAATTAATATATTTACAATTTTAAAGCAATTTGGAAGCCTACCGGTGCCTCAATTACTATAATAAAATAAATTCTAAATACCTATATATTTTGGCATTTGATTTATTTATTTATGTGGCTTTTTTAACATGGAAAATTGGACCTCCCTCTGCTCACCAAGATGTGGGTCCATGTGCAACCATCCCTCGCACTGCTTTGTGGCACTGAGCAGCCCTGATGCACTGGAGCCATGCCACTACCCATGCCGTTGCCCCTTACTCCCAAGCCACAGTCCCTTGGCCCTGCTGATGATCCTTACATCCAGCCTACCCCTACCCCCAGCCCTGCTAATGCCCCTCTGTAACAGGGCACTAGGGTGCCTGCTACTGAATGGTAGTGAATGGGCTAAGCTGCCACTCAGCAAGGCAGCAGGTGAGAGTTACCATGGTAACAGAGTGGGTCAGCTGACCACCAGGGGGCAGGGCCTGGCCTTTATAAACAGAGAAGGCCAAGGCCAGAGCCAGTTCCCCCTTGGCAGGAGCAGGAGCAGGAGCAGGAGCAGGAGCAGGAGCAGGAGCAGGAGCAGGAGCAGGAGCAGGAGCAGGAGCAGGAGCTCAGTGGGAGAGCTGATCAGACAGAGTCCAGGGTTACAAGCTGGCTGCCCTGACTGGCCACATGATGAGATGGGGTCTGGTGAAGAGCTGAGTGAGTGCGGACTTTGAGTTACAAGCCAGGAGGCTTCTGGTGTTTGTGTTGTAGCTGTTTGGCTCATGGTTTAATTATGGTTATACCGGAGGACCAGGTGAGGCTGTAGGGGAGTGAGGAGGCCTCACGGGGGCTCCCCAGTAGTTTGGGGGGTTCCTGGTGCCCATTAGGGGCACAGCGAGTAGTGTCAGGGTGGCATGGCGTTTTGTGCCACAGTGGGCACGGCAAGAGAGCACCGGAGAAGCACTCGGCGTGTGGGGTTGGGACCCCAGCCCACAAGGGCGGTTGCCCAGTAGGGCGCACGACCCAGAGGAAGGGTCAGAGGGCCAGGCACGGCTATGGGCCACCTGAGCGCAAAAGGCATGGCGCAGCGCAGGAAGTGCAGCATAGGCCCCGAGAGGGCGAGGGAGCGCGAGAGGCGTGGTATAGGCCCGAGAGGGCGAGAAGTGTGACATAGGCCCCGAGAGGGCAAGGGAACGCAGGAAGCGTGGCACAAGCGCAAGAAGCACGACACAGGCCTCAGAGGGGGCAAGAAGTACGGGAAGCACGGTACAGGCCCCAGAGGGGGCAAGAGGCTCCAGAGAGGACAAGGAGCCCCGGGGGCAGGGAGGAGCCCCGGAGTTAGGGGGGTAATGAGGAGCTCAGGGTGAGGAGGGGCGATGAGGAGCCCCAAGAGGGAGAAGAGGTGGCAAGGGGCCCCGAAGGCAGACAACAGGCCATGGCATAATAACATGGCCCAGGGCAGATTACACCAGTACCATCAGCGAGGCTTGGGCTGCGGTGCAGGGGAGGAAAAGGAGCCACAGACAGCGCCCCCCATCATCGGGGCGCACACGAATGGGCAGTTTCCTGCCAATTCCAATTATCTGTCGTTTATAAATAAGATCAAGGCATGGCAGGCGAGAGTAAGCGGGCGGGCGGCCCATTACAGGGGGTGGAGCCGCGTGTCCGGAGAGGCTCCGAAAATGGCACCCTTGTCACACCCTCACTCCCAACCCACTAGCTCCAGACCCCCAGTATGTAAGAAAGGAAGTAGGTGTGGGGAAGGGGGATGTGGGCACAGGTGCTGCATGGGAGAGGTGGGAAGGGGCACAGGTGACACAGCCAAGGGAGAGGTATGTGCCCCTCCAGATTTCTGCACCCACAGCAGGGAACAGAGCTGCAGCTGAGCCAGACCAGCTTTGGGCAGGAGCCACCTCTGTGGCCCAGCATGCAGGACCTAGAGCTGGATGGAGCACCTTGCATCCCTGGCCTCCAAGGTGAAGCATGGCAGCATGAAGTTGTGCCCCCCATGCTGCTGAGCAGACAGAATGCCTCACCTCACCAGCCATGGTGACGTAGCACTTCCTCCCGTGCCAGGTCCCACCTCTGTCCTGCCACGGAGGCAGCTCCTGCATGGGGCTGTGAGTATAAAAAAATCTGCGGGGCACTCTCTTCCCCCTGCTGTGCCACCTGTGCTTCCCACCCCTCCCACTGCCCCCCTAGGTTTACCTGGAGGGAGCTGCTCTCCACTGCTCTGCCTGGCTGCCATGTGCATGTGTGTATGCACACATGCACGTAGTGCCCCCTGTCTCCTGCCCTGTTCCCCCAAGCCCAAAGGAGTCCCTTGCAGACTGGAACTCTCCCATGTTTTTCTCTCAAAGTAATGGGAGGAGCAGTGGCTCGGGAGAAGCCCAGGGGTCACAACTTAACATCTCAGGCTGCCAGTTGACCGGCCCCTGTTTATGAAAAGTACTTAACAACGCTCTACATATCCTCTCGTTTGGCCTCTTCTACAAGGGCCAAGTTAAATGATTTGTCACGATGGTTACTCTGCCCTGCTTGAACATTACCTAATGGCATCCCTTTTAGTTTTAAATTTAATGTATAAAAACTCTGGATTAAAATTGTGTGTGTCTGTATATGTATGTGTGTATAATATATAATTAGCTTCACATTTATTTGTGTGAACTATATAAACTCAGCAAGTTCAGAATTAAAATGTCATTGCCAGTACGCTGTATAAGTTACGGTTCATTAGAAAATCATGAGCCAAGTTCTTTTTCAGTCAAAGTGCTTAGGAACAGTCTAAAGATGAAACTTGTATTGTAATTTTTACCTATGCATTAAAACCAATTAAATTAAGCATAGAATGATAGAAGTTGCTGGAGAAAAAAAACAAACAATGTTTGGATACAGTTAAAGATGAGATTTGGCATCTAACCCACACACTCTACTCTTATAGGGCCTGTTCCTGATTTAAGTGAAATCAATAAGGGGTTTGCTATGAAAACTTACAGGAACAGAATCAGACATTATTATTATTATTATTATTATTATTATTATTATTATTATTATTATTATTATTATTTTATCACTGGAAATCCTTACTTTGTTTTAAAAAGTGTTAAGTCTTTTTTGTAAATTGCAAAGGGGTGCACTTTGATTCTTATAATACACAATAGAGACTCAAAAACAAGAGTGTATTGTGTTGTGTTGACATACAGCTGCAGTTCTTGATTTATGATGTATTGCACAGCAGAAATACCAAATTAATGACCTTGATATTATTCTGTAGGCATGTGTATGGCAGATATAGGTCACTGATCACCTTTGTTAGTTAGATACCTCAGTTACTATCTCCTGATTCAATAGATTTTGGCATAACATTATTCAGGACCTACACAAATTTATACAGTCTCTTTCCTGACTAGCTGCCATGGGAAGATCCTCAGTTGTTTTCTACCTGAAATGCAATGATCTAATGAAAGATTTAAGAAACGCAAAGGAGTATGTGTATAGTCAAAATGTAGGACCTGATTTTGCAGAGAGAACTATACAAGCGTAAAGGGGTGGCTGTGCAGGTCTCTTTGGTTCACAGTCCCAGGTCATATGCAACTCTTAATATCAATAGTGTTTCTTTATGTATGATAAGAGAACTGGTGGAGATAGGTTAGCCTGCCTTCAGCACCACATAGACACAGCTACACTGCTTCCAGTCCCAGAACCATGTCAAGTATTTAACTGCAGAGTTGCTGGGCATGCTAGAACTGAAGTTTAGGCATGTCCTAAATGGCCTGTGATATTCTCCCTCCTATGCTGACTGGTTTCTTCTCTTTCAGTCTTTTATTTTTTTACCTGCTCCTCCTATCTCCTCTCACCTGTGATCTCTATCACCCTTCTCTTGTCCTTCCATTAGGTTTTTCTGAGCAAAGATAAACCATCCATCCTTGCCCCATCCCACAAAAGCATGAACATAAGAACTGCCATTTACAGTAAATCCGTCTAGCCCAATGTCTAGTCTCACACAGGATTATGCTCTCTGCTGCTTACTACAGGGGTCAGAGGTGCTCTGCCCCCCATATCTCTTGTCTGTATGCAACAGGTTCTGGGCAGGGGTAGCCTCCACAGACCCATGTCCCTCAGCAGTCTGGAGCTTATTATGGGACCCCTGTCTTGACAGCCTCTGGAGCATTCTGCCACACCATCTTAGCAGGCTGGGGGACATCAAAATGGTCCACTTCAGAACAGCCCATTGCCATCAGCTGTACATACTTGTCCTCCATACCATTCACCAGCCCCCCTCATGTTTCTCACAGTTACAAAATGGTGTGATGTCTTTGCTGAGGGTGATGAACATCAGGGGACTAGCCTATATTCCACTTTAGTCCCATGGCCCACCAGGCATTTAGGATGAAAGCCCCTACATAGAGTTCTGTCTAGTCACTGATGTAGACTTATGCTTCCTCATGAGCTTTGCCTGACCCCACAACTTGGCTTGTCTCACACAGTGGCAGAGATTGGATGCTAATGTGGAGAGTAAACAGGGTATGTCCAGAATTTTCCACCTACTATTCTTCTCTCATTGCTGCTCAAGAAATTCTGATTCAGGATGTGAATAGGCATTGCATTTGAGCAGGGAAAAACATTTTTTTTCCTGGCACAAATGGAGAGTGTTCAGCTATTCAAGGGCTTTTTCATGGAAGAGAATTGGGTCTTCCATAACAAAAAGAGAGCAGTTCCAACCAGGAAGGTTTCTCTTCTCCTGGACCAGGTTGCACAGCTATATACTTCTGCATCTTCAACAGAGCAGTGACCTTGCTCTGTGGCAGACATGGGGAACATTTCCCTGTTGTGACAGGGACTGGGATTAGTCAAGCTGCTGCTGCCTCCCATGCCTTTCACAGCTGCAGGTGACCTCAATCTGTGGAAGGCATGGGGGCATCTCCCCACCACTCGACTCCTTCCAAGTGTCAGGAAGCATCAACTTGCTACTATCCCCCTTACCTTTCACAAACCAAGGTCACCCCACTCTGGGGAAGGCACAGGGGGCATTTTCCAAGGCTGGAGCTCAGCCTTGGTTTACCCATAGGGGAGAAGGGGAAGTTGCAGGCTAAAACACCTGTATGTTTGCCTTCTCACCAGTATTTCTAGCACTGCAACATTCCCAGACCTTTTCAGCTCTAGAAATGAATGCCTGCCCCTAGCCTCAGAGGCAGAAACTCTATCTACCTACTGATGGACCTTCCCTCCAAGAATTTGTCCAATCCCATTTTACACTGGGTTGAATGATAAGCCTCCACAATATCTTGTGACAGTGAGTTCTACAAGTTAATTACAGGCAGTGTATAAAAGGAAATTCCTTTTCTTAGTTTTAAGGCTACTACCTAAATTGCATTTTATATCCACAAGTTCTAGTTTTGTGAAATATAATGAATTCCTATTTACTTTCTCTGCACCATTCAATCTTTTGACACTAACAGGATATTTGCTGGCATTTTACTACTCATACGTTACACATTTTTCCCCTACCCTGTGTCTGACTTGTATGTTAGGCTAATGTTTTCAGGGCTTGGACTGTGTATTGCAGAGTGCCCAGAAGAACAATATGCTTGGTTGGTGCTTAAGTGCTGTTGTAACAAACATAATTAATAATAGTCCAAGCTATGGGTCCAATCTTTAATTTACTTCAATTGTAATTTTGCTGGTGGAGCTCTGTTTGACGCCTCGTTATTTGTATTGTTTGTGCTTTTGTCCCAGTCCATAACATCTTACCTGTTTAAAAAAAAAGCCCAAAAGGATCTTGCCGAGGCAGTCTCTTCTTTGTATCAAATAGCAACACATCACAAAGGAGTGGGGATGCAACATGAGCCAATCAGTTAGCACTTCATTTTGTACTACAGACATAACAGAGGTAGTGTGCTTTGCTCTTGCTATGAACCAAGAAACAGTGAAAGACAGCAGGCTGGAGCAAAGAGATCCAGGAGGAACAATGTGGTTTGTAACCCTTGCAAAAGGATATCAGAGAGCATCTTCCTGCACCTGCTTCCTTACTCATTTTACACAAAAATTTGCACCAATCTGACAGTTTTAATTTTCTGTTGAAAGTTGTATGCTAAAATCAATGACAGTAGATGGGCACAATAGTGAATACTTTTTTTTTTTAGTGTTCCTTAAATGTTGTGTTCCTTCTCCCTGTCCCACCATTTAACATCAGCTCCTCATCTTAAGAATCAAGTGTGGGGGAGGGGGAAGGCAGACAGGTGCTGTGGTTTGGGCTCCAGCCCCTACCCAGGATCAGGGCCATAGCCACAGCTGCTGCCACCTCTTCATCCCACCATCTCTTCCCTGCAGCCTCTGCTCCCCTGCCTTACCCTCTCCCTCCCCCTTACTCTTGCTCTGCACATGGCAGGCTCTATCTATGCTGCAGCTTGGGGCACTGAACATGGTTCCTGTATGGCCCCATAGCAGTGGTGCGCAGCCTGTACAGCTGCTATGGAGGCATGGACCAAAGCTGGAGCAAGGTTTGGTCCATGCTCTGTGCCCAAACTAGAACAGGGATGGAGCCTGCCAGCATGGACCACGGGTGGGGTGGGGAGTAGAAGTGGGGAAGGAGGAAGCAGGGTTGGAGGGAGGAATTGGAGGAAATGAGGTGGGGTGGGGAGACTAGCAGGGAGCAGGGACAAGCAGGGAACAAGCTGCTTGACTTCTCCATACCGCTTGTCCCCTCTCTGCACCAGTGGAGGGGAGAATTAAGGGCAACCCTCCGAAAACAGATTCTATTCATAGAAAATTATAAAAAATTTATAAATTTTCCATGCATAGAATCAATTTATTAGGGAGCTGTTTTGCATTCAGGGTCAGCTTAGATTTCAGTAAATATGGGTCAGCTTAGATTTCAGTAAATATGGTACTCCTTCCTCAGGTCCTCTATAGCTACTTAGTAATAATAATTAGCTCTTCAGCGGAAGCCAAACCTTTTGACTGATGTGCAACAAATTTGGTCCGTGCCCTCTCCGAGCACCATTTCAAATGCCCTGTTCTTGCCAAATACGCTAACTTTGCTTTCTGCTTCCTGCCTTGTGCCCCCTGCCTGAACTGCTGCTCAGCCTTCTGCTTGCTGCCCTGTGTACTGCTGTGCTGCCTGTCCCATCCCTAACCTGCTGTGAGACACAAAGGTGGCTCTTACCACTTGTGGCACTCATGCTGCAGGTTGGCCAGCCCATACTATTTTATGCAGATGGAAAACCTGTGGTATGTACTTGGGTGTCTGGCGTCAGGCTTACAAATGTGTATTCAGGCTCTTAAGGTGATGAACATTGCAACTTCCACTGTAATAAAAGTGCACTGAAGAACAAATACCTTTCTATTCATGTACCTAAACATAGTTATTTATATTTATTTTACTTATTTAAGTTCTAGGAGGCTAACAAGCCCACTTCAACTCTATCCTCCCAAAATATTATCCTCTCTTTTTATTTGGAGCTTGAGTTGACTCATCTTCAATAAGAGCCCAAATCAGAATGTACACAGTTGCAGCTCTGTGGAAGATAGCCCATACTTTAAATGGGACTTCTTTCTTCCCAATATATGAACAATGCCAGGTTAGCTACTCTGTTTCTCCCCACACTTCCTTAGAGAAGAGGTGGGAAAACAGCTGGCCCACCAACCAGATGGAAGCCAGTACAATATAATATTCCTATTGATGGTGCTGCAGATAGAGAAGAATTATATTTTATCCTAACTGCACTGATTAATCTTCCAAAATAATGCTCCATATTATTCCCTCAAGATATATGCATGATAGTCATTGATATTAACGGGAAGCCATGAGGCCAACCAACTCTTTACAACACTTTTGCATCCACTATGCATTCTGTTCAAAGGGTAGCTCAATAAAGTACCTATTTTTGTGAGCATATGTAATTCTATTATATTATACTACTTCCACCTAAGAAATACACGGAAGATAAAAAAGCAGGAAAGCAACTCAAGTTTCACTTGGTTATACCACTGAAATCTAGAAATCGACTCTACTTCTCAAGGCCTCTGGGACATGCTGCCCTGCCCCTCTTCCCTCCCTGGGGTAGGTGCAGAAAGTGGAAGTTGGAGGAGGGAGGAGGATCCCAAACACCTGGGCAACAGCAATGGGAGGAGTGGCAGCTGGGAGGGATCCCATGGGCTGGTGTGTAGTTAACCCCTCAGAGGCTGCAAATGGCTCTCAGGCCACCAGTTAAGCAGATATGGTGTAGCTCACAACAGAATTAGGCTCTACATTTTTAAAGAAAAGAGGTTATTCTAGACTCATAGCTATAGAGACAGCAACTTGAATCTTCAGTAGTATATCACCATACAAGGTACCTATGTGATCTCCATCACCAGAGTGACAAAAGCTCACACAGTGCTTAGAACCAGAAAAAAATAGTGTTGAAAGGGACCTTGAGGAGCCATTTAGTCCATCCCTCAGACCCAAGACAAGAGGATCCATGCCTAAAGAATTCCTGATAGTTGTTTATCTGACCAGTTCTTAAAAAGTTCTGCTAATGGACAATTCCACAACTACTATGAACACTTATCATGGGGTAATGGAGGATAAATACTCAGTTTCACATAGGAAATCTATGGCAATGCAGGGACTTTAAAAAGGCCTTTGGTATAGTCTGCCATGATGCTCTTCTAAAAAAATACTGGGGGATTGTGGGCTGGTAGAGTCCATGGTCAGGTGGGTTGGGAACTGGCTAAGGGGTTGAACCCAGAGAGTATTTGTGGATGGGTCTGTATCATTTTAGCAGGAGGTGGCCAGTGGCATCCTGCAGGGTTTGGTTATTGGCTCTGTGCTGTTCAACATCTTTATCAACAATTTAGATGAGGATGTGGAAAGTACGCTGGCCAGGTCTGCAGACAATACTAAGTTATGGGGAAAAGCAGTCATACTAGGGTATAGTGGATCCAAGTGGATCTGGACAAGCTGGAAAGGTGGGTGGAGCGGAACCAAATGTGGTTCAATAAGGATAAATGCAGAGTGTTTCATCAGGGGAGAAGTAACCAGCAACATGAAAATAGGTTAGGAGGAGGTGTCCTGGCCAGCCCGATGG
Organism: Crocodylus porosus; assembly: GCF_001723895.1. Lineage (NCBI taxonomy): Eukaryota > Metazoa > Chordata > Crocodylia > Crocodylidae > Crocodylus > Crocodylus porosus. The sequence continues at coordinate 152,712,992 of NW_017728886.1, forward strand.
CTGAAAGTGACCTCAGGGCTGTGGTTGATCACAAGATGAACATGAGCCACCAGTGCGACTCTGTAGTCAACAGAGCTAATAGCCTACCGGGGTGCACTAGCCAATGCATCACAAGCAGGGCTAAGGAAGTGATATTTCCTGTCTACTTGGCTTTGGTGAGACCCCAGCTGAAGTACTGTATCCAGTTCTGGGTGCCACACTTCAAAAAAACCATGGAGACTTTTGAAAAGGTCCAGAGAAGGGCCACAAGAATAATTAAGGGCCTGGAGGACAAACCTTATGAGGAAAGACTAGGGTATCTGGGACTGTTAATCCAGAAGAGAAGACTGGGGGGACTTGGTGGCTGTCTATAAGTATGTAAGGGATGAATGTTGGCAGCTGGGAGGAAAACTGTTCACTAGCATGCCTCAGAGGAGATCAAGGAGCAATGGCCATATACTGTTAGAGGATGGTTTCGGATTGGATGTAAGGAACAACTTCTTTATAGTAAGGATGACCAGAACCTGGAATAGACTTCCTAAGAAGGTGGTGCAGTCCCCAACCTTGGAAATCTTCACGAGGAGACTGGGCAGACACCTTGCTGATATCATTTGATCTCAGCAGTATTTTGCCCAGATCAGGGAGGTTGGACTCAATGATCTTCCAAGGTCTCTTCCAGCCTTTAACTTTTATGATTCTATGACTTGAACCAATATGTCCCCAAAAACCTAGGCTGGCAGGCCTCCCACTGGACTGTTCTTTCCCTCTGTGCCCTGACTTCTGTGGGAATTCCCCACTGAAGATAGCAATAGCACTAGCTGGATCAAAAGTCAACACTGAAGTGTAGTCATCCAATAAGGTTCAGTATGCACATTACTGTGGTAAACAGCACGATTCCTTACAAATATTAGCAGAGTGTCTCTGTGGTTTAGGCAAAATGGAAATCAAGCTGAAGGAGAACTCAGCTGGCTGGATGCATCTTGTCACCACCATTTAGCCATTAGTCTGAAATTTCTGAGGAGGATCCATTTAACACTGAGGTTTCAAAACTTTGCCATTAAGAGACCACCTTGATTCATGTAAAGGCCAGCTTTGATATGGGAACAGCTGGCACTTTTTTTTTTTTTTTTACTTTTACACTTTTTATGCCCTGGTAGTTCATCTAAACCTGGAGCCACAGGTGGCTGATACTTAAAAGCTCCTGGTTTCTAGAGCTTTGTCACAATAACAGGAATTTGTTAGACAAAGATGTCTGAAATAAATTGTAATGGGGGCTAATGAAGCAGTCATCTCATCGGCTTGAGGCAGAACCAGAAACTGAGCTTTAATTGGATGATTAATAGAACAGGAGAGGCTCACATAGGAACTGAAGTGTAACGTTATTGCTCCCTCCTTGATACTGCTGCGCCTGAGAGAGATGCTCTTAAAGGTAATTCTGCAAATATATAAACAAGCAGGTAGATACTTGATTTCAGGTTCTGCAGTAGGGGCGGCAATGCTTCTTTCGTTGTTTAGTTTGGAAAGAAAAACACATAGGGGAGCATGTTTCATCTTTCCCATGTTCTTTGATCCAAAGAGTTGACATTCAGATATTTTGTCCCTGATATTTGTACATGAAAATGATCACAAAGGAGAATGACTGCAACATCTCCAGTATATTTTCATTGGGTCTATCACACGAGATGATACCATAAGGCAAACACTAACTTGTTATATTCAACCTAAACAATTCTTGAATTTATTACTAATAAGCGAGTCCCATGCAAAAAAGTAAATAGAGAAACAACAAAATTTACATGTTTATTTGTTTAAGATAATCTTGACAAGATTGGACTTTTGTGAGTTCAGGTTTTATTGGCAGAAATAGTTTGCCCCTTCTGGCTGGACCTAATAGCTCCTTTACTTTATGGTTACTTACTGCATATGTCACAACAGAGGAAAAATTAAGCTGACAAATGTTGCAATAACTCATCCCTGAGGCATTGCTTATTTTTACTACTTCAAATGTTATTGTTGGACTTAAGTGGAATGATTTTGGAGAAGAGAAAAAAGCTAGACAGACTAGCCTTTCCAGACAGAAAACCCCTCCTCTCATTTAAGTAGTAACAGTATTTTTAAACTTTGGTGATAATCATGTTAAGTACAATAATAAATGTCAGTTTTTCAAATATATTTTCAGATTGAAAAAATATATGTTCAAAATAGAGTGTGGCTGCTCAGCTACAAAAGACCAGTTCCTCCAATAAAACTGAAACAGGTAGTCTGTCCCTTTAAGAGGGAACAGTTAGCTCTGTTGAGATAGCCTAACTGCAGGGCATTTGGATAGGCAGGAAGTGTCCTTCTAGGACAGTGGCTTTTAATTTGTGGTCTATGTATCCCTGGGGCTCTACAGACTATGTCTAAGGAGTCTACAAAAGATGACTATGATCAATCAAAAGTATGTGAATACCCACACTTACAATTCAAAGGACACTTCACCTCCATTCAAAAATTTTTAGGGATCCACAAATGCAAAGATACTGAAAGCCACTGTTCTAGGAGATTAAAAAAGCTCCCAGAAGAGTAAACAAGAAAAGAGAAAGTATGCTGTGAATGTAACTGCTTGCTACAAGAAGGGGGCCAGAGCCAAAAGGCTCATCCTTCTGTGCCTGGGACAGGGCAGAGGGATTTTGTTTTGTTTGCTGATTTGGTGGTTTGTTTGTCACCTAAAGACTGTGTTACCTGAGGACTGGCCGAGGGACTCCTCGGGAAGCAAAGCCTGCTTGCAAAAGGCAGCAAGCTAGGTAACCTCATAAAAAATGCTGCAAGAACCAAAATAATATTGTAACCTCTTTATTCATGTTACTAAAACCCTCTATACACTTCAAGGCAAAATTCTATCCCTGAAATAGAATTCCTGAGGCTGTTTAAACAATCCCGTTGGCAGGCTTTTGCGCTCTATAAAGTCCATGTGTTTATGGAATAATTTCTAGGTGATCCTGTTTTATTTTTCCTAAAAAAGCTGGAGAAAGAAGGATCCACTTCCTTCTTCAGAGGATGCGGGTAGGGAGTCTGTCCTGCCTAAGAAACCCCACTGAAGGACAGAGGGAGCATTAGTGCTGGGAGAATCTTTCCCCATTTGATCCTCTGCTGCAGATGTTCTCTTCCAGCAACACACCCAGTTCTTCTCTGGAGCGTATTGGATTCTTGAGGCTCTTTTTAGTTACCAATAGTTTGCTGGGAAGCCGGAAGGTTGATGCTTTTTTCTGGTATTAAGTTAATTCAAAAAGTGTCACCCTCTGGTTTAATTCCAAATCCCAAATGATTCCATGTCTATGAGTTGTGGAAGTGAGAAGCCCCACATTAGTAAAGCAAATTCATTGTTTATATTCCAATAATACAATACTTTGGGCTGAGTCTTTCTGTGAGGGTGACTCATCTATTTCATTTGACTGGGATATATGTTGGTATCCAAACCAGGTTTTTGCCTGATGGAAGGACATCAAATGTACAATGGCCAAGAATTTTTAAAGCAAATGCCTAAAGTCAAGATCCTAAATCCATATGGCTTAGTCTGCAATTTTCAAAGAACTGAGTTAGATCAACACCTCTCACTTAGAGTTGGTAGAAGTTGGGTACGAATTTCTTTAATTGCCTTTGAACATCATGGATATAATTTAATGTCATGATGTTCAGAATGTTCACATCCAGCACTGAAACCAATGGAAGCTGCTGGGTAATCCAAGTGCCCAAATATTGGCTTAGAAACTTAATTTTGATGTTTAATTTGGAAAACCTCAGATTTTAGTAAAAATACAACACAAAATAGACTTCAGGAAAAATGGATACTTTAAGAAACTGGTATACAGTGCATCCCGTTTTCTAACTAAGGTTTCTGATTACTTGTTTGATTGCAGAATTTGCAACATATATTTTTCTACATGATGAAGCCAGGAAGGCAACTGGTCAAACCAGTTTCCATATGTTTTTGTTATACCCACATCTTTTCATTTGTTTATAGCACAAACTATTTCTGCATATCTAGACATAATGTACACAAAAATAGAAAAATGTACACAAAAAAGGATTTTTCAAAATACTTCTCTCTTAAAAAATTGCCCTTTGAGAGATACTTGGTAAGTAGTATAAATAAATGACCTGTGTCTGTAGTAGAATTCAATTTGGGTTCAACCAAACTGTGTTTAATAGGCTTGTTGTTAAGGTTATGCTAATCTCTCTCAGTACTGGTGGATCCCACATTACTATAGTAGTAAAGTGTTCCCAAAATATTTAAGAACAGAATTTGTAGTAACAAATGTATGGGAGAAATTGTTTGATTAATTTATAGGATCTGGGGCTTGGAGTCAATCCCTTATTTCATTCTCTGTCCTGTGAAAGTTGTGCTACCTGCCCTCATATGACTTCCCTGATTGGTTGACTTACTTCACTCTGCGGTAGAACATAGCTGGCATGTGAGGCTATGATCCCAAAGGGAGACGTGATCTCTTGGGGAGTAGATGTACCGTGGAGAAAAGGAAGTTTCAATTGACTCTGCATTTTTGAGGAAATGAGTGCAAGGGAAGTGTGGGCGGGGGGTAACTGTTAAACAGGTAAGTTACTGTTTTTCCCCCTCTTTATTCTTAAATGTAATGATTGGTTATAATGCTACCTTGAGGTCATGTATTTGTGGTGCCTTGCCCAGGCCAATCTAGACTGGGATGAGTCTCACTGTAAATGGTTTTTCAAAATAATTTGTGCAGCTATTACAAGAGCACAGTGCTAGCTGGCCACAGCAGAAGTCAAGAAGAAAAACACATTTGTGGGATCCATTGGGAAAACCATATTTAACTCAAAATAATAAAGTCTTCCTGTCCTATGCGAAGTATCAACCTATGGATCAACTGTTGATCCCAGTTATCATGGCCATATCTAAATTGTTCTTCCATATGGGAAGATCAGAGGCAGCCTGTAGGAAAGAAGGCAAGAGTAAATTTTAGAGAAACTCCTTTCCTTTTCTTGCTTCAGAGAAACCTAACTAGTGTTTCCTACTTAGTAAATGCACAAAGATACTGCAGAGTGATTCTAGCTGCTTTCCAGGCCTTATCCACCTATATTTTCATTACCTGAAAATTATTAATTACAGGTGGTGCACCCCACCTGGAAAATGATTTAGTAGTTGGGAAGAGAGACTGGTTAAGCCCCTCTGTTCAGGGAGATCACAAACTAGTTGTTCTCAACCGCCTTAGATTTGAGGCATCCTTCAGAAAATACCAGCTCTTGATTTTCACTCATTTTTTAATAACAGAAAAACAGGACAGCAATTATTCTGTTACAAAGAAGTAAAAAAGATCACAAGAAGTCAGAATGTTTTTAATACTCTGGATTTCTATGTGAAAACTCTAGCTTTATCTTGTGAATCATGCTTGCACCCCTAACGGTGCTAACATTGTGCAGCACCCCATGGCACCCTTGAAAGGATCTTAAGACTCCCCAGGATGTCATAACACCCTGGTTGAGACTCACTGCCATAACCCCTACCCTACCCCTACTCAGTGTGGGCCTATGTTTTGCATTCTAATATGCTGTGTTAGATAAGGACTACTTTGAACTTTGCATAGAGAGGACTTGAGACAGTCATCAGATCCCTGCAAAAGCATCATCAGGGAATAAGTAAATAGTCTTAATGGACTGCTTGCTTTCTGCTCCTCAAACTCCTATTCAAGAGGGTTCAGCACGCCAAAGGTTTGTGTTAGAATATGTGGGTTTACTTAGTATTCACCACCTTCAAATCTTAATAGCTGTCCTTCATGCTCAGGGTAATTGTTTGCCAGGGTTGGCCCATACCGATAGGGATCCATAGTCTCCGCTCTTTCTGGCTTTGTGGAAATTGTATCGTGCTGGCAAAGCAAAGCCGATTTGAGAACACCACAGTCTTCTTGTATCTTTATCCCTGGGTAAACTGTTCCTGAAAGGTTCTCTGCAACGTGGCTGCAATTCTGAAGATTTTTTACATCACATATGTTATCACTGTACTTCACTACTGAGGGCTTGTAGGCCTGGTAGGATACTTTTGTGGTTGTAGTGATAACAGTTTGTAAAGCTGGGGTTGATGGAGTGGAATTGCTACCATATCTGCAAGGATACTCCCCGCTATAATAAGGATGATTAGTGTTTGCTTGAATCTGTCCATAGTCACTCCTGTCTCCGTAACCAGTTTTCCCCATCATCTGTTTCAGTCCATGATGTCTGTCAGTGTTATCAAAATTTTTGTCATGCATGGTCAAAGAATAACCAGTATGTTGAGATCCATTCAAGTTAACGTGGTCAGTATCATCTGGGGTATTTGTCAAATCTTTGTAAAGTGTTGGATAGGAACTAGAACTTATGTAGGCAGGAACTCCAAATTCATAGCCACAAGGCCGAGGCACAAAGATCCTTGAGTTAGGACACTTTTGGTAGGGTGACACCATATCCCCCTGAAAGCTAATAGAGTCATGAGTAACTTTGTAAGGGTCTGTATTTTGAAATGAAGAGTAAGACTGAGTTGCAATAGGAAAGCTGGTGTCTGTAACGATACTGAATCTCTCTGGGCCTTCCTTGCATGGCAAATGATGGATGTTGTTGAAATGACCACTGCTCTCATGATACCATCCTGCCTGAAAAGAATACGAAAACAGACCTTTAAGATCTGGAAGAAAATGCTGCAAGTGTATATGCTAGTGCACGTATCCCCAATATACATACTTGTGATATGCCTTTTTTCCTGCTTTAACCTCCCATACCCATGACAGCTAGCTGAAGAGGTGCAGTGTCTTATAAGGATTCCTAGCATCCTGTGATTCCCTGTGCATGGTTCATCTTTTCCAACCCGCCTAGATTCACCTCAGAGTCCAGAAGCCTCTTTTTCTGGGGAAGGTGGGAGGAGGATGTTTGTTTCTTCACAGCACTTCTCCTTACTTCTGCCTCTGATTTGCTTTCTGGCCGAGAGTGGTCATGGAATCCTTTGGCCTGAAGTAGTGTTAACACATGTGAAACTTGGATATTTAAAGACATGAATAATCATATAACTTGCTGTGCTGTTCTTTTATAGCACCCATGAGGCTGCTAAGTGTTGTGCACCTGCCTGCACCAAGCAGCTTAGTGTAAACGACAGACCTTGCAGACCAGAAAGAGCAAAAAAACGGAAGAACCTTGATTATGGAGATGTGATGACATGTTCACTCTGGCAAGCACACAAATGCATCATAGGTCATGTGTTTTGAGTGGGTATTTCTTTTTTTTTTTAATTAGTGGATTAAACAATCTTTTTTTAAGCTGTGCCATATAGGTGAGCAGTAGAGTAACTAAGTGGAGAAGGTAACTGGGATATCAGCCCTGGACACTACTTTTACAGGGAGGCCCAAAAATAGCCACTTCCACAGCTGACAGCTGGCCATACCAACATCACTGGCAGAAAGGTGACTGCCACTACCTCGTGCTGCTATTGCCCAAGGTGCAAAGCTACCCTGTTATGCTTTTGTAACTAAATTTGTAGATGTGAAACAGGTGAGGTAGGGATGAAGACTGTAGCACAGGTTTTGAAAGGGCAGTACAGAAGAGAGCATGACAATGTTTGGATATAGATGGAGGAGGTGACACAGGGCTTACCCAGGCTGGCATTTTTAGCTCAGAGGGGCAGCTGGAAAGGAACACAAAAAGTGATGAGGTCAGCAACACAGCAGACAGGAGCTATGTGATGAAGGGAAGTGGGGTTTGTACTTGATGGGTAACACCACGGGGAGCCAGTGAGGTAACTATAGAAAGAGAGTGACCTGGCTGCAGTGACAGGGACATTAATGATTTTGGCAACCACATTATAAGAGAATTGGAAAGAAAGTTAGTAACCATAAGGTTGAAGAGAAGACTAAAGTATCAAGGGAGGAGATGACCATAGCATGGACCAGTGATTTATCTGTTTGGATGAAGACAAGAGGTCAAAGATTAGAGATAGAGTGAAGGGTGAAGTAACAGGAGTTGCACATGGATGAGAATGCAAAGGCAGAGAGGAGTCGAAGAAGCTGTGGTTACTCCCACCTATTTATGATTTGTCTCCTTTATGATTTGTCATCCTTTTTAAAGTCAGTAGGACTACTAGCATGCTTAAATGCTTATAAGACATAAAGAAGAATACTTGAAAAGCTTTTGAAAGCTTTCCTAAACTTTGTCCCAGCAATACAATTGGTCCAATAAAAGATATCACTCAAAAAGATTCTTGCCACTTGTATGACTTGTAGAAACTTACACAGCCCCAATGTGGCATGGCATCCTAGCTATAAAAAAGAAATCTTGCCTGCTGAAATGACAGGTTCTTGTATATTACAAAATAATTCTACTGTGTTAATGTTCATAGTTTTCAAATTACAAATATCAATTTCTACTTTGTTGGTAGGCACTGTACATTTTGCTTTTGTGTTAAAATTTTATTGTTCAAACATTTTTTCTTGTTGTAAGGAAACATTGTGACACTGAGCAAGAAAATAAGATTAATATTTACTATT
>NW_017728886.1:152721646-152759327 GCF_001723895.1 Crocodylus porosus
TGTTTCAAATTTCAAAATGTCAGAATTTCCCAGACAACTTGGAAATTTCTCTGATATTTCAGATCTCTGATATTTATTTCTTCATAGGATTAATTAAAATAAAGTTATTTTAATAGGCTTAGATCAAACCATAGGGTATACACTTAAATCCTAATCATGGTTCTTGTGAAGGCAGTTCTCCCATTTTTTACTTTATACTTATATAAGAAAAACACTCATCAAATTCAGCTGGAGAATTTCTTTTGTAAAGAATATTGGGTTGGTGCTATTAAAAGCACAGGAAGTTTTATAAGTGCAAGGACTACAGAGTTAGCCCTTAATTTAAGTTAATTTGTGAGAAATGCATCAGTGTACTGAGCATGCTTAGCATGTACAATTGTATATCATAATCAACAAAACTGTTTTATGCTTCCACAGTTATAATAATAATATTGGTACTTTGCCCTTAAATAGTGCTTTTCATCCATAGAGCTCAAACCATTTGACCAAGAAAGGTAGATATTACTTTAGTTAATATTTGCATTATGGTAATATTTAGGAGCCAGAAAAGGACCCCAAAAGGTGGTTCTTCCCCCAAAGTAAATTTATATTTTACCTGGAAGAATATTGCTGTGCCATCTAGCCTCCAGAAGTTAGTGACTGGATAGCCACTGTGTCCTCGGCAAGGAATCAGTTCTAGAGCTGCATTACAGTTTGGACAGACTTTCTCTGCAAGACCAGATGAGGAGATTAGAAGAAACCCACATAGAACCTAACTGGATTCGTAAATAAATCCTAACTTCATGTATTTTGCACCAAAAAGATAATGTAAGATAAAAAGCATAGCTGAATGATATAGTATGTGTGGCCCAGATAACAACACCTGATATGAATTTATATGACTTGATACGACTTCATGGTTGTTTATATCTAGAACTAAAATCTATTATGTGAGCCCATCTCTATGCACTACCTGGAAGCACAAACAGTTCTGACATTTGGAACTACCAATACTGTACAGTGTCTTTACTGCTGCTCTAATCAGTAGTAGAAAGGGTAGGATGAAGCAACTATGCCTGTGTTGGGGGTGTGAGATTCACCTGGACTTGAACTCAAGGCCAGTTAAGAAGACTTGTGTAGGGTTTTGCCCTTCAAACTTCTCTTACTTTGTTGCTTCTGGCGAGCTTTGTCACAGATGGCAGGACGAAGTTGCAGTCTGGTGCCGTTTGGCGGGGTGCAGCTTCTGGAACAAACCACCACACCAAGACAGGACTTCTTGAGGATCTGACAGTTGTGGTTGTTGGTGTTGCGCATAGCCCAACCACTGAGATGTCTCTGTGCATTCTTCTCCTCACTGGAGTAGATGAACCGCACGTAGCCATCTGGCCATTCCTGGAAACTGTCAAAGTGCTTGGGCTCCTGCATGGAAATCACAAAAGTGTGGTTGCCAGGGAGGGACAACAGCAAGAAAGCGGGACACAGAAGAATGGTAAGAAGTGAGAATATAATTAACAGAGCATCTCTATGTACACTGATCAGGACAGCCTTTGCAGCCTGTGGCGTGAAACATAATAGAGAACAGCAGTAAACTTAGAACCACCAAGAACGACTACTGTAGTTAAAGTGTAGGACTATTCTGAAATGATCCTCTCTCAAAATGCTAGAAGCAAGGATTTCCTAGGGTAATATCTTTTACTGGACCAACTCTGTAGTTAGGATAAAGTTAGATAAGTCTTTGAATGCAAGCTTTGCAAATGCAGGTCTCACCTGATGAAGAATGGCTTGCATTCGAATGCTTATCTAACTTTACCCCAACTATGGAGCTGGTCTAAGAAATCTTTGCCTCCCGCATAATTTCTAGACCATCACAGCCAAATTACGCTTGTACTACCTCTGTAAAAATGTAATTCTGTCCTTCTACATTGTACGTCTTTGTGATTTCAGATCAAATGTGTTCCATTCCCGTACAAAATGACTTTTTTTCATGTCAGTCCTGTAAGTTGAAGCTTAGATGTGAGAATCAGGTGGGCTCCTTTCCTCCTATGCATCATCCTCTATAATAAATATTTCTTTGGTCACTGATACCTATGCAATAATGCTATAAAGTTGTAACAGATTGTCCCTGTACCTAGAAGTTAATGACAATTCTGTTGTTGATGCACAAGAGTCAATAGAATCCAGCTCTCCGCCTTTTACTCTGTCTTAATTGCAGGAGTGTGGATGTATAGATTAATAAAAGCCAAGATTTCATGAATAGATGCCTTAGTTTTGTGACTATTTCTTAAAATGATTTCTTGATGCTGGAGGTTATTATTTTTTATAACAAGCCTTGAACAGACCTTCCACCAAAACTATACTGACTGGTTGAAATATGTACATCCTGTGTAATGCAAGAATATACTCAAAGTCATTTAAAAGAGGGATATTTTATACTTGGAATGTTATCACTTACTTTAAAAATTTGTCTACCATAGTATAAGTACAAAAAAGGTTGAGATTTTTAAATCATTTGATTTATATCATTAACAAAGAGAAATAAAATAATGATGGAGCTGTTATGCATATGAGTTGTCTGTGAAACCAAGCTACTGGCATACATAAAATTAAGCCTATTAGGATTTGCAGGAGGAAATTCCAAATAATTACAGAATAATTATTAGGAGTAAAAAAAAAGTTAAAAAGTAAAAACAAAAAACCCAGCCTTTGGGGGTTAAACTAACAAAAATATCTATTTGGTGATCTAGTCAATATTAAAATCTATTTAACAAGACATTTTAAATGTGTTGAATTCTGGCAGCACCTGCCAAAAGCAGCCTGTCTTTAGGAAGGGGGAAAATGTTCAAACTCTGGACTTGAAGCATGATTCATCACAGCTGTTCAGATTCTCTCTCTTGTCTACCTTTTGGTTACTAACTGTTTCATAAACCATGTCAGATTTCAGCCAGAACCTTGCCATTACATTTGCGAGTGGAACAGTTTCTTACTTAACATAACTGCTCACATTTACAGAAACCAATGCTTAAACAGTCATTCCAAACCATAAAAAAGTCAATGGAATTTGTGGCTGGCTGGGGGATGTCTAAGTATCTTTGAGCATCTGAGCATTAGCTCTTCAATTCATGATCTTTCTTCCTGCAGTTATTGTGCTTTACCAAAGTTGAGAAATATAGATTTCCTCTGCTTACACTGAAGTGCCAAGACTGTCTGAGTAACTGGAAAGTCAAGCCAGGTAGTTAGAGACTGAGTCCTGAACATACTAAGGATCTGGAGAGAAGGTTAAAACTAGCTTTGCACTGTAAGTGCCATTGGAGAACATCAGTGTTTGAACTTCCAAGTAAACCCAGACCACAATACTGTAAGCCTTAACATTGTTCTCTTCAATCTTACATCACACCCCCAGTCCCACTGAAGTCGGTGGGAGGTTTGCCTCTGATTTCAGTGAACCCAGGATTTCACCCCTCCTCCTCCATAACAAATGACTGGGGTTATTACCAGGCACCACCTTGCTCTTCAACTCCTGTCCACCTGGCATGTGTTTAGCTCAGCGTCCAAGGTCCAAGAAAAGCAAGGTGGTGACTGGTAATAACCCCAGCAATTTGTTAGAGAGGAGGTGTTAGCTCGAGCTTCAGCCTTGCTCTCGGAGCCTGATTACCCCAGTAATTTGTTATAGAGGAGTTAGCCTGATCTTTAATGCCATCGCCAAACTGGTCAAACATACTGCATCAGCCCTTGGGAGGCAGACACACGTTCCACCTACTGTGAATGAAACTGCAGGGCACTAGGCACCACCACGCGGCTGTCTCCCAGTCTCAGATGAGCCCTGGTTTGTTTGGGGGTTTTTTTTGTGAGTGTGTGTTGTTTTTTTAATCTCCCTTTGCTCGCTTCCCCCTTTGCTATAAATCTTCATGGGCCAGAAAAGAACAGATCTGCCCACCCCTCTTTGGTTCAGGGCTGGCTGGGGATAGATGCAGCCTTCCCCCCCCACACCCCCAGTTCCTACCTGCGGCAGCTTGGGGTCATTGATGTCCCAGGTTAACTTCATGCCATAGGAGCAGGCACAGTCCGGATCCTTGAAGGGCTCGGTCAGGGCTTTGGCCATGCTGGCCCTGGGCCCCAAAGGGGAGGGGGAAGCAAAGGGCAAGCGGTGCCCCTGTCCGGCGCAGCGGTGCTGAAGGGCTCGGCGCTGCCCGAGGGAGCCGGGCTTTAGGCTTTGCCCTCCAGATCCCTCCCACCCGGCCCTGATCTCAGGCCTGTTAAACGCAGGTGGACGGGGAGGGCGGGGGGCGTGGGCTGGGGTGGAGGGGAAGCTTCAGGCCGGCTCCTCCCTTCCCTGCACCAACTGCAAGGAGCGGGGGGAGCAGGGACAGCAGGGCATTTGGATGCCGCCCGTGGGGCCCTAAGCGTCGGGGCCCCTGCAGTGGGGCAGGGATCTCTTAGCGGGTCTCTGGGACTTTGGCGGGCCGGTGGCTGCTGCCCTTCCCTGAGGCTAGGTGCTCGTTTCTGCCTTCCCCTCCTCTCCCCCGCTTGTGACTGCTGGGAGCAGGGCTGGGGAGATGAACAAGGACGATCCCCACGTCTCCTGGTGGAAGCCCTAACCGTGCATTTCTCGCGGGGAGTCGATGCCACTTCGCCAGCGTTGTGGCCCCAGGAAGAGCATCTCCTCCCCGGCCCTTCTCAATCCGCTCCAGTTCCCACCGAGACTGGGGAAGAAAGGCCCCCGGCGCCCTGCACCCCCTCGTGCTGGGCCCGCTGGGAAGGCACGGGGCCAGCGCAGAGGTGCCAGCTCCACGGAGCTGCATGGGATTGATCCGCCAGCGAGGGCTGCCCGAGTCCTAGCCGGCCACGTGGCTGCGGGTGCCAGGGGCCAGCTCTGCCCCTGCCGTGGCCAGCCACACGCACGGCTGCCCGGAGCAATCGTTGCTTTCACAGCCCCTTCCTAGCTCCCCCGCTTGCATTCAACAGCATCCCAAGCCGTTGTGGGGAGCGCGAGGTGGTGCTCGGCGCTGCACAGAATTCCCCTTCTTTTTCCCTGGCGAGTTGGTAAAATAGTTACTGCTTTTCCCACCCCTCCGGAAACCCATTCAGCTCAAGGGCTTTCTTCTCTGCTGGCCGCCGGTCCACCTGGCTGTGTTTAGCCCAGCCTGCAGCAAGTCGGTGAAAGCCCGCAGGAAGATGGACACAGGCGAAATGTGCCGGCTGTTTGGGTCCGCCCACCCATCCTAGCAGCGGATGAGTTCAAAGCAGTTGTGTCAGGGTTGAGGGTAGTCTCATGTAGAGTCTAGATCAGTGTTTCTCCACCCGTGGGTCGTGACCCAGAAGTGGGTGGCAAGAATATATGCAAGCAAACAAAGATTAGACATGGGACAACCAACTTTTTAAAACGGATTCTCCTTAAAAGGAGAAAAATGGGGGAAACCTGACTTTTCCCTTGCAGGCTGGCAGAGTTCCAGTCTGCAAGGGGCTGCCCCACACACTGGGTGGCTGGGGCTGGGGGGCAATAAGTCAGAAGCAAAGGGCACTGGGTTGGACTGACCATCTATGTTTACAAATGGGTCCTGGCACAAAAAACATTGATAACCACTGGTTTAGATGACGGTTATATAGGCTAGTTTGACTAGAGATGATCTTGCCTCAGGCAGGGGGTTGGACTAGGTGATCTCTGGGGGTCCCTTCCAGCCCGACTTCTCTGATGGCATCCGTTCATCAGTGAGTGTGGTGTGGATATTGCAGCTGTTCTATTGACTGGAGGTGCATTTTCTCTCACAGCTGTAAAGACTGGTGTTAGACTTGCAGGTCCTGCTACTTCCCTGGGACTATAATAACCCTGGTTTGACAAAGCACCCATTGATAACACATCACATTCAGTGCAATATTCTTCCCGGTCTCCTCCTCATCCAGTTGATAGATTTAGTAGCTGCTGCATCTCAAGGTTGCTGGAAGGAATCAAGCCCTGATGTCTTGCTCTTGTGTGGCCAGTGCCTCCTGATGTCTTTACTCAGGCAAAATTCTCCTGCCAGCCCAGGGGGCTTGTTTTTGCAGCCCTTAATTGGGGACCTTAATCTCTTTGGAGGTGCACAGACGAAAACCCCTCTGATGTTGCACCTGTCTGAAGAAGCTCACTAGGGGCACATCTACATATGCGCTTTAATGCACAGTAGATTGTTTTACTGTGCATTAAAGTGCCAGATAAAAAACTGTGACATTATGCTAATGCACAGTAAAATAGTCTACTGTGCATTAAGCATCACTAAAAAACCAAGCAAATGTGTTACTATGCATTAGCACAGCCTACTGAGTATTAGATTAGTACCTCACATTGGAGGTACTAAATTTAATAAGCATTAGGAAAGGTGCATTAATGCACAGGTGGGTGCTCCCCTAGGAATCTAAAGAAGGTTGGTAGGACGTGGAAAGACTGAGGCAGCAGATGATCCCTGTATGGGGTGCATTCTGTTCTGTGTGTAGGTGTAACCAAAACACTAACCAAACCAAACCAAACCCCGACACTGCTGGTTTGGGCTACTCAGAAGCATACCCTTTCTACAAGCATTTATTCAAGGTGGTGTGGCCACCCCACCTTATAATAGAAAAAAACCATTACTGGAGCACAAGATGTTTCATTTTCAGGTCCCAGATGTTTGCAAGAGGAGGGGGAGGATCGGGGGTGCGTTCTACGATTCAAAGTTTTTGAATTATTTTTAAAATCCCTCTTTCATTTAAAAAAAGGAGTAAAGCAACAAAGATGCTTCACCACTTCAGCAAGGTGGGTGCACTCTGGAAAAGAGGGCTTGATCTTTTGGCAGGAAAACAATTCAGTGGTCGCATTTTCACAACAGGGGAAGAGATCGGGACAGTTTCCACAGGTTTGCAGTGGTGTTCTTCATCACCCTTTGCTTCTCCTCGGAAACCAGTGCAAGTGACACATCTCTTTTGCTGTTTGTCTCAGGGGTCAGCTGCTTCCCCTTAGCTTCACCAGTCATGGCCCGTCCCTGTTGATGAAGCCCTTCCCCTCAGGCACCTGCACTGCCCGCTTTGTACCCTGTGAGCCATATATTACGGGTGGGTGGTAAAGTCGATTTTCAGGCAACGACCATGTTCCAGTCCCAACTAGCTACTGACACAGGGCTGTGGGGCCCTGCACCATCTTCGCAAGAGGTTCAGGAGGCAGGGATTGCTTCCTGATCTGGGATGGGGGCTGTGTGTGTGAGATCTAGGATCAGGTGTGTTTGTGATCTAGGATCGTGTATGTGTATTTGTGTATGTCTGTGAGTGTTATCTAATATCAGTGTGTGCATGTATGATCTAGAATTGGCTGCATGCATGTGCATGTGTTAGCGTGTGTGCGATGTAGGGTTTGTGTGTGTGATCTAGAATCAATGTGTGTGATCTAGAATTGGGAGTACGTGTATGTGTGATCTAGGATCGGGGTGTGTGTGTATGATTTAAAATCGGGATGTGTGTGCATGATCTAGGATCAAGGGGATGTGTGTGATCTAGAATGGGGCGTGATGTAATCTGGCTCCTATGAACCAGGTATTTCCCACCCTGGTGCTGACTGATGATAAATGGCAGAGCTATTGGGGTTGGGTCCAAAGAAATTGATGTCTCCCTGCTCCAATGTGGGGAAGGTCTTTAGGGTTTAGCTGTCTTGGAGGGTCCTCTCAGGAAAAGGGACAAATGCATTATTCAGCACAAAACCAGAGGGAATGCAGTGGAGCGCTGATGTTGCCTGGTTCAGCACTATCTTTGCAGAGCAGCCTGTTCTGTGCTCCACAAAGTGTGTGGCTCCCAGTTTAGGCCAACAGGGTTTGCAGGGACTCTGCACTTAGCCTGTAGACTCAGCTACTCAAAGACCTAGTCTCAGAGAGGACAGGGAAGAGCTGGTTCTGGAGTGGATCCTTGTTCCTGTTGTTTTGAATGTGTAGCTTTTCTGACTCAGTGATCTCCCAGCACAGAAAGCTCACTCAAAAATAACACCACAGAACGGGACTGTTTGAAAAATCTAAGCGAGGCTTTAATGGCTTGGGGAAGTCATTGTAATCAAAACCCCCAAGCAGGCAGTTTGCCTCTTTGCAACATGGTTGTAAACTGCACTGTCGCACACAAGTTTACAGTTCTCCATTAGTGGCCTTTCATGCACCTTTCACCACCCCCCCCCCGGCAAACTATTTCTGAAGGGTGTTGATCTTTGTCTAATCCAGTGGTTCTCAGCATTTTTAAACTCAAGAGCCTTCTCGTTAGACTTAAGGCAACCCTCAGGAAATGTCAGCTCTTCTTAGTTTTCTCTCATTTTTTGATGATGGAAACACCGTAGAGCAAATTTGCTGTGGCAAAGACTTGGGAAAGACCACAGCCAGATTTCGAAGGCTTGTGGATTCCTATTTTAAATCTCTGGGGATTATTTTGTGACCCGTATTTTGCACACCTAACTGCACGTATCATTGCATGGCAGCCTTGAAAGGAAATGATGCTGAAGTTGGTTCCTTATTTCCAACCATAATCCCAGCCCAAAAGCCGATTCATCATTCAAATCCATATACTTAGTACAGTGGGTGGCAGGGGGGCCTATCAGCTGTCAGCTTGGCACAGCCAAACTGTGCTTTGTGTCAGGTCGGACTGTATTTAAGGTTCTTTGGGACAGTCCCCAGTGGCAGCGACATGCAGTCTGGGGTGGCCCAAGAACTATTTTGCCCCATAATCCCATCCAATCTGATTTTCATTTAGGGCTCTGTCCTTGAGGCAGGATATTATTTTACAATTTAATTAGTCAAGAAACATTGCTGATGAAATTCCCCTTCTTTAGTATGTGTAATTCATGAATAACAAGTGTTAATTGGGTGTAGACTAGCTTTCAGAAAGGAACCAGGAATAAGGAACTGGAAATAAAAAAACAACTTCAGCCTCATTAGTTTGCTTTCATTTTTGGACAACGGAAACACTATAGAGCAAATTTGCTGTGGCAAGGACCACAGCTGGATTTGGGGCTGTTGCTTGTAGCTGGCACTGTACCTTGACTCAGCAGTGATATGTAGGGGGTGCACGGGAGTGCATGTGCACCCTCTGAACAGCCAGCATTCCCAGGCAGGGGGAGCAGGTGAGAGCGCTGGTCCCCAACAAGAGCGCCGGCCAGGGAGTGGGGGCACCAGAAGAAGTGGTCCCCCCCACCCAGGTTGTGGGATGAGCCATGGGGGGACCCGCTCTGGTCACTGACTGTCCGGTGGCTGGGAGGGGCAAGTGCCCCTCCGACTCAGGAGGCACCAGTCACCCATGCCTAGACTCCTGGTGGGTCCAAGGGAACTTTTAGTATTGGGGCCCCCTTCGCCAGAGATAATAACAATAATAATAATAAAAATTACCATTTTGGGGCCCCCTTTCTGTCTGGGCCCTGGGTGGCCTCCTGGTATGCCCATGCCTGTGTCCAGCCCTGGTTGTAGCCTTGTTGGTCTAAGGCAGTGTTTCTCAGCCTTTTAAGTAGCAAATACCCCCTAACTTCTGAAAATGTGAATAAGCACCCCAACACTCAATTTTCCAGGGGATGTTATATTTATAGACTAATGTGTGCCATATTTTGGAAGAAGGGCTGTGTATATAAGGCCATGATATGACAGATGTCCGATCTAGTGTGGGTAGTGTTACAACCTTTTACAGCGGGGTGTGCAACTCAAGTATGTACCTGGACTAGATGTGATGTTGGCCAAAGCTAGGAGGGCTGAACCCAGTGCCATGCAAAGCATGGCATGCCAAATTATTGCTGGGGAATTTAAGTGCCATGCAATGTGCGGTGCATCCAATTTTTTGCCATAGTTTTGAGAGGAGGAAGGAGCAAGAGAGACAGGGAAAGAGGGAGAGAAAGAGAGGAAAAGAGGATGAGAGAGAGACAGACAAGGATAGAGGGTGAGAGAGAGCGAGACAGGGAAGGGGGGAGGGTGGAGAGAGAGAGGGAAGGGGGAAGAGAGAGGGAACAGGTGGCAACCCTAATTGTGGGGATGACCATTAGGAGGGAAGCTTGTGGCTGCTCTTTTTCTAAAAAGGGTATGTCTGTAGGAGTACTGTGGTGGCAGTGGGTGTATGGAGTGTTTGGACCTGTAGTTCAGAGATAAAAAGACACAATGACATAGTCAGACACATGCAGTGACATGCTGACGCACACACAGTCAAGTAGACATGGAGGCACACACACATAAACAGGTGTACAACAATTCAGAATTTAAGATTTATTCTTTTTTATTGAATTTTACAACAGTTGTTGAAAGAAAATAACCCATGAATCATAAAAAGTATAGAACAGTAAAAATAATATAACTCAAACTTTTATATTAATAAAGCCCTAAACATAGGTATCTTTGTGACTGGAACTGATACTCTCCCTCTAGAATTGTTCTACAAATCGGGGACTGGATTGGACTTTTTGCTAGTTTTAACAAAATAATATAAAAATGAGTTCTTGTAAGAGCTGGATTTAATGAGAAACCAAATCTCAGTTTTTAAATACTTATTGCTACTATCAGATCATTTTCCAGGCACAAATGATTTCTTATTTTACTTTTTAGCCAAGTCAAGTGTAAGAAACTGGTTTTACACAAATATGTTGAGGCAAATGGGAGAAGCTCTGTGACAAACACGTTCATTAGCTGTGGGTATTCCCATTTCATTTTCTGCCAAAATGCAGGGATGTCACCCAGTCCCATGCTTTGCATCCTCTGCAACATACTGTCTGTGGAAAGCTGAAAAAGTTTTTCCTTCATGCTTTCTGGAATCCCTGCTTGTTCAGTAGCGCTGTCATTAAATGGATTCAAAATCCACAGTTTCTGTGGATCTTCATGCTCTTTAACATTAGGGAAATAATGTTCAAAGTTTGACTCCAAATTTGCCAAGTGTTCTTTAATATTTTCTTTCACACTTTCATTCAGAGGGATTTCATTTTCTTCACAGAACTCTGAGAGCTGTGGAAATTAAACAAAATTTCCACATAAAGCTCGATTTTTCCAGAACCTCAACTTTTTTCTAAAAGCTCTTATATTTTAAGTATACGTATATATACTTTCATGCAAGGTAAATATATTTGTGTTGTATCCTTGAAGCTGAAGGTTCAAGTAATTGATTTTATCAAAAATGTCACAAAGGTAGAGTAACTTGCAAATCCATACTTCATCTTCAAAATGCTGTAAGAATTCAGATTTCATATCTCTGAGAGAGACAGTAACTTCATATTTCAACTCAGACAGGCGATTTAACAACCTTCCATGCAACAACCACCAAACTTCAGTGTGAAGAAGTACAGATACCATGTCATGGCACAGCGATCGGAAAAGACATTAATTCAGAGCCTGCACTTTTATGAAGTTTACTGCTTTCACAGCCGTTCCTAGCACCCTGTTTAAATCTTCATTCAGTTGCTTTGTAGCCAATGCCTGTCTATGGATAATACAATGGTTCCACTTGACTGAAGGATTTATAGCTTTTAAACTAGCAACAAGACCACTTCATTGACCTAACATTGTTGCTGCTCTGTCTTTGCCCACAGACATACACCACTCCCATGACAATCCAGTTTTTACAATGTGCTCATTTAAGATCTTAAAAATGTCCTCTCGTTGTTTTTGTGTCCAATTGTTTGCAGCCATATATTTGTTCCTGTATTCCTTGCTTGTTAATGTAGCTGACAAACATCATCAACTGTGCATAGTTGGACACATCTGTAGAGTCATCCATCTGTAAAGCAAACTGGGTTTTTTTGGATGATTTTTTTCTGAAATTTGTTTAATTATGTCTTCTGCCATGTCATCAGTTCTTCTTGTCATGGTGTCATTTGAATGTGGGATGGTTTTAATTTTATCTACTTCTGTTTTGCCAAACCTGATTTCAGCAATTCTAATAGCAGCAGGAATAACAAGGTTCTCAGCAATGGTATATGGTTTCTTTGTTTTTGCCACCATATGTACGATTTCAAATGAAGCTTGTAGAGCCTGTTTAGGGAGCGCAGAGTACAATTTCATAGCAGCACTTGATTTTTCCAAACTTTCACATTTTCTTGTGAAAAAAAATCTATTGATTTGTCCTCCAGATCAGGATGTTTAGTATGAAGGGGCCTTTTCAGAAGGGAGTGCTTCATACAATGGTTAGACGATATTTCACTGCAAATCACATAAAGTGGTAATGAAAGTATACTTCTGTTTGTTGTAAACTGGAAAGCCAGCTAACTGGGATTGTAGCTACCTGCTTTATGAACCTGTGAAGTTTTTGTACTTTCACTACTGAGGCTCCTCTGGCTCCAACACTTTTTGCACATTTGTCTGGGAACTACCTTCTTCTAAATCTGAAGTCTTTCTTTTTACAAGAAAATGATCCATTTTAACACCTCATAAACAGTAAAATTAGAACAATGACACAAGCCCACTCCGATTTAAATGCTTGAAGTGGAAACTACAGCAGACAGGCACGTGCTTAAACTCTGAGAAACACAATCTTTCTCTCCCTTTACTGATGGATGACTCTATTTCTCATAAAGCAGGAGAGTTCTGATGCAGAAAGGCTGGCAAGCAAGTGCAGGGTTGCTGAATGATGAAAATATCTTATTTTGGGAAAATATCAGTTCAGCATATGTGATGACCCTTTTTACCCCCCAAATTCGTTATACCCGAGGTAAATTCACTGTTCTGCGATTAGCTCCGAGGCTCCACTTGCCCACATTCACCCCAGCCCCTGGGCTGCCCTGTGCTGTGGTGCAGGCAGGTGGTGAGGGCTGTTTCCAGAGCCACTGCAGCAGGGGCTGGGGTCGTGGGGAGGCGTGGAGACCCGCAGCATGGTGAGGTAAGTCTGTAGAGCAAGGGCTGGCAACCCCCGGCACGCGTGCCAAGCATGGCATGCGAGGCCGTTTTGCTTGGGCTCTACACAGCTGCTGCCAGCCACGGAACCTGAGCTGCTCCCTGCAGGAGCGGGGAGGCTGCAAAGAGCTGCTTGGACCGGACGGTGGGGCGGGGCCTGAGGCAGGCAGCGCAGCCCAGAAAAGCCTGGTGCCGCCGCTAGCCCCTACCTGGAGCCAGCCTGGGCTCTGGGCAGCTGCCGCAGCCAGGCTGCAAACAACGGCACCGGGCTGCGCAGCCCCGTCGTGGGCTCCATACCAGCAGGTGCGCGTGCGCCTCAGAGCAAGGAGCGGGGGAGGGGTGCGCTGCCTCGGGCCCTACGCCCGCTGTCCGCTCTGAGGCGCTGCTGTGACAGCTCATGCTGGGCTCCGGAGCTCGGTACAGCTCTTTGTAGCCAGCCTGGGCTCTGGGTAGCTGTAGCAGGCAGGCTGCAAACTGCTGCAGTTGTCCAGAGCCCAGGCTGGCTACAGGTGGATCCAGCAGCGGCGCCAGGCTTTTCCCAGCGTTTGGTGGCAGTTGGGGAGAGCTGCGGCAAATACCGGGGTGGCAGCAGCCCCCCTCCCATCACTGCAGCCTTCCCCGAGTGCCGGGAAGAGCGCGGTGCTGCCGCCAGCCCCAGCCTGCAGCGGCAGCCTGCTCCTTCCCATGAACGGGGTCCTGCGTGGTGGGGCAATCCTCACAGTGCAGGAGGGAGTGGGGCAGCCCCTTGCCCCTACTATACTCCCTCCTGCATTGTGGGGGTCGCGGTCTGCGCCCCTTCCCTCCACCAAAGCCCAGGCAGGATAAAGAAAGAAACTTACCTGCCTGCGGCTGGGTCGGCGGGGAGTGCCGGGTATGTGTGTGCCCGCTTTCCCCCTCCTGCAGCCTGTGGCTGGCTTGTGGGGGGTGAGTGGCCAGATGCAAACCGAGTGGCAGCAGGGGGAGCGGCGGTGCCCCCTTGCTACGGGGGGTTTTGGCACCCGTGTACTCCCCCCCGCCCCCCCCATGTCTCACGTAACCTCACAGGCTGAGAAACTGTGGTCTAAGGACATGGGCAGACAAGGTTCTCTGGGGAGACGTGATATCTTTTATTCGACCAACTCAATAGTTGGAAAATTCAGAGATTTCATAGACATCAGGGCTGGAAGGGACCTTGGAAAATCATTGGGTCCAGCCCAGATGAAGTCAGCTAGGGTTGGTGACAGTCTATAAGAACATAAGGGGTGTGCCTCAGGATCTGGGGGAACGTCTGTTCAAAGGATCCCAGCAAGACAGGCATCCAAATGTTTCTTGAAAGTGTCCAGAGTAGGTGCTTGCACCACCTCTGTGGCCGCCTGTTCCAGGCGTAAAGAAGTTTTTCCTTACATCCAGCCTAAAATGGTCTTCCAGGAGTTTGTGACTGTTGACCTTTGTCTTCCCTTGGGGTGCCCTGGTCCTCCTGGATCCTGATGGAAAGGTGACCCAAAATTGTTCTGTTGCAAGCTTTCAGGCCCCAACACCCTTCTTCAGGCACAGGGAAGCAGGAGAGCAGTACTTTTTGAAGGGGGGTGGGGGATCCCGTTTGAAATCTCCGGGGATTATTGCGTGACCTTTGTTTTGCGCACCTAGCCCTGCAGGGCAGCCTGGAAAGGAGCCGGGGCTGGGATCCCCGCCCTCGCACAACGAGCTCAACCCGCAACACCTGCGGCTTTTCAGCGCCGTCGGCTCAACATGGGGGCGCGGGGAGGGCGGCGCGTGCCCTCGCTCCGCACCATGGAGGCGGTAGGTTTGCCGGGGGGAGACGCCCGTGGGGTTAGACATGAGCCCCTGCGGTCACACGTGCTGCTCTCTGTTACCTCAGCTTCCCTTTCCCCACCGGGCGGGCCCCGCAGGCTGCCGGCGCGGAGCTGGGCTCTCCTGCCCCCGGTGCAGCTGTGCGGCCCGGCCCGCGCCTCATTAAGGCTGCACGTGGGGCGCCCGGGCCCCGCGCCGTGGCCCGCGCCCCCAGGTGAGTGCGCTCCCGCGCGGCGAGGGGGGTTCTGCTGTGCTGCGCTGTGCTGCGTGCTTCGCTTCCCTCTCCGGGAGCCCTGGGTCTCTTCCTCCCCTTAGAGTGCTTTCCCCCCGGGCTGTGCCCTTCCTGCTCTTGCAGGAAAAAGGAGCTGGCTTCCCCTGCCTCTTCCCCAGAGCCCGGCCCCTGCTTTCTCCCTCCAGCGCCTCCTTTCCTAGCCCTTAATAGCTGAGAGAGGGGCTCCAGCTCCTCCTGCTCATCAGCTCATGTTGCTGCCCTGTGGCACTGTCCTCCAGGTCCCCTTAACCTCTCCCTCTCTCTCTCCCTCCAGCTCAATTTCTTTAGAGCAGCATTTTTTTTCTTCAAGCTGTGGGTCACGACTAGGGTGGCCAGCATCATGGGTGACTGGTCCAGATTGCCAATGGGGAGGGGTCCCCCCTGCTGCTGGTTGTCAGCCAGGGGGGCCCCCAGCAGCCAATCAGCAGCTAGACTAGAAGTGCACTTCCAGTTTCATGGCTGGTGCTTCCAGGGGATGCACATGCATCGCCAGTGGCCATCATGGAGGACAGTTCAATTGTTCTCCATCCTCTATTGATACGAAACTGGACGCCTTTGTGTCCTCTATTTTTCTGTTAAAGAGAAAGTTTGCAGATGCCTTTTAAAAATTTTGCCCCTGACCCTTTCATATATTCTCGTGTCCCACTTTTGGGTCGTGACCCAGAGCCTGAAAATTGCTTCAGTTTCTTGAAGCAAAAAATAGAGGACATAAAGTTGTCCGGTTCTCTATCAATAGAGGACAGAGTAGCAGAAAATCGGAATGTCCTCTGTGATGCCACCCTAAGCTCCTCCTGCTGATCAGCCTATGGGCAGCTTCTTGCTGCTGTGTGGCATGACATCACTGTCCTCTAGGCCCCCTTAATCTCTCCCTCTCTCGACCCCCTCCAGCTCAGTTTCTCTAGAGCATATTTCAGGCTCTGGGTCACGACCCAAAAGTAGAACACAAGAATATATGAAAGGGTCAGAGACAAAGTTTTTAAAAATGGATCTGCAAACTTTAAAAAATGGAGTCTCTTCTAAAGGAGAAAAATGTGGGAGACTGTTAGTCTTCCCTTGCAGGCTGGCTGAGTTCAAGGGGCTGCTTGGGGGGGACCCCTATGCCCCACGTTGGGGACCTGGAGATGGGGCAGCAGATCTGGAGTGAGGTCAGGACTAGGCATTTATATTTACAAATGGGTCCTGGTACAAAAAATGTTGAGAATCATTGCTCTAGAGAACTTCCCTGTGCTTTTGTGTGTGGTCAAACAACACTGGAATTTCTTGGTGTCCAGAAAAGACTGTCTTCAGAAATAAAAGTACTTCCCTCTCTTTTCTCTGCTTTTCCTCCTCCAAATATTGCCTGAAGCACAAGAAACAAGCCTCATGCTGTGTCCTGGAAGCCAAGACTCTGGCCTTGCCAGGCAAATTGATTTCCAGAGAGGTAGTTAGCCCTGCTAGTCTGAAGCCAGTCAGAAGGCAGGGTAGATGTACAGCTTTCTAGACAAACTAAAAAGTTATAGGTATGAATACAAACATAAATCATTAGAAATCTAACTAGATATGCATCTTCATAGGTGAACTTGGTTTACAGAACTGAGGGTCCTTGTAAATGCTTCTGTCCTTATTTAAAACCTAGGGTTTCAATTCAGGAGTTCCAGATTGTCTAGGAGAGGCTCACTTCAGGAGCCCCAGGGATACAAATACAATTATGATGGGAGAGTGGGGGGAGGCATTGAAGGCACAGCCAGAAAACAGACATGTGAGTTTCTGCAATTAAACTTCTTTTCTTTGGGGACTGGCAAAAGAGCCAGGGGTTCTCTCTCCTTTCTAAGTAACCTCATAATCAAAAGAGACTTTGGTCCCCAAATGAACTTTACTTTTTGTGTAGAAATGAGTGCCACCTTTATTTTTATCTTTATTTTTATGTTTAAAGGAGAAAGAAAGTCCAGAGGGAAGCAGTGACTTAAATGGAAACATGGCAGCCAGAACAGAATACTATGTAAATAACTTCTTAATCTGCAAACTGTTACTTTCTTGTATGTTAATAATGGATGTTGTTAATCTTGTGTACATATATCTATTTAAATAATACTCATATAATTTGTGTATGTGCACATGAAATGAATAAGCAATATGATACTCCATTTCTGCCAGCATTACATGTAATGATGCAACTGAATATGTAGTGAGAGCAATGAAAGGAGGCTGTTTGACCTGAACTGCCATTCAGTCCGTTAACGACATAAGTTCAGGGGTCCTATGTAGGCATAATATAAGGATTTGGGCTTACAATGGGAAACAATGTTCCTGACAAGTGAATCTCAAAGGTAATTGGCAGGACAGATAAACACTTGATCTGAGCTTAGAAGAGGCTGAAAAGTGATGTAAGGTGTAAAACGAGTTAATAGATTTTAACTGCATCTTTTGTTGGCAAATGCTCAGATAGGTTAAAGGGAGTTGTGGAGTAAAAAATATATTTATGAAATGGCTTGAGCTGGAGGAAATGAGTTGGTCACCCTTTGGACATCCAGCCACTTTTAAGGTGTCTTGTGCAGTGTGCCCTAATTCATTATTTATGAAAAAATTAGTCCCAATTCTTTTCAAACTTTTTAAAACTAATTTTCAAGTAGCAGGTACCAAAAGAAGCAGTGAGATAAAACAGAATCCCTTCATTCTCATTAGGGGTTTTGCTTAAAACAAGCACTGCCAACCCCCCCCCCCCCAATTTTTGTGGTGCCAGTGAGAGAGTTCAGTCACACTGTCTTTGGGGAACAGTAATTGTGCTTCATGTTTTGTTGGGTTTTTTTTTTCAGCTTGAATCGCTCATAACTGATGTTTTTAAGGGAAAAGGATTTCAGAAAATAAGTGAGCTCTTACAAGAAAAAGAAATTTGTCCTCCTCAAAAATTTAGTAAACAACTGTTTAATCAACTTGACAAAGTGTTAAAAAAGGCAAGTAATGTAATACATGCTGAAATCAGCTTGAGGCATGGGTTAAATAATTACCATTCTAAATAAGTTTATTATTGACATTCTGATGAAAAATGTTTCATAGGAGTTGGACAGGAATGAATTTCAAAATGTATCAGTGCTGTTGAAATGCATTCAGCTGTACTTTAAGAGTGATCCACAAGAAGGTGCAAGCTTACTTATTCAGCAGGGATTGATACCAAAGATAAGTATACAGTTTGCTCAGATGGAAGAGTATTTTTCAGAATTTTTTTTTAAAGAAAAAAAGCCACTAAAATATGATTTGCTATTGAAATGAAACTGCAGGGCTATTTTTTTTCTTTGTTAACATATTGACTGAACTAAAATAACAGACTAGTTGGTGAATTGGTCTACATGAAATGTAACAGTCAACCACAAATCTTTCATTGCTTAGACACATGTAGAAATACATGGTTGGCATAATAAAACTTAACAAACGGCAGACTAGCTCTAAAAGATTTTAATAAACAAGAGCATTAGTTAGAATAGAATGTAAGTTCAGTCCATAAAATAAAGCTTTGAAATTGGGTTTAAATAGTACAACAAAAATAGCAAAATTTATGTTGGAAAAATCTTCCTTCTTCGGGTTGGCCGATATGCTGTCTTTGAGGATACTTGTTACACAGGAATACTGTAGAAATAAAATTAGGGTCCCGTCCTGCATCTGGCAATGTTGATTTTAATGGCTCTGCTTGTATAGTGAGAATGCGTGCACAAAAATGCTCAGCTGCTATTTGGTGAGAATTATGTGGAAGAATTGGTAGCACGGAGATGGTTAATAGTGCTGTGCCATGGAAGTCTCTCCAGTCCCATGTTTTCTAATACCATTTTATAAGTTTGCTGTTGAGGAATATAAATACTGATCATTCATTTGCAAACAAATGTAACAAAACTTAGCTGCAAGCAATATGTACAACATACTCTGTTAGCTAGATCGAGGGAGATGCTCACAATCTTAGCAGAAATGGCTTCCTCCAACCTGTTTCTTCTTGGTTTTACAACATATAACCTACTATGGAAAGTTTTTTCCAAGCAGTTTCTGCACACCCCTTGCAGAATCTACAGAATCTGTATAGCTTTAGCTGCAGGGCATAGGTAGAGGCCATTTGGGGTGGGCACAGGGGAGGAAAAGCAATTTGTGCCTTGGCAGAAGCAACTTTTAAGCATCAGTTCAAGAAACTTTCACCAGAGTGAGCGACTGATATCCTAGGCTTGTCTGCCTGTTCTGCTGAGGAAGATTTATTTTATTTAATTCCATTCATATGATCAAGTGATCTCTTGGGCTAGGGACAGACAGTGAAAAAACCTGAGACCTGAATTGATTCAGTCTTTGCAAGTTTCTGTGAACTGCTTGGACTCAACCAATAAGAAAGTGAACTGAACTTTGCTTTTTAAAAGTGAAAGGCAGGCAAACCTCTGCAGTGGCCCATACATACTGGATGCCAAGGAGTGCTAGAACTCTCCTCCCAGCTTGGTGGCCAGTGCAGAGATCCCAGAGAAGCATGATTTCCTCAGCTGCATCCCCTCTTTAGCCTCTAGTCAGCCAAGGAGGTGGCGTGGAGGGAAGTACACCACCAGACCTCCAGCTAGGGCCTCCATAACCCTGGGGAAGGGGTGTAAGGAAGCCCCAGTGAGATGTTTCTCCCCCTCTCCCTGTGCCCAGAGCTGGTCCCTCTTGCCATGCCCCTTCCTCAGTCCCAGTCAGCTGAGGAGCAGGCCTGAGGGGAACTAGACCCCATCCAGGGTCTCCCCACTTCTTCCCTTCTCTCCCCGTTGCCAGAGCCTCCCCACCCCCAGTCACACCTCCTCCTCAGTTTGCGTTAGCTGAGGAGAGAGTATGGGGGTAAACCCTCCCCTCCACCTGGCACTGGACCCCCAGCTGGGGTCTCTCTGGTGTTGGGGAAAGGGGGAGGGAAACCCCAGCAGGGTGGTTTTCCTCCCCACAGGCAGAGCCAGAAGCTGGGCTGATCACCTGGCCCTAGCCTTTCCTTGGTCAGCTGAGGAGCAGGGGTGGGAATACCACCCTCCCCCCCCAGCTCTGGACCCCCAGCTGTGCTGGGTGAACAGGTGCAGGAGACCTCAGTAAGGGCTGTTTTTTCCCCCCCTCATGCCCTCAGCCAGCCTGTTGGATATACTGGGGAAGGGGCTGGGTGATAGGCTGGCTCCCAGCTGTGGGGAAGACTGCAGCAGGGGCTTTACTCCCCTGCCCAAGCCAGGAGCCAGCCAGATCACCCAGCTATGCCCCCTGCTTGGCTGGCAGGCTGGCTGAGGAGGGAGTGGGGTGGAAAAACAGCCCCCACTGTGGGCTTCTCACCCTTTGTGCTGGGCACAGCCTGGCTAGGGGTCCCAAGCCAGGTGTGGTGAGGGGAGAGGGAGGGAAGCCTGCAGTGGGGGCTTTCCTCTCCTGAGCTGGGTTGATTTTCCCAGCCAAGAAGTGGGTGAGGAAGAGAAATCAACCCTGCTCCTGACTGCTGGAGATGGAAAAGTCCCTGCTGGCAGCAGGAGGCAGGGCCAGCCCTGCTCCACTGGAGAGAGAGCACAGCCCAGGACTGCAGAGCATGCTGGGGGACCCTGATTTAACTTAAACCAGGAAGGGGTCTGGGACAGAAGTTCCATAAACTGGTATGATCCAAACTGGTTAGTCTGATACGACATTCAACCAGATTTATCTCAAATTTGCCTCGGCTATGTTGAACCTGGTTTATGTGCACTGTACTTATGTTCTGTTACAGGTTTAAACCAGTTTCTGATTGCTTAAATCAGGTTGTGTAACTTCTGTCCATAATTGGTGTTAACTTCCCCTGTCCTCTTTCAGTTTCCCTCTTATCAAGCTTGTGCTAACATACATATACTTAACTGTGTGTGTTTTGTGAGACTGACCTAGCTACTGATGCCTAACTTGGGTTCAAAAAATCTTCAAGGTTTGGTTGCAAGTAAACTTTCCGCGATTTTTATTAACTTTTAAAAACATTTTTTTTTTACATGGTATCTTGGTTTGAAAGAACAAGAGAATTCCTGATGCTCATAGAGCCAGCTCACAATAGTTCTCTGATGAAACTTGCTGAAGATTTCTTTGATTCTGCCTTGGTAAGCACGCTTAAAACACTAACTTAATATCTCTTCTGTAATAACAAATACATTGATACCTTTCTATTGTAAGAACTGGGAAGATTCCTGAGCCCAGTAAACTGAGCTACACTGGTTCAGTTATCTGCCTAGAGCACAGACTACATGCAGTGGTAGTATTTCAGAGACTAGATGTGTTGCAGCAGCCTAATTGCCAGCACTTTGCATTGCTGAAATGTGACTTAAGGACGTATGGAAAGAAATAAGAGTTTCAATAAGCTTGTGTGACCTGGATTCTCTGGCAACATTTGGGAGAGGTAGCATTATAGTTTTTTTTAGAATAGCAGCCATTTCTAATACCTATACATCTGTTTTTGTTATGTGTTAGAAATTTTAATTGCACACTTTCATATATTGGAGTACAACTGTAGGAAAGGTACTTTTTATTTTTATTTTTTTTTGGTGTTGACTCTTGGAGCTTGTGAATAGTTGATTTGTATAACTTTTCCTGTACACACAGGTATTATAGAAAAGATGACATTTTGTTTTACTGTACAACTCTATTGAGGTACATATTATTTATCACAACTGCAGGCAAAATAATCTTTACACCTCTGCATTGCTTGGTATTTAAGACACTCAAACACTGTGGATGGGGTATAGTAGGAATATATCCCCCAAAAGTTTTGGGGGGGAGGGTTGTGAGCAGCTCATGTGGTTGTGTATAGCATGTGTTTAATGTAGATTCTCTTCTCTTTCATCAGGTGATTTGCAAGTGTGACAATGAAGGTCAGTGACTTCCCCAGTATCATTAACCTAAACCATGTCTTAACAGCATTTTCCTTTATCATTTAAACAGGATTTTGTTCAGAGTTATTTCTGATTCCTTGCAGGAAGTTTTGAAATAACATACAAATAAGAATATTATTTAGTGATTCTTGGAAAGTTATCAAGGATGTCCAGCTTTTCTAGCATTGTATTAAAGTTTTGGTGTGTTAGGAACAGGTATTTCTCTTGTTGCAAGGGAAATGGTACTGTTCAAATGACTTTGCCTTGTGTAAAACACTGAAGTTTCCTATGTCTGAAGCTTTTTTTTCTTCATGGGCATAGGAAAAAGGATGAACTGTTAATTTCAGCTGAAATGGCTGGCATTATTTTATGATCATTTGTACCAGAATATAGGAATAGAGTTCTGGATTCATAAGACTCATTGGGTTGGGAAAGGGGTGGGAGTGGTACCTATGCATTAGTGAGATGCAAAACATGTGCTGTCTCCTCTGCTTTAAATTTAGCAGGGTATAAGAGGAATAAGCATGGCATTCTTTAGATCGGTGGTTCTCAACCATTTGCACCTTTCCCATGTATGTAAGGTCAAAAAATCCTGGTCCCACTGGTCGACGATCAACTGCTGGGGGACTCCCCCGCTCAAAGTGCACAAAAGTGAAACCGGAAGTCCCATGGTGGCGCTTCTGGTTTTGCTGCCATGACCTGAGTCCCACCTAGAGGACCTTTGCGTCCACCAGTGGGACACATTCCACCGGTTGAGAAACCCTTCTTTAGACTGTGCTTAGACTTGCTTTGTCTTTGTGTTTTTTAACTCTTGGTATAACTCTTTCCTCCCCAACTCGTGTACCAATAAGTGTCTTAACTGGGATAGCTTATCCCTGTACAGGGAGGTGAATATGCTGTGTTGGTAAACCCACCTTTCATACCTGCACTAGCATTAGGGGTGGCTATACTGCTTTAACAGTGCAGTCTGTTTCAAGTGATGCTGCTCTTGTTTGTCAGATGTAACAGTTTTACCTGTTATCCTAGGGAAGAAGCAATTGCTGGAGTCATTCTTACCTGATCTAGGACAGCTAGTGACAGAAGGTAACATAAGCTGTGCTGTGCGGCAGGAGGTAAGAGTCCCAGGAAAGAAAACAAATGCAGAAGTACATGAAGTCTTAAATAAATGCATTTTAAATGATTTGTTTCCCTTCTCCCTTGCTCTTAATCCCTGCAAAAAAAGGCTTTGAGAACTTTCAACTCTTTGCTGGACAGTGTACCACGGGAGGAAAGGAAAAAAATCCCTTTATCTGAAGAAATGTGTGCACTTACGTGAGTATCCCTTCTGTCTCCAACATTTAGTTGTTGGTATAGTCAAGTTTTAACCATCTGAGACCATAATCCTTATATAACTGTTCCACTAGTGCTTGGTAATGGAAGTCTTACATGGTGTAGAGGTATGGATAAAGTTCCAAACTTTTTCATTATAACTTAGAGAGAAGCCTTAAGTTGTGTGATTGTACTTTTTTCATCATTAAGGAGAGAAATAATGCAAATGATTGATATTTTTCTGTCTGTGTCTGAGTTAGATGAAAATGGAAGGAGAAAACTAATGTGTTTATGTTGTTTCAGGAAAGATCTTGCAAAAACAATTCTGGAAGTTGGTGGTAAGAAATATCTAGCTATTATTAATTTTCCAAATTGGATTTTTTTTTTCCCCCTTAGAATTTTGTTTTGTGAGTTTGTTATGCAGTTCTTTAACTTTTGGCTTTTTGGTGTATTAATGTTTGTGGAGGAGACTATAACTAAGATGTCTTTTAAGGAGAGAAAATAATTATGCCAACAAGCTAGTAATGATGATTTAATGTAAACACTGAAATAATTGATAGGGAAAGTCAAATTATAGTACTAACAGAATGATATAGATCAACTTCAGAAATATAGCATTTTTTTCTTGGATACACCAACAATTATCAGCCTCTAGTTTACATCTGTTTTGCCAGTCAATTGAAACCTGTCTGTTTTGTTGAACAAAACTATCAGACTTGAGAGTGAAAATAATTGTGGCTTTGACTCCTATTAAATATAGCTCTTCTTTTATTTTAGTTATCTTGCTGTAAAAAGTAGAACAGTAACTCAACCATAGTGATAAATTGTTTTTCCCTTTCTTTAGAAGACATCTTCAGATATTAATACACCTCATAGTTATATTTAATAACTGACTGAATAAAATACAACGTACTGGTTTGCAAAGAAACTTGTTTTTTCTCATTACTGTATCAAAACACTTCTTTCTAGGGGCAAAATTTAATGTATTGGGATAATATTTGTTAAGCCATTGTGTTAACCTTTTATTTTTTGAGGGATACTTCTATTTTTGTATTTTATCACATGTAGATTACGACCTTCAAGTTGCTCTTTCAGAAGCACTGTGTAGGTTGATGACAAAGAAATGGAGGGATGACCTTGTTCACCACTGGTTTGACGATAATTATCTTGCTGAGGCTTTCAAGGAGATAAAGGATCGAGAATTTGAGACGGTAAGGGTCCTTTATTTTGAAAGCCA
The DNA here is from genome assembly GCF_001723895.1 of Crocodylus porosus. NCBI lineage: Eukaryota > Metazoa > Chordata > Crocodylia > Crocodylidae > Crocodylus > Crocodylus porosus. The sequence goes on from NW_017728886.1 coordinate 152,745,881, forward strand.
AAAAAACATAGTTCTTCATAGGGGCTAGTTTCATCTGGGCTTCGAGTCAACATTTCTTGGCAATGGTAAACATAAGCTTAATGCTCTTGAAAGATATTTGGTTCAAAAATACTCTGACTAACTATATTAATGCAAGGAATGGCAGTATTGCATTTAAGCTAGAACATCTAAGATGTTACTATTTTAGTTTAAGATATTTGATAGTTTAGACTTATTTTAAAATATACATACTATTTAAAATTCTTCAGCTGGAAGAGGAAGATAAAGCACACTTTCCCTGCCCATCCCACACCATAGACTATTCAAACTTGCAAGAATCTGGTCCTAAATAGGGCTACATGATGAAAGATAGATGCTTAAACTAGTGATTCTCAAGCTTTTTTGTACCTGGACACATTTGTAAACTCAGTAAAATCAGTGGCTGGTCCTGACGCAGTAACTAGTTTTAAGCAAAAAACAGGCCCCTCAGCCCCATGGGGTATGGCGGGGGCGGGGACAAGTGGCTGGAGGAGGCGAGGGCAGCATGTCCCCCTACCGCCTGTCAGTTATTTCTCATATTGAAAGCACCATAGCTGGCATGGGGTTGGTGGTGGTGGTGGTGGTGGTGGCAGCAGCAATAAATCTCACTGCCCCACTCCTGCCCGTGCCAGTCTGGCTAGGCTGCAGCCCCGTATCCATTATGGGCATGACAATCTGGGAGGACATGTGCCCCACCCTCTAATGCATTGCCTATGCCACCATCCCCTGTTTTCCCCCCCACCCCAGCCCCATAGGTTTACCTGTTGGGAGCTGCTGGAGCTGCTCTCCACACTGCCCAGCTGCTACATGTATATGTGCCTGTGCACGTGGTGCCCCCCTGCCCTCCTTCCCTTCCCCCTTGCTCCAAGATGTCCCTTGCAGGCTGAAACACTGCCAGCCTGCAAGAGGAAACATGCACTTTCCCACATTTTTCTGTAATGGTTATGATGCACTTTTGGGTCGTGACCCACAGGTTGAGAAACACTGCCTTAAACTACCTATGGATTAAGATACAACTCAGCATGACTTAAGGATGGCAGTCCATCTTTTGTTTCCATGAGCATCTTCTCAAGCTCACAGCCAAACATTCCATCTTGTGCTCAAATTCCCTTTGCGTACTTCTACACTTACCATACCATTTTCTTTTATACAACATTCCCAAAAATAAAATATGCACCATGTTTTTTCTTCATTCTTCTCTTCAAAAACATCTTTCTGCATAGTAACTGACTGAGTAGCAGTAGCAAGGGAGCAGAATCTGCTCATTGCTTTGTAGCTTGTGTGCAGATTTTACTTTTACTTTTGCCCAGATAGGGCAGAAATGGCTCTAACGTGCGCACCAGTTTCCAGCAGTTGGTTTTGGAAAAGTGTGCATTTTGTATATGAGAATATATGGTATGTTTTTGGTTTGTAGAGCAGGTATGTATGTTCATCTGAGCTTTGCATTAACTAAAATGCTGTCTTCCTTCTGTTGTAACAGTCTTCTATTAGTGCATTCTTCCCTTATGAAGGAAGATAACTACCCTCCCTCTAACTTCACAGAATTGATGAACGCTGAAATTGTAAACATAAAACTTTATTTGCTTTGGCTGCTCAACTAGCTTGTCAGTCTAAGTAGCAGCCTGTGGAATTTCCCTGAAGCCCAGGGGCTTCTTGTCATTTAGTTGCATGTCATTTACTGTAGTAGTGGGATATGTAGTGCTTTTAGGAAACCTAGGGCACAGCTGCATATAAATTAGAACATTTCCTGCCTTCTACCATTTGATTTCAATGGAAGCTAAATTGAGAACCTACTGAAAGAATCTAAAAGATGCTTTTAATTGTTCTCGCTCTCTTTCCACCCCCTGCAGCACCCCTGCCACCTCCCCGCAAGTGTCATGGACTGTTTTGGGAGGCTTTAAAGGCTCCCATGTGAAATTCTAGTTGGTTTGTGATGATGCTAACCTGGGACTCAGTCCACCTCTGACAACTGCAATGCTGCTTTATCTGTTTCCAGCTACCTGTACTGTGTTCTCTAGCTCTGTTTTCTCTGTTCAAGTATAAGTGATAACTTATTTGTATAATAAGCTGTTTCTCTTAAAGGACTGCAGAAAATTTCTTAACCAACTAAATGACAGACTTGGGGATAAAAGACGGTGAGTTATGCATGGCTAATTCATAATATTTTATATCCCATGGGCCAGGAAGTGCAGTGATTTTCTTTTTTAGATGAGGGAAATATACAACTTTAAGGCTTAAATGGTGTGTAAATTGCAATATCCACATTAACAAGTAGCATATTCTTTGCAGATTCTGCTCTCTGCTCTTACTTTGATGGAAGTCAAAATCTTTAACATTCCCAAAGCCTAGCACTATTTATTTGAGAGCTTATCAACATTTAGAAAGGAAATTAGTTTTAAGGGACCAGTACAAGTAATCTAGCCATTGTTTCAACCCTGTGTTCAACAACCCAGATGCCACTACTGCTGCTTTTTATTTATTTATTTATTTATTTATTTATTGAAGAGCCAAGCAATTCATAAAATGCAGTACTAGAACAAATATATTGATGAATGATCAGCATCTAAATAGTTATCTCTCCTCTATTTTATTTTACTTTTGTTTAAAAATGAAATGGTAGTTTGCTACCTTTTTGACAGTTTTAAGGTGCTAACTTTTAAGACTGGCTTTGTAACTGTCAGTGGATCAGCTCTTTTCTAGAAAAAAAAATCAGTCCATAGACTAATGAATGCCAACCATGTAAAGCAGTTGTAGTTTTAAAGAATCTCGCCTTGGAAAAAAGGACAGGATGAACATAAAATAAGTATATGTTGCTTTCTTCCCCTGAATCTCCTGCAAGTGTATCTGATAGCTTGAAAACTGCTAGTTTTTTTGAAAAGCAAGGTTCTTGAGAGTTAACCTTCTTTCAAGGTTTTATTTTAAATACAGATTCAGTTTCTGACTTGTTGAGAAACAAATGAAGTTCAACTGTGTTTCTTTTTCAGAGTATATTCAGTTCCTTGTACACTTGCTGTTGCTGACATGGATGAGGTAACAGCTTTTTAAGTTATGATTTATGTTCCTTGCATTATTACTATATCAATCAATGTGGTTAGTTTGTCCATTTATCAAAATGAATTATCTCTGAGAACTTTTTACCCTGGATGTGCCAATTGCTCATACTGGTGTGATGAGGAATACCTATTTATGCTTACGTTTGCCAGACGACTGGAAAGTTGCCTTCCTTTACTGTCAGCCAGACAAGGTGAACAGGCCAACTGTCTCTTGAACAATTTGACCCTTTTGAGGGAATTCATGTAGCCATGTAGTTAAATTGCAGGAAAGTGATTAAAGAAAGAAAAAAGCTGACATTAGCCTTAGAGATTTTTAAAATGGCAGTCAAAAGAACTAGGTGTTCCCGCCTTTCCTGAAGAGTAGGTCCCAAGCTAGTTTATAAGCCATAAAGATTCATGTGAGGATCCATAGTTAATTTAATTCCGTAAGTGTACGATGGATACTGTACTCCTTAGAATATCGAGAGATCAGACTTGCATAATTGAATTTATAGCTGAAAACTTCCATCAGTTCTGTTTTTTAATAAGGTTAAAGAAATATATAGTGTCCTTCAAGCTTGTATAAAACAAATGATGTAAAGGTTTGCTTAAATGTTGAAATATTTTATTTTCCCGTTGATTAATGTACAGCAAATTTCTAGCTTTGTTGGTACCACAAGTCAATTACAGGCTTTCCAGGTATTGGAATGAATCTCATCTTTATAATAAGCAGAAACAAATATAATTGGTTATACCAAAGATCATGCATTACAGTGAAATGAAGTGTGCAGTTTGGGGAAAATGGAACCCTTTTGTTTTATTGCTTTTGGAAATAATCATAATGGCTTTTATACTTTAAGGTAAAGAAACCATCTGATGAAAAACTGGAGGAATTTTGGATTGATTTCAACCTTGGAAGTCAGAGTTTGACTTTCTATATAGATAGCCCTGAGGTAAAAATATTTTCTAGTTTTTCTTTGTAATTTTAACTAAAATAATTAAACAAAAATTACTCTTTGATACTTTGTTTTTGGTTTTTAAGGGTGCTCTTTGGGAATCTGTGCGCCTGTCAAAGGAGGCAGTTAGTAGTTACAACGTTAAAGGTAAGATCATGCAAAAAAAGTGTTCTCCTCATTGGCTTTATAACCAAAAGAAAATGTAGATATATTTATATACCTCAAACTGAACTTTTGTACATCCAACAGGATTGCAGTGTAAGTGCTGCCCACTGCTAATGTACTGCAATTTCAAGCATAACTTGGCTGGGCCTTTTAACTTCTAATCTTTTGAATGGATAAAGGGTTTTCTTATGATTTAGTGCAATATGATGGCAGAAATATAATTCTAGTCACTCTTGTGACAGCACAGTGTTATGTATAAGTGCATGCTTGAGCTCATCATGAACATCTGTTGGTCTCCCAACAATTCTGTTTAACTGCCATGGAAATCAGTGGCTTTGCCGGACTAATAATGGGCCCTAAAAGACATTTCTTGTGAGATCATCCTAACAGAGATCTTAACAAGAAATTACTACTGTGGGGCACAAACCCTGGCATGTACAACTTTAGAAGAGGAGTGTGCTTAACATGTGGCATGCCTGCCACAAATGTTGGCCTTTACTACTGTGACTATGCTGGCATATATGTGTTTTGACTCCATAGTGTGGTACAGGGGTAGCCAGCAGCAAATTAAGAACAGAAAGCAGAGCAGTCAGAGCATGGGGCAGGGAGCAGAAAGCAGCACAGCAGATGGGCAAGGGAGTGGGATCAGGTGGGGGGGGGGGGAGAGTTGTGGAGAGGGTGTAGGGCTAATTTGTGGCAGACCTGCAAAAGGTTTACCCCTGCTGATGTAGTGTGTACCAACAGAAGTCACTTTTTTTTGCCTATGCAGCTGTGCAGTCTTCCTGAAAGACCCAAGTTTAGGCCATAAAAAGCTCTCTTTCACTTGCATAGCTTTTCCTATGGCTATGTCAAGCAGGAGCTGAAGTCCTTTTCAAATGCACAGCTATGCCTGTTAGAGCTACCTTTTTAGTATAAACCAGGCCCTTGTGGTGGGGAAGGAAACTGCTCCAAGTGCAAACATAGCTGCAACAAGTGGTGGGCAAGGATAGTAAAGTGGTTCCAGTGGGTGTCTCTGGGCCTACATATAATGTAGAGCTTTGTATGGGCCAGCTCTCAGAAGTGGTTGATATACTTGAATATTGTGATAAAGGGAAGACAAAGGTTGTTCACGATCAAATTTTTCCAATGTAAAAACTGCCTACTGTTTTGAACGTATTGCACTGATTTTGCTTGCATAACAGACCTGTCTCATTCAGAAGCAGATTCTAATTGTCTTTCTTAACTAGAGGTTGATGGACAGAAGGAGGTGAAAATTCTCATGAAGCATCCTGCCACGGTCCATGGTAGAGAAGTAACAAAAATCAAACTAGTTTTCACCACCCAGTTTGATATTTTAAGTGTGTTAAAAAAAATTCTGGGAGAAGACAAAATGATGGCAAGTATTCAGGTTTTTTGCATGTTTGTAATGTTAAAACAACCTCATAACAACTGTATAGGCTGCCAGAAGTTTATGTGAAAAAATTAATGCATGCTGCCTTTTTGGTTCATGTGGGATTACATGAAAAAGGTGAGAGATTTCCAAAGTCTCTGGGGGTTTTTTTGGTTCTTTATTTCAGCCTTCTGTCACAGTATAAGGCATCAACCCAAATTAGCAACTCAATAAATATACAGTTGATATCTGTGCTGCTATGGTTTGTTTAAATGGGGGTTTTTTCCACCCTCTTCCAATCTGTGACTGCCTTTGTAGATGCTGTGGCCTATTAACAGGAAGGAAGATGCTTGTTGTGCCTCCAGACTTTATGTATAGTGCTCAAAGAGCTGATTTGAAGCTTAGAAGATGTGGGGAGTGAGGTCAAGTGAGATTAACAAAACCAATTTAGTTAATTTTTAAATTTAAATATTTAACTTCATCTTTGTTTTTCACTTTGAAGTACATGGATAAAACATCAGATTCTATTCAAACTATATTTGTGAACTAAAATACCAATAAGACTTTATGCTATGAGCTTATGAACTACAGAATGATATTATGGAATAGGGTGCAACATGCATACAGGGAAGGAGAAGCCTATGGGAGCTGTGAGAGCGCAATATTGAGATTAAAGTATAATTCAGGAAAACTACTGGCAGACTTTAAGCAAATGAAGTCCTCTGATAAATAGGGAAGAAAGGACAGGAGATGTGGTGTAGCAGGGAGGTTGCTTTTGAAGTATTTGAGATCCACACGTGTACAGTAGAACCCATAAAAGTACCTAGATAACTAAAGAAGATCTATACTTGCATGTGTTTTTTGTACTTGCAGCAAACTAGAGTATTAACAAGTATAGACTGGAGAAAATCACTGAGAGCTGTGTTGAGTGTGATGGCATTATTCACCGCTGTATTGCTAGGGCTATTTCTTGATGGACAATTTGGCTTTTGTGGATAATTTCTGACTTGTATATGTTTTTAAAGAGAAATCATTTTAAAATAACTTGTATCAACAGATAATTATGGGTCAAGAGGATCTTGTCAGTGAGGAGTCACAAACAAGACAAAATGGAACATGTGAGTTGATTTGGAGTTATTTTTAATTGTTGTCACTGGCAGAATTTTAGGAATTTTCCATAAAGGTAAACAAAAGAGCATTTGCAGCTATAAAAAGTTAAATTTTAAAGGTAAATTTCTAGGTTGCCTTTCGTTCCCCACAGTGCAAACTAAGATCCCATTGCTGAATACCTCCAGGTGTGTCAAAATTTCAGGAGCCCCAGGAAATAGGGAGATCAAAACTATAAGCAAGTTTTAACCAGTAAAATAGGTTTCCTGTTCACCAAAGATTTTGGGGTCCATAAGATTTAAACCTGAAGTTTTAGGATTGGGTTCAAAGTTTTCTATTCCCTCTGTAGGGACAGATTCAGTAAAACTGTGTCCCAGATGCCCAAGTTCTATTAAATCAATGGCTTCAAAGTTCCCCAAAGGCTCCTGAAAATTGTAACCCCGTATCTTCTACAAGTACTATTTTTTGTGCTTTATTTTATTTCCAGAGCTTCAGTATCTTCTTATGACTTTTTTTTTTTTTTTTTTAGGGTGCTCTTACCCTATAATTAATTCAATACTTTCAGCACTAGTGAGATGAACTTTTTAGATTTAAATCTTGGTCCCTGCCTTTGCAGTTGAAGAAAAAAATAGTTCTTTATGAAATGTTACATCTATGGGACAATTCCTTGAGTATTGAACTTGAGAACCAATACTCTTCTTGCACTTCACTGGACCCCCCACCTCTTTTGCGTGTTGGCATAGAAAGAAAAGGAATGTAAATAGTTTGCTGTTTGGTTTTGGGTTGTTTTTTTTTCCAAGTTTTTAAATCTTTCAAAGTTGGGGCTTGTCTTTGCTAGAAACTTGGTCATTATAAAAGCTACCTTGAAGCCATATTAACCAAGATGATGATGATGATGATGATGATGTAGTTAGAACTGCATAGAAAAATAGTTACTATATTTAACATTTGTCATTTGAAAGTTGAGTGAATCCCTGAGCTTCTGCAAAGTATGTAATGACCTGAGGATACTGTGCTAACTTTGGGTTTTCCTTGTTTACACTGATCATGGAGGTTCTTAAGATAACCCAGTTTTCTAATGCTGGTAAGCCTATGTTTTAACCTGTGTTCTGGAGGGTTAAAATGATGTTGCGAGATGCAGGAATATATAAGATAAAACAGAGACCAGTATTTTTACTGCATCCTCTTGGTGATTTTGAAGCTTCTGCAATGTTCCCTTTTGCTGCCATATGACCCCAACAACTTGAAAGCAGTTCCTCTTAGGCAGCACTTTCCTAGTGTGTACAGAATAAAAGTAAACTCCCACTTTCCCTCTTACTATCATGGTGCCTTGATGTTACCCAAGTGCATCAGTAGTGCCTAACACCCTGCACCACTGTTTTCTAGCTCCTGGAATCTGAGCCACTAGCTGCCTGTTACTTGGTAATGCCTTTGTTTAGTAGCCTGCTTCACTGCTACTAAAAACAGCTGGAACTGAAGTTTTGCATGTTCAGTGGAAACTCCATCTGACAGCAGACATGTGCTTGTAGACGGTCTATCTGGAGCATGCACATATGATGACCAGCACAGAATCATAGGGAAAAGCAGGGCTGGTAGTGACCTCCAATGGTCATCTAGTCCAAACCCCTGCCTGAGGAAGGATCATCCCTATCCAAACAATCCCATGCAGTCCATAACCTGAACTCTACATAAAACTATCAACTTGACACAACCCAGACATAACACCCTAACCTGCCACAAGTAAAGCAGGAGAACCATGGCAGCCAATGTGTTGCTTCTATAAGGTTGTTTAATATATGCTCGAGAGACCCCAGGCTTTGCTCCCTGGAAGAGCATTGGCACACCCCAGTCAACCTCAGCTGTGACCATAGCCAACACCAAATGCCTCTGAGGAAGGCTTAAAAACACCCTGACACGTGTAGCAGAAAGGTCGGGGCAAGGGCAACCAGAAAAGGCCAGAAGCATAGGATAGATTCATAATAGAGTATTAGGCATAACTATACCTAGATCATCCCTGACCAGTGACTATCCAATCTCTTCTTGAACACCTCCAGTGATAGAGAGTCCACAACTTTCATAGGCAGCCTTCCACTGCCTCACTGTTCTAAAAGTGAAGAAGTTTTTCTTGCTATCCAATTTAAACTTATATTTGCTGTAACTTCAAGCCATTGGTCTGTTGCCCCCTCTTTGCAGTGAGTGAAAAAAGGTGCTTCCCTCTTCTTTATGCCAGCCCTTTAGGTATTTGAAGACTGCAACCAAATCCCTGTGTAAGTGCCTTTTCCACTGGTGAAACATGCCTAGTTCCTTCAGCCTCTCCTCATGTGGCTTGGTTTTTAAAGCCCTTTATCAACCTCAATGCCTGCCTATAGACCCTCTCTAACTTTTCCCATATCCTTTTTAAAATGTGGAGCCCAGAAATGCACATGGTACTCTATATTGGGCCTAACCAGTGCTGAGTAGAGAGGCACTTTCACCTCATGTGTCTTGCACCTAATGCTTCTGTTGATGCATCCCAAAACAACATTTGACTTTTGTGCAGCATTGTCATACTGCAGACTCATTTTGAATCTGTCTATTGAGACTCCCAAGTCCTTTTTCTAGAGTGCTGCCATGCAGTCAGGTGTTACCCACTTTTTATTATTATTTGTGTGTTTTGATTATTCTTCCTGAGGTATATTTGTCTGCACTGAATTTCAACCTGTTAGCTCCAGCCCAGCTTTCCAATCTATTGAGATCCTTCTAAATTGCACTTGCTTCCTCCAACTTGCTTGAAGTCCTTCCCGGTTTTGTCATCTACAAACTTGCTTGAGAAGCTTTCTATACCAGCATCTGAATAAGTAATAAACACATTAAACAGCACCAGGCCCAGGACAGAACTCTGTGGAACTTTACTAGCTATGCTTAGAGTCCTTTCCCCCTGGACTGTGTGCTCTGTTGATGGATGGTTTTGATCACCATCTTCTATAGAACGTAGTTTAAAGATCTCCTTACCAGGTTAGTGAGATGATGCCCAAAGGTGCTGTTTCTCATTCTTGTTAGATGGATCCCATCTTTTGCTAGCAGTCATACTTGCAAGAACATCTGCCCATTGTCAAAGAAATTGAAGCTTTCATATAGACACCACCGTCTCAGCCATGCATTCACTTCCAGGATACAATGGCCTGAACCTTTGTCATTCATGGAAAGAATCTGTGAGAACACTTATGCTGCAAGTTCCTTAATTCTTCTGCCAAGAGCCTAGTAGTCATTGCTGATCTGCTTTATAGTCATTCCTGGCAAGACTTTCAGTGTTTACATGGACAAGTGGAGCAGGAAGGGGTAGTGGTTGTAAAGATGAATGAGCTTTGGTAGTCTCTGACGTTCTCAGTTCGGGCTCCAGCCAGGCAGCACACCTTTTGAGCCCCCAAATCTGGATGACAGATTGGTGCCTCTGTCTGCCCCGCAGAAGGGGTCACCCATCACCACCATTCTTCTCTTCCTTCTTGGTGCAGTGGGCTAGAACCCCTGTCCTTGAGGTCTTGCACTTCCTGTTCTCTAGGCAGCTGATTCTTGTGCCTCATGCCTGCAGATGTCATCCCCTCTGCCTCTTCCTCAGCAGCTCCACCACAGAGAACTTGAAAACAATTGCTGGCTTCAGTCCTGCTCCTCTTCAATTCTGGGGACCATCCTTCTTTGAGTAGTCACCTGTTGCCACTTCTCACTGGAGACACCTAAAGGGCAGTACCAGCCCCTCATAACACTTGTTCAAGTAATCTTCTTGTTTCCTGAAATGTAGCCTGGATAACTATGCTTCCATCCTTTGAAACTCTTCCTCCAGAGCACACACTAGCTTACATTTGGTGCAGATAAAGTGCTTCTGGCCCTCTGGGAGGAATGCAAACCACACATCCGAGTAAGTCACAACCACTGATCCAGACTCTGTTTGTACCTCCCTTTGGTTCCAGAAGGACACCAATGCTATAAGGAGAAAAAGAGGAGCAGGAGGGAGGGGGTGGGGGGGAACACACCACAAGAACCTGCATTTCTAACACCCACATCTAGGCCCTTGTACAGACCCACATGCATGTCCAGTCTCCTGCTCCCTAGTTCCCCCCACACTACAGTGTGTGTGTGTGTGTGTGTGTGTGTGTGTGTGTGTACACAGACACCGACACACCCGCGAGAGCGAGATCTATATATATGTGTGCATGTATAAAAATAAATAAAATATGATTTGTTCAGTTTAGAGGCATGATGTGGTGTAGTCCTGCTCATTCTGAAAGATGGTTTCCTATGTTGGAAGGGAAAGGCCTGTATGGCAATGTTTTTGAAATGCTCTCACTTGTACTATTATTTTACAGTAACAACGTGTGAATCCCCTTATCTACAGCAGACCAAAGATACTTCAAGCACTGAAAAAACAGATTCTTTATCAGACATCCTGGCATCTCAATATAGCGATCAGACAGGGACCCCACTTGCAGTAAGTTTGTGGGATTCTGTGGAGAAAGAATTCCTACTCTTTTTTTTTTTAATAGATGTAGTGGCCAACACTTAGAAACGTGCTTCTGTGACTTAATTCCTAAGGCACTGAGGCCTCTTAGAAAATTATACTTAGTCTTCTGAAATTGGGCACTTCTTGGAAAAGGCAATGCTATTCTCTCTAAACCTAAGCTCAAAAATATTTTGGGTATGTCCTACAGCTGCGCTGCTTTCCTTGTGCTCCTCAGGAGCCCTATTTTTTTTTGAGCCTGTTTCCTCAAAATGAAGTGGTGAAGCCACTGTCACTACTGTTCTTGATCTCAGTCTTGCATACTGGAAGTAAGTGGCAGGGTGCTCCCTGAGTAGGTTTATGCCTTGTTTGTGGCTTTGACATTAGCAGAGCTTGGAGCCAGTGGCTTGGGGCCTGGTTGAGGGAAACATCTGGGAAGGAGTGTAAACAGTCTGACTCCTGCTGAGTCTTCCTGTTCTCAGTGTGACTGAGTAGAACCATCATGCATCTACTTGCACAAGTTAATGTTTTCTTCCCATAAGATTTGAGCAATATTTATGAACAAATGTAAATATTTCTGTATTCTCTGTTAATAGTAATGTGATGCTAATGCATAAGCATGCTTGGTTCATGACTTCATTTCTCTGTTTAGCAGATATTTAGTTCAAGTGTAAGTACAAGCACAGCAAGTCAACAAACTGAGATGAGTGTTACTAACCATGTGCAAGGTCAGGCATGAATTCTTATACTTCATACATGAATGATATTTGTAAATGGTTTGCTTTTATAGTTTGCAAAAACAAAACTCTTTCAACAGCTCCAGAGACTGAAGCAGTAGTTTCCTTAATACCCTCTGCAAAGTTTAAAACTCCATCCCCAAGAATGAGTGATAAACCCAGGTAAGTGATTCTGAAGATTAAAGATCTCCTCTGAAGTGTTCACATTCTCTGAAGGCTTCTGTGCACTCCTTCATAAAATATTCTGAGACCAGTTGTTTCTAAATGAAAACTCCCCTTTACCACGTGAATTCAGAAGAGGAGGAAATGCTGCCTACATGTTATAGTAGAAAAACTATAATGCAGGACTCCTGGCTGCTGTTTGTACTCTTCCCTCCCCCTTCCCCTTTCACCTCTTCAAGGTGCTGGGCTGTGCTTCTCACCTCCTACATGCTGAATTGCAGCTGCATGCACACATGGGTACTATATTGGCCAAATTATCTGCCACATCAGACCGATTTTTCTGACATGATCAATTTTCTTTATGTCGGTGCCGATCTGGTATCGCACTGGTGTATTGGTGCACCTCTAGTCTGGAGTTGATGGAACTATTAATTTAATTGGGGGGGGGGTTCCCCCTCCTTCCCCCCCCATAAACACTTATGTTGGCTTCAAAACTAATAGTACTTTGGAAATGTTCTTTTTTTTCTTGTCCATAGTGAGTTACCTGTGGCAGAAGATCCTGATATTCAGGTTGTAAGAGAACTTTCTCCAAAGGTATGCTTTTGCAGGGTGGAGCGGAGCATGAGGAAACAGTACAGTTAACATATGTGGAAAGGAGGATGGGGAAATCCTCCTAAGTGATGCTTGCAGTTTTCACAGGAAAGCAATGAGTTCACGTTCTAATAATAATTACTTATAAGTAAAACTCTTTGATACGTTTGTGTGCAGCACCTAGCACAAAGTGGTCCATGGCCTGAGCTTCTAGGAATTATGAAGTAACTAATATTTTTCTCCATAGCTACTTTCTCCATTGTATTACAAATGTGAAAAGCTTTAAAAACAATCAAGTAACATTTCCATCATAAGTGCCTGATATCAGGCACCAAAAAACGTATTTAGGGACTTAGTAGCCTGATTCCTCACCTCTCCCACCTTTCTTTCTCCTTAAGAAAGATCATATAACTGCAGATCAGTGTGCAACTAAGGCATTTTAGGGACCCAGAAACAAGTGGCATTTGATTTTTGAAGTCGGTGTTTTAGATGTTTGCTTTAACAAGGGTCTTACCAGAAATGCCTGTGTCTGAAGACTTGTCTTTTTCAGGACAGGCTAGTTCAGGCCCACAGTTGAAACTCAGTTCAGTCTGTGCTTACCTTGGGAATAAATTTTTAAGGACATTAAGTGTTCTACCTTCTTTGCTGTTCATAGAATCATAGAAGTAGGGTGGGAAGGGACCTTTGTAGATCTTCAAGTCCGACCCCCTGCCTGGGCAGGAGATAAACTGGGCTCAAATGACTGCAGCCAGGTAGGTGTCAACCCTCTTCTTAAAGACCCCCAGGGTAGGAGCCAGCACCACTTCCCTTGGAAGTTGGTTCCAGATCCTAGCCACCCT
>NW_017728886.1:152759832-152771470 GCF_001723895.1 Crocodylus porosus
TCCCTACTAGCGTGCTCACCTCACCCCAAATTTTGGTATCATCAACAAATTTAAACAGGTTTCTTTTCACCCTGTCGTCCAAATCACTGATAAAGAAATTGAACAGTGCGGGCCTAAGGGCTGAGCCCTGGGGGACTCCGCTGCCCACTTCAACCCAGGTTGAATATGACCCGTCCACCACCACCCTCTGTGTATGACCCTTCAGCCAATCTGCAATCTATCTGACTGTGTAGGCATCAGTGCTACAGTCACCTAGTTTTTTAATGAGGATGGGGTGGGAGACGGTGTCAAAGGCCTTGCTGAAGTCCAGAAAGACTACGTCCACGGCAACACTTGCATCCAGTGCTTTTGTGTTCTTTCGGTGTTCCATCTCTTTGGCTTCCCTAGCATCTTTTTAGCTTTATGACTATGAAAAAAATCCTGCTAAGGGGAGTCTCTCTCTCACTTTAATTGCAAGTAATAGCTTTACTCACTATGCCAGTCTGTATCTCTTCTTAAGGACGATGCACTGGAGAAGAAAAAACGAAGAACAAGCTTGGTCAGGCAAAGGATAGACCTGAAGTAGGTATACATTTCTTAAAATGTATCAAACCTTGGGTGCCCCATATTTTGAAACCATTTTAAAGCTTTCTGCATCAACATTTAATGTTAAAACTAGGTTAAGCTTTAAAAACTCATGTCGGCAGCACTTAATGGTCTGAACAGAATAGCTATGTTTTCTTTTAGGGTGGATTAGGAAAGATCAGTCTGTTTTGAGGGTTTTGTACACCTCTGACCTGTGCTTCAGGGGAAGATGTTATAATCCAGGGCTAGTGCCCTCAACAGTGGCAGGGAGCTGCCATTCTTGCAGCTGTCATCCTTGTGCTCCCTCTAAATTGGCCCTTGAGGCTAGTGCCTGCGTTGCCCAACCCGTTTGCACTACTAGTGTAATCTGACCACATTGTCAATACTGCATTTAGCTAGGCAGTATTGTGCTATAGACCAGTGGTGGCTGACCTTTTTTTGTCAGGCATGGTACAAAGTAAGCCCTACCTTGTCCTGGAGTGCCACCCCAGTAATCTTTCCCTGCTCTTCCTGGTCCCTGTCTGGTCTGTCTCTGTTCCCCACTGCCTCTTGCATCTGCCACATTCGCCATAGAGGCTACCCATGCTGCTAGCAGGATGCCTGCCATGGTTTTGCTATAGAAGGAATTTCATGAACCCTGGTGCATAAGTTCAATGTGAAGTAATTATTTGGAAGTTAACACTATTATGAATGTAGGTGACTTGATTCACATATGCATAATTGACTCTGATTATAGAGTAAGTTATCATGCCACATTATCTCAAGTATTGTCTTTATTCCCCCATCCCCCAGGGAAATTATTTTCTATTTTAAATTCACTTACTCTCTTTGGAGAGGCCTATCCATGCTCTGGCATAGTCTAGTCCTGGGAGGCTGAGGAGAACCACAGTACAGTGTTTTTCAAACTGCTCCTGATTTCCCCCAACTGGCTTGCACTAAGAGCAGGTCTTAGGCAGAGCCCCTTCCTGCCACTAAAGTGGCATCCATATTGTTCTGTCAGCCAGTCACAGGACAGAAGCTTGGAGCAGTCCCTCCAGGAGAAAGTCGGGTTCTGCTGCATTAGAGGGGCTTTAAACATAAATGCACCGAAAGTATTGCTGGTAGAACTGGAGCAAATTAAGCTTTGTAGTGTAGATTGAGCCTTGGGTTCTTTGGCCTGGAAGAGCAGGATCTCAACATACTTGAGTACCATTTATCTAGGGATCTGATTGTTAACATCCGACCAAATTTATAGAAAAGTGCTGATTATTTTCAGTTCTGAAGTGGCATTTGTGAACTACCAGAATACCCAAAATAAACTTGAAGCCGTGAGTTTAAAAGTATAACTACTGTTTGAGTGTCTTTGGAAGGTATTGGCCAGATGGAGCAGCCAGGACCCTTTTTTTCAGTGTGTTGAGATGATTCAAATGTCATTGCTGTCCTCTCTTTCTGAACAAAGTCAGCTTGTCCTCATGCATTTCTCTCCAGTAAAGCACAGGGCAAGCAAGGCAATAAACAGCTATATGTGAGTGTTAGGGGAGGTGGGGGAAGGGTGCTTGGTAGTGTTATGATGGCTCAGTTTAATCTTGTAGCTTTGTAACTCTAGATACTGCATTTGTTTGGGTTTTTTGTTACTAGTGAGAGGTTCTTCCAAAAGGTGGAGAGGGAACCAGTTTTAACTGATGGGCTCCATCTAGTGGGGATAGACTGTCATTCTTACCCATTTAATATCTGCCTGTGCCACAGGCAGCGGTATAACATGGCGATACCCGACTTGGCTTTAAAATCCCCAGTTTGGGTATCAATGACTAGCTAAAATCCAATGGGAATTCCATGCTTTTATAACTAGCTTGTTTTTGGTATACCAACTAATTTTAAAGGTACCTCTGGTACATTTATGTTACCTGTAAATGAGAGAGCTTAGTATGTTCTCTCAGATGTAGCTTTAATCTCTAAAATCTGAATTCTCTTCTTAGTCTTAATCTCTTAAGAGGCCATACCACTGGAGTCTGAAACCAGGCAAAATGGGGAAGAAATATTGCTAAAGCCCATTTGTCAGATCTTACTGGGTGTTAACTCAGGCTGTTGTGAGGACTAACCAGCAGGGAAAGTTGTACAGTTTTTGGGGGTTTTTTTAAACATGGAAATATTACTGAATATTGTAATGTATTATGGCAGGTGCCTCCTGCCAAAGCAGGGTTGGCTTCATAGAAACAACATGGAAAAGACAACACACACCACTGCCTAGCCTCAGTCATTTCACTTTTTTTAGGGCTCTGGCCAGTATAGTTAAAGAAACATGGCTTTCACCTCCTGATTAGGAATCCCTAGCATGGAAGAAGGGGCTATTTCTCTATATTACTTGCTGTATATACTACTCTTCTGTTTAGTAGAGGACATTTTAAAACCAAATTGGTAGGATTTTTACTAGTTACTAAAGTCTAAAGAAATTGTACCTCTCCATTTTTATTGTGAATTACTTTTGTGTTCAGTAAAAATGGTTATGAGCTTTCTGTATCCGGATGCTTGCAGAGGTGTGACCAGAGAGCAACCACTGAAAGGTGGAATTCTCAAAAGCCCCCTGGAATAATGTATCCCTGAGATTCACTTAAATACTTTTGAAAATCCTACCTTTTATAAAGTAATGAGGGGCTTTTTCCTTTTTAACTATTACTGATTTAATGGGGGACTAGAGAAGTACTTAAAGAAGTTTTTGCAGCAGTTGTATATTCCTGAAGAATTCTATAGTCTTTAAAAATGCATTGCATGAGAATTAAATAGTAGGAAGTGAAGAGAAATGGGTAAGAGGATGAGAGAGAGCCAAAACAGGCCCATGTGTATGTGTCTCTAATTATTAATTATACTGCAAATAACAAATATCTGCATTGGTTCAATATTCTACTTTTAATGAAATTTATACAGGCTTGTTTTTCATAACTGTGCCACAAACTCTTCATATATTTTGTACACGTCACCTTGTAGGGAGGATTCTTACAAGTTTGAAACTTCATCAGACCCTGGAAGTCGCACAGAGGTAAAGTTGGGGCAAAAATGTCTAGGAACCTAATTGGAGTATGACTTATTTTACGTAAAGATGATCATCTGGCAAATGATGGCTGGGAGTTGCTTTCAGTAGGCTGCATTTCTTACTATAGAAGAGGCAAAAATGCTCTTTTGAAATGGGGGTTGAAATGGCTCCCAATAAGCTAGAATCAGACATCGAGTAAACAGACTTTTGAAAACCAGGGATTTGATACCCTTGTCTCTCTTTGTAGGAGTGGGTATAGATGCAGTTGTGCCATAATTGTTACCTGGTGAAACTAGTTACAGGTTAGGGTACTTGTTATGATTTCCTGTGACAGAATTAGTTGTTTTATTTATGAGGTGTTGGGGTTTTTTTTGTTTTTTTTTGTTTTTTAATGGATTGTAAGGAAATATAACATTTAACAGCTTTATTGTATACAAAAGTTGCAAAGAATTACTCAGAAGCTAGGAGGTACCAGAAATAAGGCTGCCTGTACAACTTGAATTTGGTCCCTTTTGTGCATGTGCATGTTAAGTCTCTAATTACATGATGACATACTTTTTTTTTCCACAGACCCCCTGCTTCCTTTAGTATGCCTGGAAAACTGGCTGTGGGGATAAGATGAGATTGTACAAGGGAGGCTGTATTCTGTAAGACTTCTGCCTTGCTTGTAACACAAGCTGGAAGGTGTGGAGTGAATAAGACAATTTTAGGAGAAGTAGTGGTCTCCTATTTATAAAAGACAGTTGATTGCTTGACTAAAATCTTATTTGTCAATGCTGAACACTAACTTCCATTGTAGCTGAATGTGAGCTGTGCTTCAGAGATGCAAAGAGCTGTATAACGCTGAGTACTTGGCTGGTGTTGGGGGAATGGGGTCTAGAGGATCTCAGGTCAAGCTCCTAAAATTAAAGGGTTACTTTTTTGTCTTTCCCTTTTTTGGGGTGGGGGGAGGGAGGATGGGGTGTTTGGAGGACAATGCTGTCTCATTCAACAGGAGTAAGTAATTGTTTGAAAAACTCTGATACTATTGTGATGAGTGACATGGAAAAGCCCCATGAGGAGACTAAGAATTTAACTTTAAGAATTGGCTTTGAGTGCCATACAGTAGACAACACCTCGGCTTGCATATGGAAGAAGAAGACCTTTATTAAGTGTGCACCTATCCTTCTGTGCACTGAAATGACAGGGCCTTCATTTAAAAACAAAAACAAAGAAAGTATGATCATGTAATGTAGTGTGAGCCCAATTAAGACGACCTTAATTCTGGCACTTCCTCCTTGGAGCGCCTGCCTCTGCAACCTTATACTGATTCTGTGTGTACTGTCAAACTGGCCTCCACTAGCCAAGATCAGTTTACTAAATATCATTGCTCAAAGAGCTTTCGTCGTAAGAAAAGAGCTCTACTACGGCATCTGTTACTTGCAATACTTCCGTTGCAACTGCAGCAACCAGAAATGTCTTCGTGATTTCAGTCATGTCATTACTTTTATTTTGATTTACATGGAGCTCTGAAAATATGTTAAGCTACATTCACTAAATGTACATTAGCTCTTCTAAACTTGGTTTCATACATAGCTCCTACCCCATCATGGTCTGTTGTTCTTTCTTCACATTGTCTGCCATTAAACTAGACTTCCCACAACTCTCAATATTGCCGCTAGCTGTCAGCATAAATCCCTCCTTTGACAGATGCTACGCTATTTTTAGATAAGCATACCTACTTTTATCTAATAAAATTAGAACACTTATTCTGTGGGATATTGGAACTTTGAAATGTGGTTTCTTCTTTTTTTTTAGGTCACTGAAGCAAAACAAAAAATTCTTGGCCAAAGGTACAGGACCATATATGTACTTGCATCTTGCATGATAAAGAACACAATGCTTTTTATAATTTCTCTGTTAATTAGGAACAAAAAGGAAAGTGCCAATCTATTTTTATGTATTTAATGTTTTTTTCCTTAAAGATAGTAGTTCTGGAGACCTTACAGATATCTAAGTAGTTTGTCACAAATGGGAATATATGTAAGAGTTGATGAAAAGATGGTAGTTAAGACTGGTGAATTCTGCTCACTTTTAACAATGGGATTCCTCTTACGAACATCATATTTACCCAAATCCAAAATGATTTTGAATTTTTAAAATTACTTGCAATAATTAGATTCTATACATAGAAATTGTTATAATTTTCCATGTAGAGAACTTAATTATTGGAGGGTCATCTTAAATTCATCCTTGCCACCACTGCAGTGGGGAAAGTGTGGCAGATGGCAGGCAGGCAGTGGGCGTAGAGAGGGGTGGTAGGGGCAAGCAGCTTGCTCCCTACTGCTTGGGCCCCTGTCCCCACTCCCTCATTCCCCATCCCCGCCACTTCCCCTTGCTCCAGCACCAGCAGACTCCATAGCAGTGTTGTTAATTTTCTTTGATTAGTTGTAATGTACACAATTTTGGGTTACTTAACAGGGTTTATGAAAATGGAAGTGCAAAACGAGAATCAAGCAAAGTCGGTAGAAGACTGGTAGGTAGCTCATAATTTCCTGTGGCAAAGTACTTGTGTAGAAAATATTGTCTATGGAGCAATAAACATGGCTTGTTTCTACACCTAAATAAATAATTAGGCTTTTCCCAAGACATTAACTGGGAAACCTCCTGTTCCCATTCAGAGTTACTCCCTCCAAACTTTCCCCTCCCTTCACAAAGATGTTATGGGCTCTAGTACTTGTGACCAGAAACTTTCTGCACAGCTCTTGACCACCACTGAACTTGTTTTCTTGTGCCTGGGACTCTGGATTGAAACTGAGGCAACTAATTTGTAAAAAGGCTGACTGGGCCCAGCATGGAGCAAGGGCCTAGAATGAATGATAAAGGTGGAGAGAAGACCTGGTTCTTGTTGATGTGTGGACTGATGGTGCTGCTTAATGGCCTGTGACTTGGAAGGGCTATGAGGGTGTCAGTCCAACACTCTTCGTTAGCCTTAAGGTCGCATGCACATTTTTGAAGAGGCAGCAAACCTGCAAAATCTTCCTTTCGTGACATGACGGTGGTGTATCAGTGCTGTACTGTTGCAGGTCAGAAGTTCTCTGCAAAAAGAAATTCCCAGTTTTTCATAATACAGCAAGTGGAAGTAGAGAGCTTGCTGCAACTCCCTGATCCTCAGGATAGCTGTGTCCCTAGCTAAGACTAGCCTCAAGGTTGTCCTAAATAGTGCTAGTTAGCAGCTGACTCCAGGGCTATTTACCTGCTCATAATAACCAGAGCAACAGTATCACTTTGGCTACATTGCTTTGCAGTCCTGCATTGTTGGGGTGCTACTGCAGAAGGCAGACACTTAATGCTGTGCACTAGCTGCAAAATCCCTTGTGCTGTATTGTCTACTTGCCTCTTTCCACTGCTGCAGTGGCCCAAAGAGGACTGGTTCCACTCTTCTGTCTAGAACTGACCTCTACTATTTGTGATTGCTGTAACCAGAGATTAAAGGGGAAAAATACTGTTTTCACATTGGTCAGGGTGCCAAAGGCACCAATTAGCATCATACAGCTGGTTTCTCATAGCAATAAGGGAGTACGTATGTGTGTAGGGGAAGTGGGGTTTAAAAAAATAAAAGCTATTACAAAAACAAGACTGGTGGGAGAAGAGGTTGTTGTAGCATCTCATCTCTTACTGCTGTTCTGACCCAGACTAAACAGCTAGCTATTTAATTCTTTTGAATGAGTTGTATGGGTTGTGCTAAGCTGGGTGTTTTTAACTAGCCCAGTAGCAAATGGTAGTGCAGTACTTCTGGGGAAAGTTAGAACTGACTTCTTAGTATCTTTAGTCTGATTATAGGAAGCATCTTTTCTCTGAAAGTAACCATGAAACTACAAGCAATAGTCAGAGTGAAAAAAGCTGGATCCTTGATTCTCAGAAAAAACCATTGCCGAAAAATCAGGACTATACTCGGAGAAGGCCAAGGCTCAGAAGTAAGTTGAAAGGTGAGTGCTATATGTTGTGTGGCATACTCTACAGTGAAGTAGAACAGAAGACTGAGTCCAAGTCAGGGTTACTCAGCCTTTGTGGGACTGAGGCTCCATCTAAGCAGTGCTGAAATCCTGTTGGTTCACCAGTAGGCTAGGATAGGACACCTGCTTATCCATGACTTGAGTGGGAGTGTATCTGCCATGCAAAATGCTTGTTTGTAATCTGTGTGAGATGAGAGAGAGCAGCTCAGGTAGTGATGGTTTAAAGTGCTACTTTTTATTTTTTGCCCAGCAAAAATGAGATGGTCTTTCCTTGTGGTCTGTAGATCCAGTTGCAATTTTTCATTGCTTTGTCCTGTTCACAAAATGTATCTCTGAGATGTGCATCTTCAGACCCTGGGGAAGCTAATGCAGAAGGAAGTTGCCATCTTCCTTACTTACGTAGATTTACAAGTGCCTATCCTCTGCTTTAGGTAGTCTTGTGAGAAAAAAATAATATGGACATTATAAGCTTTGATGGTGTCTCCCACTTAAAAGTTTGTTGCATATTAGGTCAGTTATCAGGTTAAAGATGGGCTGTAAATATAACCTCTTCAGGTTATATTCAACTATAACATCTGTTTTCCCATCTTGTTGCATGAAGTCTGTGCAGGTACTCATAGACACTCTGTGGGGGTTTTGAAAAAGAAAGGAAGGTGATTGGTAGGGAGGGAAGAGCTTTAGGTTGAGTTCAGTGGTGGTTCTTTATCTTTGTTCCAGTTTCTGTATCTGTCTGCCAGAATTCAGATGAGTCTTTCAGGTAAACAGCAAGGTCTACCTCTTTCTTCAGGTGTAGAGTGGCAGCAGTCTTAATGTAACTTGTGATTTGTATTATTAGGCAATTGGGGGAAATACATAAGCATGATATTAAGCCTTGTAAGTTTTAAGAAAATAAAGCTGTCTCATGAGGTTTTAATTTGACTGGTACAATGTCAGCAGCAATGGAGTCACCTTTGTGCATGTTTGTGGGTTTTTTTTCTTGCAGTGTTGCCGTTGTCATCTGCAAGTAGTGGCAGTGATTACCAGACAAAGAAAGTAAGAAACTATTCTGATACTTGGACTGCACCTCTACCAAAGCATTACTTATATGAAGTACATTTATGTGCAATTTTGAATTACTGCTTTTTAGTCAAGGTTATAGGTTAATATTAAAATGCATCTACAACAACCTGGTTTTGAAGGGACATGTATTGCTTAATTTACACAACTAGAGTAAAGCTAGACACTCTAGCTAACTGTCTATAGATTCCATATCAAAGTATGCACAGGTGCTTGTAGTCCAGGAAACCCTTCTAAATGTTACCTAGTTAATCCACTGCTATGCTCTTTGAATTTTTTCCAGCTACAGTTGCAGTAGGAGTGTGTTCACTACAAGCATCTTTATTTACTAAATGTAGCTGAAAATACATACATCTTTGAAAGGTTAGAGGTGTAGGGTTTTTATTCTGTTCTAGCTTTTTTTTTCTGTCTTCAATTTAAGTCATAGCACAAAAGGGAAAGTGTAAAGTGCTCTCAAACAAGTTTCCTTTTATTTTATTTTATCTGTAATTTTGGGAAACGGGGCAAAAACAAGCATGCATAATTCAAAACTGGGGAGACTTCTGAAGGTCACATTTCATTCCAGAAAAACATTGAAGAGTTGGAGCCTATTCCAAAACCTGAAAATACTGTTACACTTTGTCCCCGCTTCCTTTTCATCATCTGGAGAGGAGGCTTCATGCCGCCTTCTTCTATCTGGTAGTAGACTTGTTCTCTGTTAGGCAGTTTTTTGGGCCCATATTCCCAGACATCCCCATGCTCCCTGTATTGATTGTGATCTCACTCAGTGGCTCAATAACGCTGAACACAAGTTAGGCTGTAGAGCAGGGGCAGACAGTTATTTTGAGCAGAGGGCTGCTTATTGAGTTTTGGCAAGCCATCGAGGGCCACATGACAGGCAGCCCAGGGCAGATAAAAATTTTAGAAAATTAATATTAAGGGGCCCTGCAGGCCAGATAGAATGGCTTGGAGGGCTGGATCCAGCTCATGGGCCACATTTTGCCCATTCCTGCTGTAGAGGTTGCATAGTAGGGAAATAAATGTGCAAAACTGATGGCACTTGGTCATCATGAGAGTCTAAGCAACACTGTATAATGTCCAAGGGACTTGTGAATGCATCGTAAATAATGTTATGTGTTTGTTTGTTTGTTTGTTTGTTTGTTTGTTTGTTTCCCCCAGATTCCTTAAGTATTTCTTTCCCCCTGCTCTTGGTTTAACATAGTGAGTCATATGAACAGTGACCTGTACGTGCTAAAAAGCAAATGTTAGGGGTGCATTTTAATTTTAAGTACACAAATCTCCTTGAAAGTCAAAGGTGTCCCTGCCCCCTTGCATGAGTCATTCAGTGCATCTCCCTGTAAAAGCCTCTCTAGAGGAAAGGAAAACCTGTGCAATGCTACTATTTGTTACAGTGTATAAACAAAATAAGTTTTTAAAATGCATCTGTGTTTTAGGTTGGTGTTTCCAGGCCGAGAGTTCACCAGGATATACTGAGGAAAGAAACTAAATCCAGTACAGCAATGCTTGATTTGTCTGCAGTGAGATCTGGTATTTGAGGGTCTTTTCCCGCCCCCCCCCCATACAATCTACTAAAAAAGTTTGTGCATATGCATGGCCTCCCCCACGTCTTTCCCATTAATCTACTAACTTCTGGTGTTTCTTTTAGCAGCTGGAATGCTTCACTAGTGTTTGTATGTAAAGTGTTTTGAAGAGGATAAACACCAGGCAGTTGCTTACTGTTGTACTTTCATGGTGCATAGATTCCATCCCTCCAGACTACTTGGTTCAAGTCTTTGCTCAAAAAAGGCTTCGTTCTGTTTTGCATTTATTCTTTGTGCCAGGCTAGTTTTGCTCATTCTCAAACTTCCATTAGTAATGGTTTGGGGGAAGCAGTTACATGAAGGCTTTGGCATTTAATCCATGGGAATTAACATACTCCGTTCCTAAGTTTTATGTAAATTTTAGAATTCTTTTCCCTGCATAGGGTTCTTCCATTGTAAAGAGGTTATTCAAGTGTCTTAGGATGTGTATACAAACTCCTCCCTTTTCTTCCTCCCCCTCCCAAACCTTATCACAGTGCTTGTCTCTTAGTGTTACTAATACTTTCTGCTGGTTTGAAATCCTTGCAAACTGAAAGAATTTATTGCTGTCTACTATTTCTTTTTCATGTTCTCTCGCTTCTGTTGCAGGTATTGGTTTTCCATAAACAGTCCTATTATAATTTTATTATGTTGGAAACGAGTGTGGTATAATGCATTACAGCAGTGGTTCTCGGCCTTTTTCGCACTGGGACCCAGTAGTATAACTATCAGCTTGCCATGACCCACACCCTCCCGGTCTCTGACACACTGTGGGTCAGTCTTGCCCTCTCCTCCTTGGACCTCCCCACAACCCTTTAAATTTTCTTGCAACCCACAGGTTGAGAAACACTGCATTTATAGCATCTTAAACATCAATGTTTAGGTTTAGATGATATCATTAGTCTTCTATTCATTGGCTCTGTTGGAACATCATTCCTTGTCTTTCAGCTCTTGCATGCACTTTAATACCTAAAGATGTGGTAGCTTCTCTGGTACCATGGTCCTTTTGAGGTATTAATCAATCGGCTCTCAACCTTATTAGGCTCAAAACATCCCTTGGAAGATGCCAGCTCTTAGCTTTCGCTAATTTTTTGATGATGCAAAAACAATAAAGAAGTTTCTCTGTTGTGTTTTTTAACAACAAAACTTGGATATCAACAGGTCAAACTTGGACATCAGGTTTTGACACCTTGGATTCCTACTTGAAGCCTCTGGGTGTTTCCTGTGAATCATTTCCATATGTTTGCACACTTAATGCTAATATTGTGCATCACCCTGCAGCAACCTTAAAAGGAGTTTGCTGCACCCCAGGGTACACCATCACCCTTGTTGAGGATCACTATATTAGTCATGTCTGTATGTAGTGCTATATACTAATATACCATATTTTATCACATACCACATACCCCCCCAAATAAGACATGCACCATGTTTTTGGTTTTTTTGAAAGGCAGAAT
>NW_017728886.1:152771570-152789464 GCF_001723895.1 Crocodylus porosus
GCTCTTCCGATCTCCCCCCCCCAAAAGCCATGGTTAAGAACTGACTTGATATAACAGTTTGCTTTCCCTCAGCCAGTTCACTGATGGCTTCAGGCAAAAGCTACAGTGTTAACCTGGTCACAGCTGCTGCTGGATTGGCAGCAGCTTTTGTTTGCTCAGTCAAAAGCTGCCAATTGGGCAACAAATGTGGAAAGGTTAAAACTGGCTGGTTGCTTGCTGGCTGGAGAGAAGTGGCAGCCATTATAGCACAGCATCTGTATGCTTTTTTCATTCCAGCAAAAAAACAGTCACCTTCCATACTTAAGACATGCAGCCCAATTTTTGGAGAACTGATTTTTGGCACATGTGGTTATACAAGTAAATATGGTATTACTTTGACATGTTGACCTTTTTCCCTTTCCTTAATGTGCTCCCCTCCTTCAAGATTGCCTTTGCTGGAATAGGGGGTTACTTTACTCTTCAGATACATGGGGCATATCTATACAACATGTTTACTGCAGAGTTGACTGATTGACTCCAGAGTATAAAATCTCAGGATCTACATATGCAACACAAGCTGGAGTAAACTAATTTACTCTGCTGCAGGATAGTACTTGTACATACAGGTACTATCCTGCAGCAGAGTAAAGTACTCTTCCACAGCGCATGTGCAGATGGAAACTGGGATAGCTAGGGCAGGAGGGTGCTTTAGTGCAGAGCTGCTGCCAGCTAGCCCTGCATTGGAGCACCCTCGTGCTCCAGCCAGGTCCTCCACAGAATGTTGAGCTGGCTTGGAGCAGCCCTGGGCTGGCAAGCTGACTCCCCACCCACCCCTGAGTCCCCTGCCAACCAAGGCTACTGTGACCTGGCTCAATGTGTTTTTGGACACTCATGAAAATGTGACACCCAGGAGCAATGAATCCCAGTGTGATAGGCACCAGAGTTTATTGCTATGTTATTTGCACATGTAGATATTAAGGCTGTGCAACATTTTGCTGGCTGTTTCGATTCGACACCATTTCGAGCTTGAAACAGCGAAATCGAATCAAAATGAAGAGCTTCGAACAGCCTTGAAACAAAATGAGGCTATTCAAAATGTTTCAAGTTTTGAAGTCTCCAGCAGCAAGGTGATGGGAGATGGAGGAGAACCAGAGCTGCGCTCCCAGCAGGAGCCAGGAGCACAGCCCTGGCTCTCCCCATCTCCTGCTTCTGGGCTGCGGGAAGCCGGTCACAGCGCAGGGGAGGGGGGCTGATCCTGGCCTCAGTTCCCCTCCCAAGCACTGCAATGGAGCTGGGGAAAGGAACTGAGCCCCATCGTTCGGTTCCCCTCCCCAGCCTTAAGATCAGGCTGGGGATGGGAACGGCAATTGGGCTCAGTTCCCTTTCCCAGTCCCAAGCGGCAGCACCAGCAGGGGCCCACAGCCCTGATCTGCCTGCCAGATGGGAGAGGCTGTTTTGAGCTTCTCCATTATAGCTAATGGGTGAAACGTTAAAACAGTGTCACTGTTTCAACAGAGCAAAAAGGGGAACAGCTGTTTCAAATGGAAATGAAATTCAAAATGAAATGCAGTTCTCTTTTGAACAGCCCTAGTAGATGTGTCCACAGTGCTACTGCAGCAATATAAAATGGAGGAATTTCTGTAAACTGCAAACGAAAATACAGTAGCCTTTTTTTTCCCCTTGTATCAAGACGGTTGCCAAATTTTAATATTCTGTTTAATATGTGCAGACAATTACTTGATAAGTATACAATTTGTTTCTTGTTGCCTTCATTACTTGGCTAATGGTATCTGCTTGTACAACTGAAGTACTTTTTTTTTTTTTTTTTCAGGTGACTTAGAAACAGAAGATCTTACACTACCATTTAATGAATCTGTCCATGGGCATTCTGACACTGGAGAGAGGATGTCTCAGGTACAGTGTACAGTACTGTGGCACATTCTAACGAATTGTTTTAGATGACTTCTAATACTGTTAGTTTGTTTAGCAAGATGCATCGTTGTCTATCAGAGTAGCTTTTTTAAATTATTCCACAGCTGATGTTTTGCATGCAGTACCTTCACTTACATTTTTCCTTTTCTCTAGAAATTTGAGGACATGTCCAGTAAACCAGCACCAGATGATAAAAAATACAGGAATAAAAGAAAAGTCTCAGGTATAATGACTAAACATCTTGGGGACAGGGAATGTAACACCCTTTCAAAGTCATAAATGGGAATTAAATACTCAGATGACTTTTCTTTCAAGGACCTCAAATTGGGAAATCTCTTTTTAAATATGAAGTTTATTAATGTATTTCATTTTCCTGTTGTACAAATTGTGTTTGTTCTGTGCTGTAGTTATGTCTGTCTGTCTTTTTTTTAAACTCATGGCACATGTTTTATTTTTGTGGGTAGGGACACAGACCAGAAATGCTAAAATCTAAGCATGTATTAGAATGAATTCTTAAAAAATGCATACAACTTGAGGGATAATGTAATTTAAATCGGAATCTGTCTCTGAAATGATCAGTCTATATCCCAGATAAAAACCAAGGTAAAGCCTGTGCATTAAGTTATCCTTATGTTTCTGGGCCCTTTCCAGGAATGATGTTTTTATTGTTACTGCACTGTTTCTATTAAACCCAAAGTATTCACATCTCTGGAATTTGCTGCCATCTTACAAATGCCAGTGTGTGGTTGTTTTTTTAATGTGGTTTTTGTCAGCAGCTTCCATTCATTGGTAACCCCAATGCATTTGTAAGGTAGTGGGTGATGAGCAGCTGTCTTACGTGTTTATAACTGGCATTGCTTCTTCAGAGCCATTAGTAATCTTTCTTGCCAAGCATGATTTCCCCATCCCCGCAACCCCTCCCATCCCCAATAACATTGCCATAAAGCAGACTTCCTGGTTCTTTAGAAATAGGCAACTTTGATTGTCATCTCACTTTACCCCCTGATACTTCAACAACATTTCAAATAAATAGAATTCAAATACCTGGTTGTTTAATTATACTGGGGAAAAACAATGCTGGTACATGCTCCATGTTGGCACAACAAAGACTCTAGACCAGGGGCAGGCAACTTCTGGGTTGCTGTTGCGTTCTGACCAGCTTGTACCCCACCCTTCCCACCGCCCTGCCTGCTACAGCCCACATCCCATGCACCCTGAAGCTCCCCACCACCAACAGTACACAGCCCTGGCTTGCCCTGTGCCTGCTTCAGACCACCTGCCCATGCTGAGCAGTGGCTGGGCAGCAGCTGCTGCTCATCATTTGGAAGAATGGTAACAGTTCCTCCCTCTTACTGCCGCTGGGCCCTTCTTCCTGCAGCTGCCCAGAGCCTGTTCCCAGTCTACCCTGTGGCTCCTTTCCACCACCATCACTGCCACCTCTGGGCTGCCCAGGAGGGCAGCAGTGGCAGTGTAGAGGAGTGGCTGGGCACGAGCTTTAAGTGGCTGCAGCAAGGACTCAGCAATGATGAAGGGGAGGGGCTGCTTTTCCCCCAAGCCAAGCAGCAGATTCTACCTGGCTGCTGCCACTGCTGCAGCTGCTCAGTGTGGGCAGGCTAGTCTAGAGTGACTGCGGGGCAGGTTGGGGTCAGGACTATGCATGTGTCCCGCTAATACCACAGGTCTGGGGCCAGCAGCAGTGGTAGCTTGGAAGGAGTCCCCGCTGCCTAGAAAAGCAGTCCAGCTGCAGAGTTGACCCAGCCCCACTACAGGATGTGCTACAGGCCAGATGGTGCCTGGGCCAGGTGGGACCAAAGGACCTACTGCAGCCTGGACAGACTCTCTGTGGGCTAGATTCAGTCTGTGGGCCATAATTTTGCTCACCCCTGATCTAGACAGTATGTTACAAGTAGCTTCTAATTTTGCTTGATTGTAGGCTTTTACTGGTACCTACTGACATTTTGATATTTGATATTTTATGATTTGATTTGATTTTCCTTCATAGGCTTGGGTTTGAATACCTGGTTGGTTTAGCTGCTTCATTACGTTGACTTTATCTAGGGTGGTAGGTTGTCACCAGTTTTATGGAAGATTAGTCGATTTGAAATCTGGGCTCATGTCTTTTTTCAAAGGCTAAGGTGATAGGATTGTTTGATATTTGAAGAGGAAAAATCAAAGGTATATGTAGGGTTAGGGTCTTATTGGGGTATGTCCAACCTGCTGTTCCTCTGGCATGAAACTCTGAAAATAGAATATTGTGTTTTATACTGGTGGATATCTAACTTAACCGTTCAGTTTAAGGCATTACTAACACATTGCATTAAAAGTGCTGTGTTAACTGCTTACTATACCTGCCTGAAGCAAAAAAAAATCCTTTTTTTTTCTTTGACCTTAATGAAGGAGAAATTTCTAGTAAAGTGTGGATTTTTCTATTGCCTCTTCCCCTTCTGCAACCTATTTTGCTTAAAATGTAATTGTGTATAGCTCTGTACCATTTTAATAGCTCTTTTTGAGTTTTCAACCTTTTTGAAAATATTTAATTCCCATACTTAACAGTAGTTAATTCCCAGGGATTGATGGTTGACGGGTCATTCTTGGCCTGGAAGGAGGTGGGCAGTGGGGTCCTGCAGGGTTCGGTCCTTGTGCCGGTGTTGTTTAATATCTTCATCAGTGATTTGGACACAGATGTGGTGAGCACCCCCTCCAAGTTCATGGATGATACCAAATCATGGGGTAAAATGAATACACCAGAGGGCAGGGAACAGTTGCATGCTGACCTGGACAAGTGAGATCAATGGGTGGAATGTAATAGGATGCAATTCAACAAAGATAAATGTCAGGTACTCCACCTAGGAAGGAGGAATCCCCAGCACACCTACAGGTTGGGAGATGTCCTCCTCAGCAGCTCAGGGGCTGAGAGAGATCTTGGAGTTATAGTTGACTCCAAGATGAACATGAGCCAGTAGTGTAATGAGGCCATCAACAAAGCCAATCATACCTTGTCATATATTAGCAGATGCATGACCAGTAGATTGAGGAGAGGTGATGCTCCCCATCTATGCAGCATTAGTCAGGCCACAGATGGAGTACTGTTTCCAGTTTTGGGTGCCGTACTTCAAGAGGGACACAGAGGATCTGGAGAGAGTTCAGAGGAGGGCCATTCGCGTGATTAGTGGTCATGCGACCCTACGAGGAGAGGTTGAGGAGATCTGGGTCTCTTCACCCTTTACAAAAGACAGCTGAGGGGTGACCTTGTAGCCACCTATAAATTTATATGGGGAGGACAGCAGGGAATTGGGGATGCACTGTTTACCAGAGCACCCCAAGGAGTAACTAGGAATAATGGCTGCAAACTAGTGAAGAGTAGATTTAGGTTAGACATTAGGAAGAACTTTTTTACAATAACGGTGGCCAGAGTCTGGAATGGGCTTCTAAGAGATGTGGTGCCATCACCTAACTTGGAGGTCTTCAAGAGGAGGCTTGACAATCACCTGGCTGGGGTCGTCTGACCTCGGTCCTCTTTCCTGCCAGGGGTAGGGGGTTGGACACAATGATCCACTGGGTCCCTTCCGACTCTATAATTTATGAATCTACGAGATGCTTAAAGATATTTTTTCAGTAAGACTGAATTCACCCAGTCCTCTCCTCTCCTAATCTGTATACCCACGTGGAACTACAGAACACTTTCTCTTTATTAATAGATAACCAGTTTTATGCCAACTAAACAACCGTAAGGTTTGGGGGGGTGCTTGTGCATGCAGATGTTCTTGATGTTGATCTAATGCCACGTCTACATTTATATCCATCTGACGCTTGTGACTGTTAAAGTACTTTGTGCATTGGAACTGCTTAATGTTAGTCTGTCTTGATACACAGGGTGTCTCAACATGCCTGTTGAATATTTAACTCTTGATGCTAGGATTTTTTTTTAATGTCTGCACTTTGTCCTGGCAATATTTTTCTTCCACAGAATCATTTTCTTTAAAGCCTTTAGTTCCCATATTTTGGCTGTCTTAGCTTCAGGCCTCAGCTACTTCTTGAAGGGTTTAGACCTCCAGAGTAGGGCTGAAGTGTTTTATACTGCACCCTCCTCACCTGCCTCCTCTCCCCTGGCCTGCCCCCATTGCTCTGGCTGCAGCAGTGGGGTTTCTGACTAACCCTCCCTCTGGCTTCTACTTCCTTCACCTGCCCCAGGAGGTGGGGCAGTGCAGCCCACAGTACTAAAGAAACCTGTGGGGGTAGGGAGTGGTGCTGTGGTGGGGAGGCATGGTGTGTAGCATTGATTCAGAGGGTTCTTTCCTGTTGTCCTAGCTTGACCTGGGCTTTGAAAGGCACCTCCCTGGCCAAGCACACTTCAATAAGTTCCCACCCTTAAAATGGACAGTAAATATTTTTTTGCAAGCATCCTCTTCTTAAAATGTCTCCTGCTGTCTCCCTAATGCAATGCAGCTATATGTGAAGTTCTGTTGATGAACCTTGTTTCCCTCTGCATGCTGGCTCAGTAGTCCTGCATGGCTTAAGATGCAGGTAGTCCATGGAGAGGAACACAGAGACCTATTTCCTTTATGCTTTTGTACATGGTGTGGGGAAACTTCACCTGGAATGCTGGTCACCCATGAAAGTATTTAACAGGGATAGATTTTTGTGCAGGGGGTTGGATCAGGTCATAGGCTCCCCCTACCCCCGTCCAGTCCTCTGCAGCACTTGCAGGGAGCAGGGTGGGGGAGCCGAGGGCAGCAGCGTTCTGGACTCCCTGCTCTGGACCAAACTCTCTGTCCCGTCTTCGGCGCAGCTTTGGAATCATGGCAGTGCTCCTCCATGCTTGGAGCACTCTGATTGGCTGTTCCCGTCAGAGTATTGATTTGTTCCAAAATTTAAACTAAATACTAAAGTCACCGGGACTGGATGGCATTCCCCCAAGAGTTCTGAAGGAACTCAAAAGTGAAATAATAAGATTACTGTCAATAGTATGTACCCTATAGTTACAAGTCAGAAGACTGGCAGGTATCCGACCTAATGCCCAACTTCAGAAAGGGCTCTACAGCTGATCCTGGGATGTACAAGCCAGTGAATCTTGCTTCCATCCCTGGCAAATTAGTAGAAACTATAATAAAGAATAAAATCGGGAATCACCTGACCAAGTATGATCTGTTGGGTATGGGTTTTGTAAAGAGAGATCCTTCTTCACCAGTCATCTGCAGTTTTTAAAGTCTGTCAACAAGCTTGTGGATGAGGGGAATCCAGTTGATGTGATTATATCTGGACTTTCAAAAAAACTTTCAACAAGGTCTTTCACCAAAGGCTTTAAAAAACCCTAGCTATGTTGCCAGTTCTTTTATGAAATGAGAGCTGGTTAAAAGATAGGAAGCAAAGGGTAGGCCTAAGTGGTCATTTTTCAAAATGGAGGGAAGTCAAACACAAGGCCAGCAGGGAACTGTGCTGGGCCCAATATTGTTCAATGTTTTCATCAATGACTTGGAAACAGGTGCCTGGTAAAATCTCCAAGTTTGTAGATGACACGAAATTATTATGCGTAGTCAAACCCAAGCTGAAGGAGAAGAGCTGCAGAAAGTTTTTGCCAAGCTGAGTGAGCGAGCCAAAAAATAGCAGGTGAACTTCAGTGCCAGAAAGTGCATGGTAATGCACCTGGGGAAACTCTCATAATGCTGGGTTCTGACCTAGTTGTTAAGATTCAGGAAAGAGACCTTGGAGTCATAGTACATTTGAGATGACATTTAAAGAACTATGTGCAGTGGCGACCAAAAAGCCAATAAAATGTCGTCATTTAAGAAGGGAATTGAAAATTAAATGAAAAACATCATCATACTACTATACAAATTTATGGTGCATCCACATCTTGAATACTGTGTGCGTTTTTGGTCACACATCTCAAAAAGCATGTAGTAGAATTAGAAAAGGCATGGAGAAGGATAACCAAAATGTTCAGGGGCCTGGAGCTGTTGCCATGCCAGGAGAGGCTAAAAAACCTGTCTCCTCGGGTTGGAAAGGAGAAGGAAAAGGGAGAGCAGGATATGATAGAGGTCTATGAAGTCATGAAGAGTATGGACCAAATGAACAGGGAGCTGTTATTCACTGTGTCTCAGAATACTAGAAATAACTTCACCTGCTGTAATCAGTAGGTAGGAGGTTTAAAGCTAAAAAGAGAGTAGTTTTTTATTTTTAATGCAATGTGTAGTTAACTTGTGGAATTAATTGCCACAGGAGGTGGTAGAGGCAAACTGCATAGCCAGGTTCAAAATGGTACTAGGTGAATTTAATTCATGGATGCTAGATTTAGTAATAGTTATTGAACAGAATGGATGGAGATGACTGGCATCTCTAACCCAAAAAATGATAGATGCCAGGTAGGGTATTGAATAGGGGATCAATTGTTCCAGAGATCTTGTTCAGTTCTCTTCCTTGATCCTGTCTCCAACAGTTGCAGAAATGGATGCTGTAGTGGGCTAGAGGGACCATTGGCCGGACCCAATATAGCACTTGTGTTCTTATGCCCCAATATTGTGTTTAAAAAAAAAAAAAAAAAAAGTGCATAGACTTGCTGCTGTCTACTGTTCTGTGATAGCCTGTGGGCATGCTCTTGCCTCACAGTAAGTGAAAGCTCATCTATGGCACCTTAGCCCTGTTTCATTAAAAAATCTGTTCTGGTTTTCTTTCGCTCACTGTAGAGGAAGACCGACTCCCTGATATTCCAGTTTGTTTGCAAACCTGATGCTTATTGTAATAAAGTCTGCCTATTGCCTGGGGAGTAGGGAGCTGTTAGTTCTGTATTGAATCTTCAGCACTAAGCCCTTTTATTGATATCTTTTTCTGTAGATTTATCACCTGGTGATGTTTTAAGAAAGCCTAAGCTTATGAGATGGGAAACCAATCTTTCCTCTCCTAGTGTTTCCAGTGAACCAAGGAACCTTTTTGTTACAGTGGAAAAGAAAAACGAACCTCAAACAGGTATCACCAGGTCAACTTTCAGAACCTTCATAAGTTGGCTTTATTAATGGAAATCGTAACTGTGCACAAGACTAGAAGAACTCCCATGTGGGAAGTGAGGCATTCTGATAGGAGAGAGAACTGGGACAGATGGTTAACTCAAAAATATGATCACTGCTCACTTAGTGGAAGTAGAGATTTAAATGGAAAGAGAACTGTACCATGCTGGGAGAAAACTACCTGGAGTTTGTAAACAAATGCACAGCAGCAATGGCAGTTACACAGTTCAAAGTCATCCTGTTCCCAAATTGTGATGGTTCATAGTCTTGCCATTTTTATAGTCCAAAGTAATCTCTTTTCTGTAGTCCAAAGCACAAAATAATGATAAAACATTACCAGAACAAAAGGTGTTGGGTTACACTCTGTTTATGTTAATGTAAATAACTTCTCAAGAAGCAAAACAGTAAAGATCAGGTCCAGTATTTTTTTTTTTTTTGTTTTTTGTTCAGTACCCCTACTGGTATATAGCTATCCAAGCATTTTTTTTCTAAGGTGTCCTTTAAAATAAATAAATAAATAAATAAAAATAAATTCCATCTGGAAGGCCTGCTAAATATATTTGCAATAGTTCAGCTCCAGCTTGCAAGAACTGGAGTAATCGTTGAACTCCAATGCATCCTTAACTCCTGTCATTTGAATCCTGTTGGATTATGGGAACATGCTGCACTGCAACAGATGATAAAGCTGGGGTTTGTTGAGGTCCTTTTGAAATGGAGGTGTACTTTACTTTGTTACAGGCCAGAAAACAGATGATCTGGATGATATCTTTTACTCCAAGATGCTGGATGAAGATGTCAGTGACACTGGTGTTATTGCTGCCTTTGAAAGCTTTACTAACCAACTAAAGAAGACGTTCTGGGTAATTGTTTAGTGTACATTATCTCTTTCTAGTTTGCATGAATGCCACATGCTGTGCACATCCATAAAGAAAATAACTAGATAAAAGATTACCTTAAAAGAGTCCCAGCTGTGTCTGGGGAGGCTGTTTGAACCTGAAACGCCTCTTGTTTCCAGGGATGCTGGACAGCCCAGCTGACATCAGATGCATCAGGGGTAGAGTGAAAAGATGGTTTGAACTCCCCAGACTTCCAGCAGTCCTAACTAAAGATGTATAAGAATATAAATTGCTTTACTTAAACCGGTGTACGTTTTCTCTCAGTAGTTGGTGTAATTGTAGTTCATGTTTTATTTCTGATTAGTTTTACTTTATTAGGAAGTGTTTTAATCTAAAGCAAAGTGAGTGGACATTTAAGGGTCTGCACCAGTATGTAAGTGTGGATGTGGCTTTAGGTATTTTTTGTTGACTTTGTGCTTCAAGATGTATGGATTTTTTTTTTTTTTTTTTTTTTTTTTTTTTTTAAATATAGTCCAAGTACAAAAGAATGGAGATTCTTGCACAGAATGCTCTGAAAGTTTCTGAGAAGACGGTGTCAGCATTATTAAATCAGATACATCAATGCAGGTAAGCAATCTGCCAATTGCAAGAAACAACTTTCCACATTTATCCATAAGTCTTCAGTAATTGAGGAACGAATACCTTGTATAATAGAATGTAACAACAAAACATTGTACTCCTGTTTAATGAAGCAAAGTGACACTAGGTAACGTCTTAAAGTAAAAGTTTCAGGAATAGAGCTCTTGTGCATGTCACAACTTATTTGAAGTGACCATAGCTTTGTAATAAATTGGCAGAGCTGTATATGCATGTATGTGGATGTACATAATCCACTGTCCCTGCCGGAAGAAAGGGAATGCAGTTAATGCAGAAGATACTTGAGCTAAGAGGGACATCCAATTTTGTATAAATAATTTACATACAGACTATGTATTAAAACAATATCAAAACCTTTACTAATCATAAAACATGGTTTTATCAGTTATGGTAGCCATATAAAGCAATTGTAAATTGGAAAAAAGATGGTGTAAATTTTCCTGTCCAGACATGCTTTTTCGTGATGTCCTTGGGGTTGGGGGGGTGGGGTTGGAGCCTGGGGAGGGAGAGGCTTCTCGCATGCCCTGGCAGTTTGCAGGGTACTGTGGGTCAGGAGGAAGGGGCAGCAGCAAGGCTGGTGGGGGCTGTGGCTTGAGTGACAGATGCACACAGACAGACAGACTTACACACGCAGTGCCCACCAGTGTGGAGGGGGAGGGGCAGATCAAGGCCCCCATGGTGAGGGAGGAAGTGGGTCAAGGGCAGGGGTGAATGGGACCCTGGGGCCAAGGTGGATCATGGGACAGAGCAGTAGGATGCTTGTCCAGGGGCACTGTGGGAGGTGTGGCTCCCCACCATTGTGCACACCCTGGGCAGGCATGGGGGGTATGTGCCCCCTGGATCTGAGTGTGGCAGAGGCAGGCAGCCTGGTGCTAACTGGGGTGTTTACCATGCTGCCACTGCCCTGGGAGCCTTGCATGGTGGCAGGCAGATGATATCCCACATGGCTCTGGAGGCAGCGGTAGCATGGTGCAGGGTGCAGAGTGCAGTGACAGCCAGCTGTTCCCCAGAAGTTTTCTCCCCCTGGGCCGACTGGCTGGCTGGCTCTATTCCCACAGCAGGGTCAGCACAAAGGTGGCCTGGACCTTTCCAGGGATGCAGGGGCCTCCCTGGGGCAGTCATGAGGGGCATGTGCTCCCCCCCGATCTGTGTGTGGGGAGGAGGTGGGCTGTGCGCTGGACTCTGCACCAACCTGCTGCCTGTGGACCTGTGCAGGATGCCATCTGCCTGCTGCCAGCAGATGGGCAGTGGCACTTGGCCAGCATGCAGTACACAGATGGTGTCCCACATGGGCCTGGAGGCAGTGGCAGCAGAAGCACAGTGCAGAGCCCAGCATGCAGTACACAGCCTACCTCTGCCCAGATCTGGGGGGCATATGCCCCCCATGCCCCAATGCCTCTGGAGCCACACGGGATGCCTGGTGGTGGCAGGCAGATGGCATCCCATGCAGGTCCGGAGGCAGCACAATGTGGTGCAGAGCCTAGCACAGCCCACCTTCCCCTGAGCACAGATCCAGAGGGTACATGTCCCCCATGCCTGCCCCAGGGTACACCCAATGGAGGGAATGCCCCCCAAGACCCTGGAAAGGCCCAGGCCACCTCTGTGCTGGCTCTGCTGCAGAGAAGGGGTGAGCCAGCCCAAGGGGAGCACCCCTGGGGAGCAATGGGCTGCCACTGAGCTCTGCACTGCACTACCACTGCCTCCAGAGCCACATGGGATGCCATGTGCCTGCTGCTGCTGGGCAGGCAGAGGACACAGTGCAGGCAGCATGTGGCAGGCACGTGGCATTGCACAAGGTCCCAGGCTAGCAGCAGCATGGTGCAGAGCCCAGCACATAGCAACAGCCCTCCTCTGCCCCACAAACAGATCTGGGGGGCTCATGCCTGCCCTGTGGTGCGCACAGTGGTGGGGAGCCTGAATGAGCTGCTCAGGCTCTATCACCCCAGCCCCTGCCTCTGCCCCCTATCTCCGTCACTGTGGGGGGCCTTGATCTGCACCCCCGCCCCCATTCCCCCAACACACTTTACCTACTGGGTGCTGCTCGACACACGGTGCTGTGTTCCTGGCCGTGTGCAGCAGGCTGCGGCTGGGCTCTGGGTGTGTGTGGCCCCTCCCCCCCAGCCTCCCATGTACCACTTCCAGGTTGTCTGCATACCACTGGTGGTACACGTACCACAGTTCGAGACTTGCTGCTCTAACAGTAATTGCCATTACTGTAACCACCAATTGCCTTCTCTTGCCTTCTTTCACTTTGAAATAAGGAAAAATGTTAAACTAAGGCATCTTACTGTTGTCTCAACTAGGGGGTATAAATAATTAGCCTGTTCTTGCTTTTCTTGAGGAAGGTTGATCTTGCTCTTGTTTTGAAGTCATGGTACCATG
Organism: Crocodylus porosus; assembly: GCF_001723895.1. Lineage (NCBI taxonomy): Eukaryota > Metazoa > Chordata > Crocodylia > Crocodylidae > Crocodylus > Crocodylus porosus. Next base: position 152,784,358 of record NW_017728886.1, read on the forward strand.
CAAAGAAAAAAGAAAAACACACACCTCCAAGTAATTCTGTAGTGTACTAATGCACTCCTAACATTTTTAGTTTTCATATTCTGCTTTAAAGATATAGTACTCCTTTGAAAGAAAAGGTCTGTCAGTTTCCATAAGAATGATGGTCTTTGGGATATGAGCCCCGTCCCCCTGGCCGCAAGCGGCTGTAAGCTCTTTTGCTACATAATGTAAAATATCAAACTTGATTCTTGCTTGCATACTTCAGACTGAATAAACTGGAAAACTTCCATAAGATCGTCGTCCAAGAGCTTGCTACTCTTGAGGAGGATGCTCAAACTTTATCAGGCCTTGAGAAGGCCACTGTGGTGCGTATGTCTTCTTTCAGTTCTTCTGACGATCCATGGACTCAGTGTTTCTGCTTCCTGAATAATGTGGATGTCCTTTTGGAAAATTTTTTTGTAGGATTTTTGGAATAAGCAGTCCATCAAACTGAGCTCTTTCTGTGACCACCAAAAGAAAAGGTATTTCTTCCAGCTGTCTCTGTAGACATCACTTTGGCAGTTGGAAATGTCTGCACAATCTCTGTTCTTTAGTCAAATGGTGGACTGTTGGTGTTGGTTAATTACCTTTTGCCTTTATTTTAGTCCATTTTGATCCCTGCACATTTGAAATCCATGACTAGTAGATATATTTTTTTTCTGCTTGGTTCCATGAATTGGGTATGGATGGCCATGTAGCTTAGGGGTGCTTTGAATCCAAGGTGTTGGTACAGCTTCACTTCTATATTGAGATATGCAAGACATGGATGCCATTTATTGTATCTTATGATGTCTCATCTGGTGGATTTTTTTTTCCTATTTGCATGTGGCCTCCTAGGCTAGGGACAGAAGTTACACAAACTGGTTTAAGTCATCAGAAAGAGGTTTCAACCTGTAATAGCACATAAATTCAGTGCATGTAAACCAGTTTCAAAATGGCTGAAACTGATTTAAGATCATCCTGGTTGAATGTAGTATCAGACTTAACTTATTTGGGTCAAACTGATTTATGCAGACCCCTTCCTGGTTTAAGTTAAACCAGAGCCCCCCATTATCCCAGATGCTTTGCAGCTTCGGGCTGGGTTGGGCTGTCTGCTCCAAAAAACAGAGCTGGCCCTGCCCCTCTGCTGTGTAGCCAGAGCTCGGAGGGAGACTGCAGGCACAATAGGATCTGCCTGGCTTCCCTTGCTGCTCAAGCAGGGATCTCCCCCCTCCCACCTATTTCCCACAGCACAGACCCCAGCCCCATGGACCCTAGGCATGCGGTATGCTAGCTAATGCTGAGAGGTCTCTCTCTCCAATTTCACTGGAACAGGCAGAAAAACAGGGTCCACTAAAGGCTTTTTTGGAGCTAATAAACAGGTCAGCTGGTAATGTTCCTCCCTTGGAAAAAAGATGTTTAAGAAGAGCTTGAACTAATGAGAGGCTGTTGTTTTGTTGGTGGGCTGATTAACGCAGTGTTTATCAGCCCCCTTCTGGTTTGCAGCCCTATCAGGTTTGCAGACAGTGAAGAAGCAAGGAGAGGGAGATTGAAAAGCTCAGTATCATCAACAGATGCATGCACTATACACCCCCCTCCCTTTGCCTCTAAGTGGTAGCCTGGGGCTGGGGTCTGGCAACACTCCCAACACTTGAGCAGGGAAAAGCCTGGGACCATGCAGGCCAGGGTTGGGGTTTACACTCCTCCCTAATCAGAGCGTCCTGCCAGAACCTGGCTGTGCCCCCCTGCCACTCTCAGCTCAGCATTGTTGGAGTGAAGGGAGAGCTGCTTTAGCACCCCCTGGCTTCTAGCCTGAGCCACTGCAGGTATGTGCCTGCGTTTCTTCAATCTAGAGGGACTGTCTGTATGGTTGCAAACCAGTTCAACCTAGACAGGTTAAACTAATCTTCAAAGATTGAATCAATTCAGGCTCAGGCTTTTTGAATGTCTGTCCCTAGCCCTGGGCTTGGATGAAACCAAACTCCAGCCTACAAATCCAGTGCTCCAATCTAGTAGTTGATTGGAGGGGAGGGGGTGTTCTCTTGCTGGGAATTGATGTCACACAAGTGATTTCTCTTGTCTACTGTGTTTGGGAGGTGTCCCTGAAGTATACTTGTATTATAAATGCCTGCAAAAGAAAGAGAGGTTTTCTTGAAGGCTCAGGGCTCTTTTTTGCTTCCTGCTATCCAGATGAGCATCATAAAGGCTTACTCAGGTGGTACATAGCTGTGCAAGCTTTGTGCAGTTGTTCAATGGAAATCCAAGGGTTTTCTTGGCTGTTGATTTGGCATCTGAGCTCTAGTTAAGATGTACACATGTGCTTATGTATAATTATAATATGCATGAAATAGCTCTGTTCAACAAAATTATCCAAGTTTTTCTCTTTCCAGAATTCAGGCTATAGATTCCGTGCTGGAGGAAACTACGAAGAGTTTCAAAGACACTGTACAAAATGCCAAGGTGTGTGCTGTTCACACGCAGCATTGGATGGGATGCTGAGTTGGGGCACGGACATTAAGCAGATGAAGCGTGTACTGTTTTGTTGACCAGAGAATAGAAGATTTCCGTTAACTGGACAGAGCAAGAATATTGCATTGGACATTGCCTATCCAGTTGGATCTTCTGGTTTTGTAAATTTACCTCTAGATTGCTGTGTAGTGCTGTATGTTGCATCAGATCCCAGCCTGTGAAATGGCTCCTCGCAAGAGCTGTTGTACCATCAACATATACAGCGTACAAGTATTCTGAAACAGAATGTAAATCAAACTGTGGTATTGAGATTAGGGAATTTTTGTTCCCCAGCCCCCTTTCCAAAAACAGTCATGCAAGCAGTTGTTCTTTAAACAGTGCTATTAAGCAGTTTGAGAACACATGTTAAAATTGTACAAAACTTAAGAATTGGTAATGTGCAATTTTTTAGTCCATTTCCCAGTCTCTCCTCTTGCATTCCTAGCATGCAAGGACCAGGCACAACCCTGCCTCTGTCCAGTGCTCCGTAAGGTCTTCAGCCATTCTCAGAGGACAGTGGCAGTAGGAGAGGGTTAGGGGCAAGGAGGGATTTTCATTCTTCTGACACACAACCCCTTGAGCTCCTTGTTGGGGTACTTATTCCTGGCTAAGCATCAATGAGACATCAAGCAAAATTGAGATGCGAGTCTTGAAAGCAGTGGTTATCAACCTTGTTAGACTCGAGGCATCTCTTGGGAAATTCCAGCTCTTATTTTTATGTAGCCAAGAAACAAATGAACCTAATAAAACAATTTTTCTGTTGCAAAGAACTCAGAAAAAACACAAGTGAGAATATTTTCAACACTGTGGATTCCTGTTTGAAATCTTTTAGCTTATCTTGTGTTACAGGTGTTTGTGCACCTTAACAGTGCTAATATTGCGTGACACCCTTAAGAGAATCTCTTGTGACATCCTGGTTGAAAATTGCTGCTTTAAAGTGACAAAAATATTTATCTTATTGCCATTTTATTATTTAAAGACAATATTATAAGAGTTATTATTTTTTCTTCAAAAATATCTTTATATATATCTTCACATAACTGCAAAAAAAATGCTTTGTCCTGTTTACAGTAGGAGATACTAAATGCTTAGTACTTTGCAGGATGATGGTTTTTAACTGAACGGCTTGGAATTAAAAATTCACACGATGTAATTTTTAAATGCTGTTCAGTGATTTACAGATGATGATGATGATGATTTTAATGTTAAACATTCACAAAAGTAACTTTTTCCTAAATTTATTACTTTCTTTCCACAGTATGAACACCTGGTGGAGAAGGTGGAAGAAAGTAGTAAGGTGGTCATTGTTCCATCTGATTAACAAAATGCTGGAATCATACTGCAAACCAGTATATTAAGACTTCAACCACTGGATATAGGGTATATAGACGAACAGTGGATCTTGTGAAGGATATGCAAGATGGCCTTTCTCAATATCTTTTCACTCTTAAAATAAAGGCAATGCTATTATTGAGTTTTTAAAAACCTGACCATTCAAGCACCTTTTTGTTTTGTGTCCCTTCCGCACCCCCCAATGCCCTCCCTGTCATTGACCACAATTGGGAGACACTGAGGTCTGGCGCAGTGTTAACTTGTATCCAGAGTAATTCTGGTGACCAGCATGGGAGAAATGAGAATTTGATGCTGTATGACTTGCAGAAGGAATGTTGTTAATGCATTTGAGAATATAGCCTTTAGTGATTTGACTTCTGAGCAAAATATCACTCGCTTCTGGCAACTAATATTCCCTTTGTATCTATGTTTATAAAGAGAAGAAAATTATCTTCCTTAAATAAAGATTGCCATTGTAGGCCCTGAAACCAGACATGAGTGCCCTCCTAAATAGAAACCACCAAGGCCCAAAAGGAAGGTCTAGAAAATGCTGGACAGCTTGCTTGAGGCCACTTGCCATTCTTTCTCCACTGTGTTCTGGGTTTCTAACCCTGGAGTCTACATTTTCAGATGAGTTATTCAGTTGGGAATCATGGTAGAGGTGATCTTTCTTTTATTAAACCAACTAGGTTTTTTGCAAAAAAAAAAAAAATTTAATTGCAAGCTTTTGGGTGCAAATACCCTTCATCAGGCATTGAAGAGAAGATTGTAGAAGTTCTTTTGAGTAGAAATGAAAGTTCATATTTCATAGAGTTCAAGGTGGTAAAATATATGTTTGGAAAAATTAATTTTATATGCAGATTAGGCTCAGAAAAGTTGGAATAATCTGTTTACCTTGAAGTTATTGGTAAGCAGGATGCATTCATATTATCTTCTGGTTATTGTGTTTCATATTTCACAGAGGAATCAATAGATGGGATGCTTCTCTGGGCAGGAATTTCTTATCTGGTGAGGTGTCTCTGAGTTGTGTTGTGAGACGCTCTGTGAACATGCAAATTGCCTTGAACAAAGGCAGGTGCAGTATCTCCAGTTTCAGGTGGTCAAAGTTGCTTCGTCACCTGAAATTATGAAGATTTCATGTTTTAAAAAAAAAAAGCAGCTAAAACTTGACATCTTCCATGTGTCGGGTATCTAGGTTGTAGTTGTATTGGTTGAGATGAAAAAGCAATTGGGACTCGTGGTAGTGGCGATTTTTTTTTTTTTTTTGAGG